>NC_142799.1:28662615-29000852 GCF_049724085.1 Artemia sp. Qi Xiang Cuo
TCTCAAGGATGAGGCTAATGGGGATAAAAGGAACATATTCTGAATCACTTTTCTATGCTCTTTTCAGTGTAAAGATCATTTTAGGGCATTTTGAACAAGTTAAAAATTGTTCTGTTTTATGTAATGTGTCTCCTTTTTCCTTGACAAAGATAGGAGACAAATATCAGGTTCCTATGTTATAGCTCCATAAGATACTCCTCTTCTGTCATTCTGAATAGCAACAAGACCTGATAAAAGAGAGACAAACGCCACTTAGAAGCTTATGTCTCTTTTTATCTTCGTAATATACGAGATTAAAAAATTTTGACTGTACCATTCGATTTTTTTAGTTAACACATGATGCATACATAACTTATTTTCGACCAAAATGGCATATGTCGCACATTTAATTATCACAGCCGAATTCCAACACGTGCAGCAATGTTATTGATGCACCAGACCTTTGTTTTTCCTTTAATAGGCAACAATGTTTATGCCTAAGTTATCGTAGATGATAATACAAGAGCTTTTGCCGATAGCGCCCTCATTGTCGTCAACTAGGGTGATCTGCTGAAAACCCACCTAAAATGATGCTTAGGTAGTGTATTTTAAACAAAAATATTGCGTTCCATCTTATAGACTTGTTGACTACTTCCAAATTGTAGCAGTTTTAGACCTCATAGTCTAGGGGAGGGAGTTAAAGTAACTTAGTAGGAACAAAAGGCTATAAAAAGGAATTTAATGCATGATGTCAAAACAGCTGAAGTCCCCCCACCCCCTGCCCCGGCCTAGAACCGCCACTGCTTCCAACCATTTCTTTCTTTTTTTCTTTCTTTCTTCCATCTTTCTTCTTTCATCTACTATTTTACTTCTTTCGTTTGCTCCATCTAGGAACTATGCATCCAGCACTGATGTAGGAATTTCAGAACCTTTTTAAAAAAAAAACTAAGACTACATCAGCCAAATATTTGAAAATTTCAAAAATTTTCATTAGAAGTGCTTCAGATAAATAGGAAGGGATTTAACCCCTGATTTTCCTTCATTTGGAAGAGCTTATGTTTGCTTAGTTTACAATATGAATGCTGAGTTTGTAATATGAAATTTCGTATGTCTGTGCATACCACTTAAGAATAGAACTATGTTGCTAGATATTCAAACTTCTTTAGAAAATTTATCATAGCAGTTGTTGAATAAATTGGCAACTCAGCACTACAACGTGAATTTTTTCCTACTATGTTTCTAGCCTTTAAATGCCTAATGATCAAAGATTTATCTACAAAACATAATTTATCCCTGACATAAGTAGCGTTTGTTGGTTGAGGGGATATACCCTCCTCTATGTTTTTTCGCCCATCTAGATTTTGAAAAATATTTTTTCCTGTATTTCATTGGAAAATAATCTTTTTGTGTATTTTCATGGGAAAAATTTAAAAGAAGCAACAGAATTGCCCCTCCTCGATACTGAAAAAAAAATTGCCCCCCCCCTAGTTTTCTTGAATTGACGCCTCTGGGTCTGAATTTAATATTACTTCCAACACTTGATACCTAATTAGTTGAACTGAGAAAAATTCTTTAAAACTAAAAGAAAACAGACACGTGGGCAAATTCTAGGATTGTTTGAGCTTGAAAATACTTTTTACCTTATATTGGCCTATTGATTAAATTCCTTTTTTTATTGCAAATAACCCAAGAATTCGAGACAATTTCTAGCTTAATTACTGGTCAGATTCCAATGGAAATGCATTAGACATTCTTCAATTTCTGTCAATTTAGAACGGGGCTGTCAACGCGCTATTACTTTTCTGCATAATGGTTAACGTCTTGACAGCTGATGTTCCCAAAGGATAGAAATTACTATTTGGAAAAAAGAAGATTTGATTTGTGCCGGTAGTAAGGTAATCAACAGCCCCAAACTCAACAAGTCTTCCCGGAGTCAAATAAACCACAGAGGAACCTCTTCCCAGATAAGCAAGATCTCATTTCTCTTGACTTGAACAGTTTAATTAATGATACGCTTTAAATCATTTTTAATACATTATTTTTTCATGTACTATGAATCATTTATAGTTATCAGTGTCGCTCACGAATTCTAACGAATATAAACCTGACTTAATTAAGTTTTGTTCTTGATATATGGCTCGCTGTATTTTTTTTTCGTTAGCTGGTCTCCGGCAGCAATTGCTGGTGATATAATTTTAAAAAATAAACTAGTATCTTATCTATCCTGTGTAGTTCCCCCATTTAATCTTGACTTTCCCTTAAATATAGATTTTATTATTGTTTCAAACAATGGGAAAAAATGATGTATTCAACTGCATGTATGCAAGAAAAAAAATTTATTTTTTTAAGCAAAAATAACTTATTCATTATTGGCCGTAACATGTAATTCTACAAATTTTAATATTGCCAATGATGGTCAGGAAATCGTCTGCTGAGAGCGGTTTTGCCGAATTTTTCCAAAATTCCAAAAAAAACGAGTTTGAAAATTTCTACATTTTTATCTCGGAATTGGTTCTAGCTAGAGCGCTGAGGTCTTACAGTAATGTAAATTAGACCATTCGAAAGAAATTTTTTTTTAAAATAAGATGGCGTTTCCGTATCTGTTTTTCCAAAATTCCAAGAAAAACGAGTTGGAGAATTTTGACATTTGTATCTCAGAATCGGCTGTATCTTGAGAGTTGACGTCTTACAGCAATGTCAATTAGACCACTCGAAAGAGAATTTTTTTACACAAAAATAGTGTTTGTAACTCAGTTTCGAAAAAAACTGTTATTTTCAGCAAAGCCGCTCTCAGCAGACGAAATGTAGGGAACTAAATTAAACAATATCTGCCAGCGGTGCGGATATTTTGTATGGTTGTAGATTTAAGGTTGCATTAGTATATTTAAAAAAATAAATGCCTCCATTGTGGGTTGAAATTTGCAGTGCTTAGATTAACCATTGTACAGAGGAACCTTAGATGGCAGCTAAGTGTTTTGTGTTACAGGCAACTGCCGAGAAAATCCACCTAAGCTAACCTTCTAAGTTTTAGTAGTCTGTATAGCAGATCACAGAGAATTCAAACTTGGAAGACTCCTGAATAGCATTTATTACATTGATATTCAGCAAAATTTCTGTCATCGAGCGTACCTCGCTGCACTACGTGGTTAAATATTCAAATAATTTTAGTAATATATCCTACTAAATGTCAGTATAAAGCAGCCTAGGGGTCCTAAAGCTTAAAACTGCAGCCTAGTCATTTTTTTTTTCGTATGTAAGTAATTTTGAGAAACCTGTAAAGTTTTGAAGTATATAATAATTCAATTAGCTTACGGTGAAACTTGCTGTTTACTTCAGAAAACCCAGAAATATAATAATAATAAAAACGGCCCTAATTTGGCCCTTCGTTACTACTTTATTTGGTAAGTAATTAGATATCACAGGCATAACTTTTTAATTTTAGTTATAAAGGCCCTAAAAAGGGATACCTTATATGCTCCAATACACTCTCTCGTACTATCCGATAAAATATGTTCTATTTAATGTTACCCACATTTTTATTAGCTTACAGTTTAAATTTAAGTTAAGGTAAGATTAAGGCTCAGGTCAAATTAATTATCATTCCAAGGAAAAAATCTCCCTTTATAATGAACTTATGGTAAAAAATGTAAGTAAAGAGCAACCTGTACTTATAACCGAAACCCTAAAAATCTTAAATTTGGAAACAACAGAATTATTAAAGCTATTATTAATATATTATTTAAAAAGCTATTACACTTGAAATATGTGTATACATCAAAAGAATCTCAATTTTTGGGTTGATTCCAGAAGTGCTAGAAAGGGGAGGAGAAGGGGGGTAAAACCTCTTTAATTGATCTGATGTAGATGGAAAGTGCATTGTCAGATTATGGATCTCCGTGAATCTACTACCAGAAGTTTCAAGGTCTTAGCTGCGAAAGCGCAAAATTTCGATTTTTGCGAGGCACGTGGGCGTATTATTTTTTTTTTTTTCGTTTATTTTTTTTAACCAGGGGTAAAAGGATTGGTGCCGTTTTTTTCTAGCAATATTTGTTTCTGGTGTCTTTTTAAAGTTATCCCGTCCTATCGAAGCCAAAAAAGGTGTTAACTCAAAATTCCAAGAAGGTATTCTTAAACAAAAAGGTCGAAATATTAAAAGATTATATCTGCAAAGATATTGCAATCCTTGCAACTCTCAGACCAGGGCCCTAAGTCACACGTTTCAAATAGAAGGATTCATGAATAAATTTTCGAAGAAACGAAGCCTCGTTACACATTGTTGACCTTATAGATCTTGGATATTTTTATCAAAAGCATTTTAGGTTTTTCAAAAGCAATTTCAGGGAAGAGACCCGAACAAATACAAACGACTATTTTCAAATGAAAAGCTGTATCAGCGAATTCCAGCAGAAAGGTGACAATGTTGTAACTTGTGGGAATTTGGATCCCACATATATTACTGTAAACTTTCTTGGAGAATTGCATGATCCCAAGGACTAGCTGACAAACTTTAGGAGAGTGGTGAGCATACAGCAAGATTTTGAATTGAATAGTGAGAGTAAATGTAGTCCTAATGCTTAAAGGACTATATGCCCTGCTTCCCTATATCCCCCTAAAAATACGGTCACGAGGACTGCTTGAATTGAACCGATGATTAGAACATTGGAAAGGTATCTTGTTCTCATTTGTGGTAAAAAATGATTGGAAATTTAAAGTCCAAATAATTTTCATTCAGAAAGATCGAAATTTACAAACGTATGTTTTTGACGCTAGATTTTCTAACATATTCTCGTTATAATGGTAGAAACGAACAGAAATAAATAAAAAATCGAAATAAATAAAAAATCGAGTTTTATAAACGAAGGTAAAGAGCGAGATTCAAGCTAAAAATGAACAAATTGCTTCCAATGATAAGCATAAACAGTGGGGGGCTGAAGAGGGCGGTAGTCCCCCTTATATACAGGATAATTTCTTCTCTCGTCAGCTTTAGTGTCTATCTTTACTTTCATTTGATTAAAGTTGTTTTTTGATTTAATATCTATTTGATAGTTTGAATTACGCATCACTTGAATAAAATTTATCTGAGTTAAATTAGAAATAACACATAGGAACGCAGAAATTTTCTATAGTTGGTTTTTCCATTAATTTTCCAGGAATTTTCCATTAATTTGAAAAATTGGTGATACAGATAATAAATCGTCTACTATAACTAAACAAAAGGAGAAGCAATTGTGACTTAAATACTTATAGAAATTACTTAGAATATATTTCTGTGCCCTGTGCCTGTGTTTATGTGTAATTAGAATGTGCTCAAAAATGATTCCCTGCCCTTTTACAAATAGCTTCTAAGACTACTCTGTATTTCATAACATATTTAGAAACTAAAATAGGAAAAAATCGAAAAGTTGAAAGCAGCAGTGAGAAGTAATTTAAATTTCTATATATTTTAGAAACATATTTGGGACACTTTCTTAAAGGGAAAAGACAGAATTTTCGAAGGTACTCAAACTAACTAAGATTAAAAACCAAAATAAAGTTGTCTCTTTTTTTACTAAATTTCGGTTTATCCTGCTGTTTGCGTTCAACTTATTATGAGATTTTCGTTTTTTTTCTTGAAAAATAGTCCTGTAGATGGTCTTAAAATATTCGGATTATTGTTGTTTTCGCTACCAAATGAAAATATTACAATGATATTCTTTCGATTTTTTTTCATATTTTATTGTGTCCTTTTATAATGGACGCAATTCTAATTCTAATTCGCATTTTTTAATTCTAGAGCAGACGAACTTCGACTTCAGAGACAATCACTTAAAAATACAATTTCTTTTAATCTTTCTTTTAAAAATAATTTTTTCACAGCTTAAAACACTAAACGGACATAAAACGGTTCAGCAAGTACAGTTTTGCAGCACAGGAAAAAAAAGTTGAACTCAACAAAAATACATAAATAATTCCAGAAGGCTATAAGAAACCAATAAAATGATAATGAAACATAAAATGCACATACCCCTCTTCCTAAAATAAAACTAAAATTACCTAGACTTAAAGTTGTGCAAAAAAAATTATAATAATAAAAAAAAATTACATTAGTAGTTCCAAAAATATGTTACAGATCCATATATTAGCAGAAGGTAAAAGATAAATTAGACTGTAATATATTTTATATTAAAGGTACATGAAAATGTGTATTTCTTATTCTAGTGCAGTAGGATATTGCCTCATTTGATTCAAAAAGCTTGTAGTGTTTGAAAGGATGAAGGATAAAAGGATGATTTCAAGGACGTACTAGTAACGGATTATGACACCAGAAGGATTCCCCCCAAAATGCCAAACTGAATATCCAGTTGAAGCTGTGACGCTGTTCAACTTGAAGTGCAAGCCATAATTTATGCTTCGCCGTATTCGTCTTCTCCTTCTCCCTAATTCATTTCTGGTTCCATTAAGTCACCTTCTCTCTCCTTCCTACTGCATTTGCCCTTCCACCCTTAGGGTGAAGAGAAACTATGTAGCTTAAGATACTTCTTTTCAATACTTTTATCATTTTATCTCTACCTACGCATGCGAGGCATAGACGCTAAATGCGAACTTCAATCATAGACTAGTAGCCTTTGAAACTAAATATCTGTCTCCTATCAATTGTATCACATATCATGATAGAGTCTCAAATCTGGAACTTGTCCAACATCTTAAAGTCAAACAATCAATCCTCTCCAGCTACTCTTAGTACTCTGGTGGATCGGCTCTGACCAGTGGATTGACTGTGACCAGTGGATTGACCTACTCTGTTTTCCATATATAATTTGTGAATGCTGAATTCATAGTTCTCGTCCTCAAGGTTGCCCTCAAAGAATAGAAAAAGAGACTCAGCTTCTTACCACCTTCGGGACTTTCTTCATATATCAGAAGATTGTATAGTATATAGAAAACATATTTATGCCCTTACGAAGTTAGAAGCCCCAAGACGACCTTCGAAGACAGACAGGACTAAAGTTTAGCATTTTTTACGAGACAAAATATAAATATGAAAGAATTTCTGTGTTGTTTCTATTACAAAAAGTTCGAATATATATATATATATATATATATATATATATATATATATATATATATATATATATATATATATATATATATATATATAAAGTGGAACAGCGAACGCATACGTTGATTTTGCTCAATCTACTACCGTATGGAAGTGCAAATGCAGAATAAGGTCGAAAGTAATAGTTTATAGGAGAACAGTCATGAGTATAGATAAGTGCAGTTGCGGTGTGGAAATGTTAAATGCGATTATGCTACAGAGTACTGTAGCATGCAAGGGTTAGTGAAACATGTAGATACAAGGGTTATTGAAAACGTGGCAACACTTCCTTTTTTGAACGATGTAAACCATTTTAAGATTTTTTAGGAAATTGCCAACCTGAAAGATGTAAGGAGGGTGAGATTAAAGAGAATTGTTCACTGTTGTATTGCCCTTAGAACGCTGCAAAGCGTCTGCAAGAGAGTGTTGGTAATTTGGAGTGACACTTCAACGATTGGGACGAATTTATTATATGCCGTCTTTTACAATCTTTTGATACTATTTAGGGTGGAGACTGAAAAAATATAAGATATCGTGATTAAATACAAAATAATTAAAAAATAAATGATAGAGAGGTAGAGTTTAAACACAGCGCCATGTTTATGCCATTTTCACATTAAATGTGAAAGGGCTTCTAATTTGATATTCTTCCTTGAGGTGAGCCACCTCTGTCACCTGAGTATCTTGGGCTATATTCAACTTCACTGGAGGCGCTCTCACTATTTAAGGTTGTTGAGGATCCGTATGGATCCATTGACGACTGAACAGACATTGACCGAGCAGTGTGTACACAACGACCTCTGTTCGGAGAGAGCTTACCAGGGTCTATGCTAGATGGGTCTGCCTGAAAGAAAGGAGCTGTTATTAAATGTCCATCAAGGTTTTGTGATTTGCAAACAACGACAATAGCAACATTAAACTCATGGATGCCAACAAGGGTAGGCGTTGGCTGGACATTTCTGACAAAAAATGTACAAAATCTATTAAACTTTGAAAATTTCTGAAAATATACGATATTTTCCCCATAAAACCATCTCTTTAACCCCCTCCCCCTCTTGAAAATCATGTTGCAAGTGCAACCTCGTAGAAAAGATTTTTTTTCCAGCTATAAAAAGAAGACATCTACCTTATAGGGTTTTTAAGATCCTTTTAATGAATCTTCGTCCCCCCTCCCTGCGCAACTGAAGCGTTACATTTTCTTCATCAAAAGTGGAAAGACAATCCACACTCGATACGAGAAGTCTTTCAGTTTCTTCAGCCCCCCCCCCAATACACATTTTTTTGTATTATTCTAGATATTATGTAAATAAGTCATAATTTCAAACAATCCCTTTACCAAAAAGTGCATAAGCTATTGAGCAAAAAAAAAAAAAAATCCGAAATAAAAGAGATGAAATCCAACGTGAATATAAAAAAGTCAGTTGTCATAATTTTCGTAAGCTGATTAAAATGATTTAATAACTGATTAATATAATAATTTCAAATAAGATACCAAGAGTCCTTATCACATTCGACGTATTGATCTATTACTTTCAACAAAAAAAATCTGATCATAATATTTGAAAATTTTGCGTTATGGAGCAAAAAAAAACATGTTAAATGCTAAAGTACGAAAAAGAACGTATGACATTGCCATACACAGCTTCTCTAAGGATATCAATATAGTATTTACTGCTATCGATAGAACACAAGAATAGTATCAATAAGTCGCGCTAATATGTTTTTTTTTAGATTTTCTGCAATAAATATACCAAAAAATGGGGCATAATCGATAAAAATGGAAAAAGAAGATTTTTGTTTTTAATTTAGGGGAGCTTGCCCTTCCCCTCCTTAAATTGACACCTTTAGTGTCAATCAATGAATTATTCAAACTGAACCACTTTATTTTATATAATCGATGAATCTCTAATACCAGAAAGAAAATTCATATACAAGCGTCAGGTTTTACTAGCAAATATTAATTTACCAAAGGTATGAAACAATTTACATGCCTGTCTAGCTCAGATAGAGCATTAGACTCCCGATCGTTTGAGCGTAACGTTAGTCCGTTTTCCGAAGGTAAAAAGTAGTTTATTGGGAAATCATTTCTTTTTCTGTAGAAGTTGAGCTTGGGGAAGAGGGATTTCCTGAATTAAAGAAAACAAAATTTGTGTGGAAAGTTAGAACGTAAAGAAGGCATGTTTTTCTTGGTTATATTTTTATATATATATATATATATATATATATATATATATATATATATATATATATATATATATATATATATATATATATAGCGATGATGCGTATGTATAGTGATTAATAAATAGATAAATACATACATTGCTTACCTGATATGCTAGGGCATTCATAATTGTATGATCTGGAACCAAACCCAGTGGATGTACTTCCCTCATTAAAACGTTAGCCGGAATTTTGTGAAATTGGATGTATTCCAAAAATGTTGATACAACTTCACGTAAGTAAACCTGAGAGTTGCTGTCACAATACTTTTTAGTCCACATTAAAGCAGCCTGTAAAGTCAAATAAACTGTTTTTACAACTTGAATTCTTGAATTTTTACAATTTGAAAATAATCATGTTCTGATAAAGGGTAAACATTTCAGCCAACAGCCAATATTTCAGAGGTAACGCTATAGCGTTGCCTATAGTAAAGGGCATACGGCTCCAATGTTTTATTATTTATTTATTTGTTTATTTTTTCCCAAAGGCACTTCATATGGAAGAGGTCGTCGTAAATACTTCAAAGGTGGCTCATTCAATTGGAAATCGAGAGCTACAGTGCCCTTTTTAGGGGTCAAAAGGTATTGGAAGGCAACGAACACCCCTTGAACGCCCACCATTTCCCCAAACACATCCAATTAAATTTTGAGATGGCCATTTTGTTTTACGTAGTTGATTTCCACATAAAAATTATGTTTTTGAGGAGGAAACTCCCCCTCAGCCCTCAGGGCAAGGGTTGTAAGATATGCCCTGGGAACATATAAGGTTCTTATAGAAAGCTTTGTCGTAGAAACTTCAATAAAGGCTCATTTGATTGTACATTCGAAGAGCAACTTCCCTTTTTGCAACTTAGAAGTCATTGGAAGGAAACTAATACTCCTATCACGTCTACCATTCCCCCCAACACATCCAATCAAAATTTTGCGATAGCTATTGCGATAGCCATTTTGTTCAACGTCGTTGAAAATTCTGGAAATTAGGGCTTTGAGGATAACAACCCCCCACCCCCACAGACGTCAGGGCCAGGCTTATAATTTACGCCTTGGGGGCATATAAGGTTTTTATAGAGAGCATTTTAGTAGAAACTTCAAAAAGGGCTCAAACGTTTGGAAATTTAAATGGCTAGTGCTCTTTTTAATAGTCGAAAGTGAATGGAAGGCAACTAACACCCCTTCCACGCCCACCATTTCCCAAACACATGAATTTTGAGATAGCTATTTTGTTCAATCTAGTTGAAAGTTCTGGAAATTATAAGTTTGAGCATGACACCCCCCCCCCCTAAGGTCTTCAGGGAAAGGGTTATAAGTTATGCCCTGGGGAAATACATGGTTTTTATGAAAGGAAAGCTCGTATAAACTTAAGAGAGGGCGCATTTTATTGGAAATTGACAGTTTTAGTTCACTTGTTAAGCGTACAAAAGATATTGGAGGGTAACCAGCCCCCCTCTCACGCCCTTCGTTCCCAAATGCATCCGATAAAAATTTTGAGATAGCTATTTTGTTAAAAATAGCTCAAAGTGCACAAAACATAAACTCTTGTGTCGACACAACATTCCGGGGCCCGGGGGAAGGCTTTATAAGTAAGGTCTTGGTGACGTATATGAATTTTACGGAAAGAATGCTCATATAAACTTCAAAGAGGGCGCATATGATTGGAAATTGAAAGTTCTAGTTCACTTTTTAAGAGTAAAAAGAGATTGGAGGGCACCTGTCCCCCCCTGCTCCTCCACGTCTTTTTTCTCAAATCCATCTGATTAGAACTTTGAGATAGCCATTAAAAAAAAAATAGTTCAAAGACCATATGAATAAAACTCCGGGGTCAACACACCCCCCAGGGCCCGAAGGCAGGCGTTGTCATGTATACCTTGGGGAAATATATGGTTCTTATGGAACGGTTGCACGTAGAAACTTCAGAAAGGGCTAATTTGATCGGAAATTGAAAGTTCTAGTTCAGTTTTTGAGAGTCAAAAGAGATTGGAGGGCAACTAGCCCCCCACGCCCCTTTTTTCCCGAATGCATCTGACAAACATTTTGAGATAGCCATTAAGTTAAAAATTGTTCAAAAGTCAGATGACAAAAATTCAGGTGTCGACACAACCCCTTAGGGCCCGGGGGCAGGCGTTGTAAGTTATGCCCTGGGGTATATATGGTTCTTATGAAATGGATATTCGTATAAACGTCAGAGAGGGTTCATTTAATTGAAAAATGAAAGTTCGAGTTCACTTTTAATAGTCAAAAGAGATCCGAGGGCAACTAGCCCCCCCCGCCTTCTTTTTCCAAACTCATCTGATGAAAATTTTGAGATTTTGACATTTTCTTTAAAAAAAAAATAGTTCAAAGATTGGATAAGAAAAACTCCTGTGTCAATACAACCCCCTAGGGCCCAGGGGAAGGCGTTCGAAGTTATGCCCTAAGGGTACATGTATGGTTCTTATGGAAGGGTTACTCGTATAAACTACAAAGAGGGCTCATTTGATTGGAAATTGAAAGTTCTAGTTGATTTTTAAGAGTCTAGAAAGTTAAGGGCACCTAGCCCCCCCCCCCCTGCCCTATTTTCCTCAAACCCATCCGCTAGTTCTTAATAGCTAGTTTTTTAAAAATTAGCCAGTTTTTTAAAAATTGTTCAAAAATTAGATAACAAAAACTCCGGTGTCAACACAACCCCCCAGGGCCCAGGGGGTACGCGTTTTAAGTCATGTCCTGGGGCCGTGTATGGTTCTTATGAAAGGGATGTTCGTATAAACTTCACAGAGGACTCATTTGATTGGAAATTGAAAATTCTAGTTCACTTTTTAAGAGTCAAAAGATATCCGAGGGAAACTAGCCCCACTCTACCCCCCACACACCCGTTTTTCCCCAACCCTATCCAATAAAGTTTTTAAAATAGCCATTTCATTAAAAATAATTCAAAGCTTAAATAAGAAAACTCCTGTGTCAACGCAGCCCCCCCCCCCTGGCCCGGAGGCAGGCGTTGTAAGTAATGCTCTGGGGGCATATATCGTTTTTATGGAAGGGATGCTTGTATAAAATTCGAGAGGGTTCTTTTGATTGGAAATTGAAAGTTCTCGTTCCCTTTTTAAGAGTCAAAAGAGATTGGAGGGCAAATAGCCTCCCCCTCCACGCCCTAAATGAATCATATAAAAATTTTGTGGTAGGCATTTTGTTAAAATAGTTCAAAGTTCAGATAACGAAAACTCCAGTGTCGACAAAGCCCCCCAGGGCCCAAGGGTAGGCGTTGTAAGTTCTACCCTGGGGGCATATATGGTTGTTATGGAAGGGATGCTCGTTTAAACATCATAGAGGGCTCATTTGATTCGAAATTGAAAGTTTGTAATTCACTTTAAGAGCAAAAAGTGATCGGAGGGCAGCTAGCACCCCCCACACTTCACTTATTTTTTTTCTCAGACGCACTTCATAAAGTAGGGGTCGTCGTACAAATTCAAAGGGGGCTCATTTCAAAGGGGGCAAAATTTTTTCACTTTGATATCGAAATAAGGAATTTTTAAAGACTTGAAACTTTTTGCAATAAAAAACGAACAAAATTAATTAAAAAAAAACTTTCCGAAAAATAAGTTTTTCAAAGAAAAGTAAAGGCCATTTTGAACTTAGGCTCAGCAGATATAAATACCTGTTAAAATTCAAACTAAAAACGACCATAAATTACTATTAAAGAATAAACGAAACCCAAAACGAACAGAAATTAAATAAACAATCATAGCAAAAAACATACAATAAGTAATTTTATAAATGAATAAGTAGATCTTAAAGCGAATAATGCTTAGATTGAATATGAAAATCAAGATTTAAACGAAAAAAAAAAAAAAAATCCTATTGAAGTATAAATGAAACTTAAAACGAACAGAAATTAAATAAATAATCAATGCAAACAAACAGACAATAGATATTAATGTAAATAAATAAATAAATCTTAAAACCAGTGAAACTTAAATTAAATATGCAAATCAAGCTTGAAACGAACCAAAATAACTTCAAACAAGAGTTTGGGTATCGCCTCCTTCTCTCAATGTAAAAGTCTAAAACCTAATGCGTCATTGGCGCTTTACTGAAAACCAATTATATTACAAATATACTCTTTTGTACTTAATATTTAAAATAAAAATTATAGTAAAATTTTGAACTGATGAGCTTTCAGCAACTTATGACTTATGACTGAAAACTTATATGCGTCTTGAACAGTCTTGGAAAGTATAAACAACATCAAATTGAATATTTGATATATAATGATATGAGCTGTTGAAAGGTCCTTCAGCTCAAGAATCTATTTCACTCTAATTTTATTTTTACTATCAATGCTGAAAGAACAAGAAAAGAAAATATTTGTAATATAATTCGTTTTCAGTGAAGCGCCAATGACGTAGTAGGCTTTTGGTTTTTATTTACAGTTAAGGAAGGGGGCAGTATCCAAATTCTTGTTTGTAGTGAGACTGTATTGGTCTTGAACAACTTTAGATAGAACTAATAAATTAAACTGAATATTTGAAGTATAATGATATTAATTGCTGAAAGCTCATCACTTCAAAATTCTACTTTACTTTTAATGTTTATTCTCAAAATTATGTACAAAAGAAAATATTTGTAATAGGATTGGTTTTCAGTAAAGCGCCATTGATGCCACAAGTTTAAGACTCTTACAGTGAGAGAAAGATGCGACACCCAAACTCTTTTGTGTAGTGATTTTTGTTCGTTTCAAATTTGATTTGCATATTAAATTTAAGTTTCACTCGTTTTAAGATTTAATACCCAGCGTCTTGATGCAACTTATGCAACCTATTGCAAAATACTTGATAACTTCAATTCAAAATCAAATTCAAATTTCCGTTCGAATGAGCCTTCACCCAATATTCTAGGACCATTGGGTCAATACGATCACCCATGGGGAAAAAAAACAAATAAACGCGCATCCGTGATCTGTCCGTTTCGGGTTTCATTTATTCTTTAATAGTAATTTATGGTCGTTTTGAGTTTGAATTTTATTAATAAAATTAGAGTGAAATAAATTATTGAACTGATGGACCTTTCAACAACTAATATCATTATATATCAAATATTCAATTTGATGTTGTTTATACTTTCCAAGACTGTTCAAGACGCATATAAGTTTTCAGTCATGAGTCATAAGCTGCTGAAAGCTCATCAGTTCAAAATTCTACTACAATTTTAATGTTTATTTTCAATATTAAGTACAAAAGAAAATATTTGTAATAAAATTGGTTTTCAGTAAAGCGCCAATGATGCAGCAAGTTTTAAACTCTTAAAGTGAGAGAAAGAGACGATACCAAAACTCTTGTTTGTAGTTATTTTTGTTCGTTTCAAGCTTGATTTGCATATTCAATTTAAGTTTCACTCATTTTAAGATTTATTTATTCATTTACATTAATATCTATTGTATGTTTGTCTGTATTGATTGTTTATTTAATTTCTGTTCTTTTAAGTTTCATTTATACTTCAATAGAAAATATTTTATTTTCATTTTAAGCTTGATTTTCATATTCAATCTAAGCATTACTCGCTTTAAGATCTATTTATTCATTTATAAAATTACTTGTGGTATGTTTTTTTGCTATGATTGTTTATTTAATTTCTGTTCTTTTTGGGTTTCATTTATTCTTTAATAGTAATTTATGGTCGTTTTGAGTTTGAATTTTAACAGGTATTTATATCTCCTGAGCTTAAGTTTAAAATAGTATATACTTTTCTTTGAAAAATTATTTTTGGAAAGTTTTTTTTTTAATTAATTTGGGAAAAATAAGATAGACTTTTTAATTTCCGTTCGAATGAGCCTTCACCCAATATTCTAGGACAATTGGGTCAATACGATCACCCATGGGGAAAAAAAGCAAATAAACGCGCATCCGTGATCTTTCTTCTGGGAAAAAAAAACAACAAAATTCCACATTTTAGCCAATAGGAGCTTAGAAGAAATACAGTAGGGTTCTCTGATACGCTGAATCTGAGGGTGTGATTTTCATTGATATCACTTGACTTTTAGGGTCTGTTTCCCCGTTTTTTGAAAATCAGGAAAATTTTCTCAGTCTCGTAACCTTTGATGGGTAAGACTAAGCTTAATGATATTTATATATTTAAAATCAGAACAAAAAGCCAATTCTTTTGATATACATATTGGTATCAAAATTTAGTTTTTTAGGGTCTCGGTTTCTATTGAGCCGGGTCGCTCCTTACTTACTTTTTCGTTACCACGAACTGTTTGAAAGTATGGCCTAGCGTCCCTGTTATGCTTTTCATGTTCTGCATTCTAGAAAGAATATTGAAAGACTGCATTTTGTTGAGGCCAAAATAAATAAAAGATAAATTTATTTGAAAGGGCTTAATCTCTACTAGTGATTAAATACAAAAAACAAGTGTTTTCAACTGAAAGTACGGAGCAACAGTAAAACTTAAAACTTAAAACGAACAGAAATTATTACGTATATGAGTGGGTTCTCCCCCCTCATCAATACCTCTTTCTGTACGCTAAAGTTGGATTTTTTTTTTCCAATTCTTTAAGAATGACCCATTAATCACAAAGGCCGTTTAATTAGAATAAATAGCTCTCTTGAAAAGTACTAAGAAAACTTTAGCGTAAAGAGAGAGGTATTGACGAGGGGGGCAAACCCACCCATATACGTAATAATTTGTGTTCGTTTTAAGTTTTAATGTTGCTACTTACTTGCAGTTGAGAGAACTTGTTTTTTTTAATTAATTTCTGACCGAGTTTTAAAAATGGTGGGAAATCCGGCGCCCCCTTTGTGAAAAATTCCCTTCCTCAAGGAAAAATTCCTCCATGGAAAGAACTTCCCACTTAATCCCCTACCTTGACCTTCCCACCAGAAAAATCCCCCTGAAAATGTATGTATACTTCCCAATAACCAATACTATATGTAAACAATAGGCAAAGTTCACAACTTTCAGCCCTTCCCCCAAGGACTGTGGGGAATTAAGTCGTCCTTAATTATATAGTTATTATATTTTGACTATGGTGAACAAAATGGCTATCTCAAAATTTTGATTGGGTGACCTTTGGGAAAAAAAAATGAGCGTTGCAAGGGCCTAGTTGCCCTCCAATTTTTTGGTCACTTAAAAAGGGCACTAGAACTTTTAATTTCCGTTCTAATTATCCCTCTTCCGATGATCTAGGACCACTGGGTCGATATGATCCCCCCTGGAAAAAGAACAACAAAAAAGAACAACAAATAAACACGCATCCATGATCCTTCTTCTGGCAAAAACGACAAAATTCCACATTTTTGCAGATATGAGCTTAAAACCTTTACAGTAGGGTTTTCTGATACACTGAATCTGATGGTGTTATTTTCACTAAAGTTCTATGACTTTTAGGGATGTCTCCCTCTTTTTTCGAAAATAAGGCAAATTTTTTCAGGCTCGTAATTTTGATGGGTAAGACTAAACTTGATGAAAACTATATATTTGGAATCAGCGTAAAAATGTGATTCTTTTGACGCATCTATTGGTATCAAAATTCCGCTTTTAAGAGTTTCGGTTACAACTGAGCCGGGTCGCTCCTTACTTACAGTTCGTTACCACGAACTGTTAGACGACTTTTGGTTTGTTGAGATCAATCCGAACAAGAATGTATCCTTAAGAAATTCACAGAGAGGGACACTAAATGCCAAGCAATTGTTTTTCAGGCCGAAGGTGTCTAAAATGGTAGGACTCTTTGAACCCATTTTATTTTAAATTAGGGCGGTGCCCTTTAATTATCTAGGTACGTAATCAGAAAAGAATTTTAGTGAAAGGGATAGTTTTCGATCACTAATCCACATTTAAAATCTCATAAGCACTAACGTTTCTTCCTTAGTGATACAATGTCAGAAATTCGACATTTTTTTTTTTTTTTTTTTTTTTTTTTTTTTTACAGAGAAGTTTTTCGACTGTGGATCTTCAGAAAATTTCACAAATAGCTCAAAATCCTGGTTGAGATTTTTGCCTAACTAGGTCTCGTTTATCGGAGAAGTTTGTAAAATTTGAATTCTGAAAAATTTCAGAAGTTCAAATGTTTTATTCCTTGATTCTGTCCTAGTCTGACCATTGAGAACCTTTTTTCTATAGCGTGTTTGCTTGCCTCAATCACGAGTAGATCTCTCAGAGATAGTCTCCAGTGTGGAGTCGGGGGCTATTTGGTTCTGGAGGTAATGCTGAAAACCCAGATTTATTTCAAAGAGAAGTGATAAAGAGTCTTCTTGCTTTCACTCCTTATTCCTCAAACTTAAAAATCAAAAAGAAACATAAATTCTCAAAAAATTAAAAAAGAGATAAAGGCATCATTATCACCAGGGCAGAAAAAGGGAACAAAGCTGTTATTCTTAGTATTTCATCATATAATAAAAAAGGAATGTATTTTTTCCGATAGAGACACTTTAGACCTATAGATTCAGACCCCACCGATAATTTCACCCAAGAAAAGAACTAAGTATTTTGAAAAATGAAAGATTCACAAAGCTAAAAATGTATAAAATATTTTACCCTACTAATTCTTGCTCCGCTCTTAAATTCTTTGGCCTCCCAAAAATCCACAAAGATGTGTTTTCTCTACACCCCATTATAACGTCTTATAGCTCTCCAGCAGTAAGATAGGGAAAATGGTAGTGCAGGAATTTTCGTCCCCTTATGTCTACATAATCTTCATATATTCAAAATTCAGTTGAATTTGTTAAAAGGTTAAAGGACTTTGATATAATCAAAAGCCCCTTTTTTGTCTCTAGTTTCGATGGTACGTCTATGTATAGTATACCTTCTGTATAGTATACCTATGTATAGTATACCTATGTATAGTATACCTATGTATAGTATACCTTCTGCGGTATTGGAAATTGCCAACTTGCTCTTCAACGAAGTCTATAATATAATATCAACCAAGTGGACCACACAGAGTTGGATATTGAAACTATTATGGGTCCTATCCACATTTGCAATAATTTTTCCTTATATTTCCAATATAAAAGCCCATTTTCCCACAAACTACGGGTCCGCCAATGGGTGCTAACCTTTCAACTTTTTTGGCCACTTTTTACATAGAATTTATTTAAACATGTACTTTAAAACCTTATCCTCTGAAGTACCGTTTACGGGAAAGGTTCATGAATGACGTTATTTCCGTCCAGGATCATGGAAAAACATCACCTAACCCCATCTTGACACATCTTAACTCGTTAGGTTTTAATCTTTAGTTCACTTTAGAAATAGAAGATAATCATAAGCTATATTTTCTAGACTTTGTAATTCTAAAATAGCTTCTCAACCTTGAGTTTTCTATTCATAGAAAGTCTACCCATTACGATAGGTAAAAAGGAGAGTGGTTATTTCCTTAGTTTATCGGTTATTAGAAAAAGTGTTCTGAAGTTGACACAGTCCCAATGACGTTCAAAGACGTTTTATGTTACAACAGAAATCCCATTCTGAAATATTCTGAAATCTATTATAGAAAAAAGGTTTAGAAAGGCGAAAAAGATGCATCAACACCCAATGGTGTCACAAGCCAAAATATTGCAGAGGGCGGGTAATAGATTTTACCGACTGGCTGGTGATTTTAATCATCTGATTTGGATGATAGTAGTAATCAATGTTATACTTTGCTTAGACATATAGCAATCTCCATGTTATTCTACGTTCCATGGCACCTTTCCATGGCAGATTACCAGACTAGTTATTTGGCAGTGTATAATGTGGTCAAGCATGTTTTGAGAGTTTGGTCGTAATACTATGACGTGGTCAAACAGTTTTTTTTCTCTTTTTGTTGTCAATTGCACAATGAATGCACATCATGAGTTCACGTGTACATTCTTAAAAAAACTGGTATGTTATAAAGTAGTCAAACATGTTTTGGGAGCACGCACGAAATTATGTAACTCAACATCCGTTTTTTATTTGTCCTTGAAAAACTGTTGAAAACAATGGATTCGTCAATTGTCAATGTGAGTACAGCTTATTAAATTTTTTAATTTATTTCCAGATAAAAAGCATTTACCAGTAAATTCAAATTTCAGGGGGACTTAGCCCCCCTCCCCCCCCCCAACAATAAAAATCCTATACAATAGTATACTCGTTAGAAAACGCAAAGTACGCTTTTTTCCTCTATGTAAACAAAAACCACCCCCATCCAGCTCTGTAGAAATAGTTATTTCGTTCAAAAAAAATGCCCTTTTTTCCAGTTATCAAAAATCTTTTTCTGATCTAAATAGAAGCTTCTGTGTCACAAGAAACGGTCACTTTTGGAGTACAGGCGTCGCATGCTCATTTTATCACAGAGATTAAAACCATATGTGTTTATAATTACGCAAAAGGGTCCTTTTTTGGAACCAAAATTTCAAACGTGTCGTATCTGAAAACAAAAGCTTGGTGATTAAGACGGGCTTTGTCTAATTCTAGCCGGAAACTCAGAATTGATAGGGGCAAGATCAAAAAGGGGTAATTAGGGATTGGATAATTTTTTAACGTGAAATCTCTGAATGAAATATTTTTGCTGAAATTATTTAAAAGGTATAGTTTATTTATTCTAAAGATAATGACATAGGCCTCAACAGCAAATCATTTTAATACTTTCCCACAGGGGGATTTCCACTAGGTATGTTAAGATTCAAGCTAATTCTTGTAGGCTATCTTTTAAAATAGCTTTACGGGGGGGGGGGAAGGAGATACACACTACACTCTGCTCATAAATTTGACATCGTGTCTGAGCTTTTTCTGAAAGACTTTAGAATGCTGTAATTATTTAAAAGGTATTGTTTATTTATTCTAAGGATAATGACTTAGGCCTCAACGGCAAATCATTTTAATACTTTTCCAGAGGGGGATTTCCACTAGGTATGTTAAGATTCAAGCTAATTCTTGTAGGCTATCTTTTAAAATAGCTTTACGGGGTTTGAGGGTGTCGTCTTATTCTGTGTGTGCTTTTTTTTTTGTTTACTTGGTGGTCATTCAAAAAGCGAGGATTTTTGTTAAATAAGCAATTCTTGTACCTTTTAAAATAGCTTTACGGGGTTTGAGAGACTCTGAAAACAACTTCAACCGTGGCCCGCCCCCCCCCCTCCCGCGATCAGAAATTAAATTATAAAAAAAAAGTTTCTTCAACTGAAAGTAAGGAGCAACATCAAAACTTAAAAACGGACAGAAAATAGAGGCTGTTTCCAAAAGATTTAGGATTCATTAACTTTAGTGCTGCCAGTCAAAAGCTATGGGTTTGACAAAATTGTCTGACTATCGAAAAATGAAGAAACACCTTCCAAAAGTCGACAGGAATGGGATCGTCTTGAGGGGGGAATTTTCCATAGAAGAGGTGGAGGTTATTTTTACATCAAAACAACTTCAATCGTGCCCAGCCCCCCGCGATCAGAAATTAAATTATAAAAAAAGTTTCTTCAACTGAAAGTAAGATGCAACGTCAAAACTTAAAAACGGACAGAAAATACAGGTTGTTTCCAAAAGATTTAGGATTCATTAACTTTAGTGTTGCCAGTCAAAAGCTATGGGTTTGAGAAAATTGACTGATTATCGAAAAATGAAGAAACACCTTCCAAAAGTAGACAGGAATGGGATTGTCTTGAGGGGGGAATTTTCCATGGAAGAGGTTGAGGGTATTTTTACATGAAAACAACTTCAACCGTTCACAACCCCCCCCTATCAGAAATTAAATTATAAAAAAAAAAGTTTCTTCAACTTAAAGTAAGGAACAACGTCAAAACTTAAAATCGGACAGAAAATAGAGGCTGTTTCCAAAAGATTTAGGATTCATTAACTTTCGTGTTGCCAGTCAAAAGCTATGGGTTTGAGAAAATTGTCTGACTATCGAAAAATGAAGAAACACCTTCCAAAAGTCGACAGTAATGGGATTGTCTTGAGGGGGGAATTTTCCATAGAAGAGGTGGAGGGTATTTTTACATGAAAACAACTTCAACCGTGCCCAGCCCCCCGCGATCATAAATTAAATTATAAAAAAAAAAGTTTCTTCAACTGAAAATAAGGAGCAACGTCAAAACTTAAAAACGGACAGAAAATAGAGGCTGTTTCCAACAGATTTTAGGATTCATTAACTTTAGTGTTTGCCAGTCAAAAGCTATGGGTTTGAGAAAATTGTCTGATTATCGAAAAATGAAGAAATACCTTCCAAATGTCAACAGGAATGAGATTGTCCTGAGGGGGAATTTTTCATGGAAGAGGTGGAGGGTATTTTTACATGAAAACAACTTAAACCGTGCCCAACCCCCCGCAATCAGAAATTAAATTATAAAAAAATTTTCTTCAACTGAAAGTAAGGAGCAACGTCAAAACTTAAAAACGGACAGAAAATAGAGGTTGTTTCCAAAATATTTAGGATTCATTAGCTTTAGTGTTGCCAGTCAAAAGCTATGGGTTTGAGAAAATTGTCTGATTATCGAAAAATGAAGAAACACCTTCCAAAAGTCGACAGGAATGGGATTGTCTTGAGAGGGGAATTTTCCATAAAAGAGGTGGAGGGCATTTTTACGTGAAAACAACTTCAACCGTGCCCAGCCCCCCGCGATCAGAAATTAAATTATAAAAAAAAGTTTCTTCAACTGAAAGTAAGGAGCAACATCAAAACTTAAAAACGCACAGAAAATAGAGGCTGTTTCCAAAAGATTTAGGATTCATTAACTTTAGTGCTGCCAGTCAAAAGCTATGGGTTTGAGAAAATTGTCTGATTATCGAAAAATGAAGAAACACCTTCCAAAAGTCGACAGGAATGGGATTGTATTTAGGGGGGAATTTTCCATAGAAGAGGTGGAGGGTATTTTTACATGAAAACAACTTCAGCCGTGCTCAGCCCCCTGCAATCAGAAATTAAATTATAAGAAAAAGTTTCTTCAACTGAAAGTAAGGAGCAACGTCAAAACTTAAAAACGGAGAGAACATAGAGGGTGTTTCCAAAAGATTTAGGATTCACTAACTTTAGTGTTGCCAGTCAAAAGCTATGGGTTTGAGAAAATTGTCTGATTATCGAAAATTGAAGAAACACCTTCCAAAAGTCGACAGGAATGGGATTATCTTGAGGGGGGAATTAGTTTTAACAAGAAATGTCTGAATAGTATTTTTGGGGGGATGGCGCGATGACTTTTCATCGGTCAGAGATGCAACAATGGTACTGTTTTTTAATAGCATGGAAAAGAACGACTATTGAATGCCTCGCTGTTTAAGTTAAGAGGTGAAATCAAGACAAAAGAACGACTATTGAACACAGAGACAACACACATACAGAGACGAAACACACATAGAGACGACACACGCACAGAGACGACACACACACACAGAGAGACGACACACACACAGACAAAAAACAAACACACAGATGACAAACACACACACAGACGACACACACAGAGAGACGAGACTCACAGATACGACAAACACACAGAGACGACACACAGAGCGACGACACACACACAGAGACGACACACACACTTAGACAACACACAAACAGAGACGAAACACACAAAGAAACTACACACACACAGAGACCACTCACACACAGAGAGGACAAACACACAGAGACGACAGGCACAAAGAGACTAATCACACACAGAGAGGACAAACACTCAGAAACGACACAGACACACAGACACAAAGAGACAAATCACACACAGAGAGGACAAACACATAGAAACGACACATGCACAGAGACAATACACACACACTGAGTCAACACACACACAGAGACTAGACACACAAACAGAAATGACAAACACACAGAGAGACGACACACACAAAGAAACGTCACACACAAAAAGATACTAAAAACACATATATACGACAAAAACATAGAGACAACACACAAAGAGACAACATAAATACAGAGACGACACACACACACACAGAGACGACACACACACACACAGATACGAAACACACATAGAGACGACACGCATACAGAGACGACACATGCACAGGGACGATACACACACACACAGAGTCCAATCACACACAGAGAGGACAAACACACAGAGACGACAGACACAAAGAGACGAATCACACACAGAGAGGACAAACACACAGAAACAACACATAGAGACGACACATTCACAGAGACGATATACACACACAGAGTCAACACACACAGAGAGACGAGACACACACACAGAAATTACACACACATATACAGACGACACACACAAACAGACTTCACACACACACACAGATACGAAACACACATAGAGACGACATACACATAGAGACAACACACACACAGAGAGACAACATCCAAACAGAGATGACAAACACACACAAAGACGACACACACAAAGTGAGGACTGACACAAAGAGGTGACACACAGACAGAGAAGACACACATAGAGAAACGACACACACACACACAGAGAGACGACAAACACATAGAGACACCACACACAAAGAGACGGCACACACACAGAGACGACAAGACATAGAGAGATGACACGCACACAGAGACGACAACACATAGAGAGACGACACGCACACAGACAGAGATACGAAACACCCACAGAGACGACACATGCACAGAGACGACGCACACACACACACAGAGTCCACTCACACACAAAGAGGACAAACACACAGAGACGACAGACACAAAGAGACGAACCACACACAGAGAGGACAAACACAAAGAAGCGACACATAGAAACGACACATGTACAGAGACGATACACACACACACAGAGTCAACACACACAGAGAGACGAGACACACACACAGAAATGACAAACACACCTAGAGACGACACACAAAGAGACGTCACACACACATAGATACGAAACACACATAGAGACGACACACACATAGAGACAACACACACAAAGAGACAAAATACACACATAGAAGACACACACACAGAGACTACGCAAACAAAGAGAACACAAACAAATAGAGACGACACACACACAAAGACTAAAGCCACCCAAACATGACATACGCACACACAGAGAGAGACAACACACACATAGAGACAACACAGACACAGAGACGACACACACACACAGATACGACAACACATAGAGAGATGACACGCACACAGAGACGACAAACACACAGAGATAACACACACACAGATACGAAACACTCACAGAGACGACACATGCACAGAGACGTCACACACACAGATTCCACTCACACACAGAGAGGACAAACACACAGAGACCACAGACACAAAGAGACGAATCACACACAGAGAGGACAAATCAACATACACGATACAAACACAAACCCAAGCTAATAAGCTTTTTTGGACGTAAACTCTAGTTTTTTGTAAGAAAATAATGGAAAATACAATTCTCTTGTTCAAATGTGAAACTTAATTCTGGATCTGGATCGAAAAATAAAACCATTTCCTTAATATCCTAGCTAATGAGGGTTTTTTGACCGTAAACTCTAGTTTCTTGTAAAAAAATTGTAGAAAATACATTTCTCTAGTTCAAATGTGAAACTTCAGTCCAGTTTTGGATACTCATAATGATGAGGACTGATGGTTATAATTAAATAATTTTTTTTTTAATAAAACAAACAATTTTTTTTTTAAAATTAGAAATTATTCAACTATATTTATTTTTTATAATTTTCTTTTGTACGAATCTTAAAATGACAAAATATATTTCTTGAATCCACCTCTTGGATACACAATATAGAAATTATGCTTTTTCTGCATCAATTGTCGGATATGTTGAATAAAATATGCAAAGTCGACATAGCTTTATTTCATTTTTTAAGGTTAATTTAGACGAGGTTACGTGCGCGCAAGTAACCTCGTCTAAATTAACCTTAAAAAATGAAATAAAGCTATGTCGACTTTGCATATTTTATTCAACATATCAGACAATTGATGCAGAAAAAGCATAGAGTTTGTTACTTACTTAATTACATTTTGTTTTTCATAATTTCTTGAATTACATTTCTGTATTGTGCATCCAAATGGGGAATTCAAGAAAGAGTTTGTTACTTACTTGCGATTTTTTCATAATTTCTTGAATAAAGTATCTGTATTGTGTATCCAAGGGGTGACTTCAAGAAAGAGTGTGTTACTTACTTACAAATATTTTCATATTTTCATGAATGAAATGTTTTCTTTGTGTGTCCAAGAGGTGAATTCAAGAAAGAGTTTATTACTTAATTACTTACCTACTTACAATTTTTTCATAATGACATAATGAAAAATCCAACAACAGATGTTGATAAAGAATTTATTCATTCTGATACCTAGATTTTGTCAATGTTACCTCATGTGTCTGACAATAGATGTATGCAAATTCCTTTTCTCAAATCTCCGATGTTTTAATATACATTCTAAACTGTTGATATGCTAGCTTACTCTAAAAATAATGAAAATATAACAATGTAATGCATAATGTATTTTTGATGAAATAATGCTATGTAGAATATTAATACAAAATTATATTATGACACAGAGTCATACACACGTTCACTCTTAAACATCCAGAAACGATGGTCCCATGATATGGAATAGTTTTTACCATGTCTAATGCATTTGTCACGATCAAGTATGACCTTAGGTATCCAGTGCCCGAAGAACCTGACCTCGTCTTCAGGACGATGATAAACCCTTTCAAATTTAGGACACTTAAATTCTTCGAGATTGAAAAGTGGAATACTAGGGTCACACTTTTGAATGAGAACTTTATCTGTAGGCACATTACCCTTTACATAGAGTGCTTCAACCCCGAAAAAGCTGCAAATTTCACTGACTTCCTCCTGGACATTTCTCAGTTTCTGACCACTATTATTAAGTGGTGTAATCACTCTATCGTAGAATCCCAGTCTGTTCATATGATGTAATGTAGTACTCCACAAGCTTTTATCATACTCATACATGTTTTAGTTCACTATCCAATGATAACAGTCAATTTCTTCAAGTTCCATTGACAATAATAAAAATGCACATTCAAATATAACACAACAAGATGATTTTTTCAAACCGATGAATTCTGTGTCATAGAGTCCTATCATCTTGGAAGGTATTAATGTACTTGTTAAGAAGAGAAATACATCATCAAACTTTTATACCTTCGCTCAAGGTCGAATGGAGTTATGGCTACGGGGGATGACTCCTAAAAGCATCTGAAATCCTTTTGGGGAGGAGTCATAAAACCCTTAGAATTTATTGTGGGGAGGAGTCACAGAACTCTCGGTATCTCTTGCATGCAAATGAAGTCTGGAAATTACATTTTTTTTAATAATTTCTATATTGTGTATCCAAGAGGTGAATTCAAGAAAGATACTTTTTCATTTTAAGATCTGTACAAAAGAATAAAATAAAAAATAAATAAAGTTGAATAATTTTGAAGTTTACAAAAAAATATTTTGTTTTATGAAAAAAAAAAATATTGAATTAGAACCATCAGTCCTCATCATTATGAGTATCCAAAACTGGACTTAAGTTTCACATTTGAACTAGAGAATTGTATTTTCCATAATTTTCTTACAAGAAACTAGAGTTTAAGGTCAAAAAACCCTTATTAGCTCAGATTTTAAAGAAATAGTTTTATTTTTCGATCCAAAAATAGACTTAAGTTTCATATTTGAACCAGAGAATTGTATTTTCCATAATTTTTTTGCAAAAAACTAGAGTTTACGGTCAAAAAAGGTTAATAGCTTGTGTGTGTGTGTGTCGTTTCTGTGTGTTTGTCCTCTCTGTTTGTGATTCGTCTCTTTGTGTCTGTCGTCTCTGTGTGATTGTCCTCTCTGTGTGTGAGTAGACTCTGTGTGTGTGTCGTTTCTGTGCATGTGTCGTCTCTGTGAGTGTTTCGTATCTGTGTGTGTGTTGTCTCTGTGTGTTTGTCGTCTCTGTGTGCGTGTCGTCTCTCTATGTGTTGTCGAGTCTGTTTGTATGTATAGTCTCTGTGTATGTGTGGTCTCTATGTTTATGTCTTCCCTCTGTGTGTGTGTCGTTTCTGTGTGTTTGTCATCTCTGTGTGTGTTTGTCGTCTCTTTGTGTAAGTAGTCACTTAGTGTGTGTCGTCTATGTGTGTGTGTCGTATCTGTGTGGTTGCTGTCTCTTTGTGTGTGCCTTCTCTCTGTGTATGTTGTCTCTATGTGTGTTTCGTATCTGTGTGTGTGTGTGTGTGACGTCTCTTTGCGTGTGTCGTCTCTATGTGTGTTTGTCATTTCTGTGTGTGTGTCTCGTCTCTCTGTGTGTGTTGACTCTGTGTGTGTGTGTATCGTCTCTGTGCATGTGTCGTCTCTATATGTCGTTTCTGTGTGTTTGTCATCTCTGTGTGTGATTCGTCCCTTTGTGTCTGTCGTCTCTGTGTGTTTGTCCTCTCTGTGTGTGAGTGGACTCATCTGTGTGTGTCATCTCTTTGCATGTGTCGTCTCTTAATGCGTGTCGTCTCTATGTTTGTTTTGTATCTGTGTGTGTGTGTGTCGTCTCTGTGTGTGTGTGTGTCGTCTCTGTATGGATGTTGTCTCTGTGTGTGTTGTCTCTCTGTGTGTGTCGTCTCTACGTGTGTTTCGTATCTGTGTGTGTGTGACGTCTCTTTGTGTGCGTCGTCTCTATGTGTGTTTGTCATTTCTGTGTGTGTGTCTCGTCTCTATGTGTGTGTTGACTCTGTGTGTGTGTGTATCGTCTCTGTGAATGTATCGTCTCTATGTGTCGTTTCTGTGTGTTTGTCCTCTCTATGTGTGATTTGTCTCTTTGTGTCTGTGTGTGTGTGTGTCGTTTCTGTGTGTTTTTCCTCTCTGTGTGTGAATAGTCTCTTTGTGCCTGTCGTCTCTGTGTCTTTGTCCTCTCTGTGTGTGAGTGGACTCTGTGTGTGTGTCGTTTCTTTGTGTGTTTCGTATCTGTGTGTGTGTTGTCTAAGTGTGTGTGTCGTCTCTGTGTGTGTGTCGTCGCTATGAGTGTCGTCTCTGTGTGTTTGTCGTCTCTGTGTGTATCGTCTAAATGTGTGTTTCATCTCTTTGTGTGTGTGTGCCTTCTGTGTGTGTGTGTCGTCTCTGTGTGTGTATCGTCTCTGTGTGTGTGTGTGTGTGTGTTGTTTCTGTGCATGTGTCATCGCTATGTGTGTGTGTCGTCTCTGTATGTGTGTTGTCTCTGTGTTCAATAGTCGTTCTTTGGTCTTGATTTCACCTCTTAACTTAAACAGCGAGGCATTCAATAGTCGTTCTTTTCCATGCTATTAAAAAACAGTACCACTGTTGCATCTCTGACCGATGAAAAGTCATCGCGCCATCCCCCAAAAAATACTTTTCAGACATTTCTTGTTAAAACTAATCCCCCCCTCAAGACAATCCCATTCCTGTCGACTTTTGAAAGGTGTTTCTTCATTTTTCGATAATCAGACAATTTTCACAAAGCCATAGCTTTTGACTGGCAACACTAAAGTTAATGAATCCTAAATCTTTTGGAAACAGCCTCTATTTTCTGTCCGTTTTTAAGTTTTGACGTTGCTCCTTACTTTCAGTTGAAGATACTTTTTTTTATATTTAAAATTCTGATCGTGGGAAGCTGGGCACGTTTGAAGTTTTTTTCATCTAAAAATAACCTCCATCTCTTCAATGGAAAATTCCCCCCTGTAGACAATCCCATTCCTGTCGACTTTTGGAAGGTTTTTCTTCATTTTTCGATAATCAGGCAATTTTCTCAAACCCATAGCTTTTGACTGGCAAAACTAAAGTTAATGAATCCTAAATCTTTTGGAAACAGCCTCTATTTTCTGTCCGTTTTTAAGTTTTGACTTTGCTCCTTACTTTCAGTTGAAGAAACTTTTTTATAATTTAATTTCTGATCGCGGGGGCTGGGCACGGTTGAAGTTGTTTTCATGTAAAAATACCCTCCACCTCTTCTATGGAAAATTGCCCCCTCAAGACAATCCCATTCCTGTCGACTTTTGGAAGGTGTTTCTTCATTTTTCGATAATCAGACAATTTTCTCAAACCCATAGCTTTTGACTGGCAACACTAAACTTAATGAATCCTAAATCTTTTGGAAACAACCTCTATTTTCTGTCCGTTTTTAAGTTTTGACTTTGCTCCTTACTTTCAGTTGAAGAAACTTTTTTTATAATTTAATTTATGATCGCGGGGGGTTGGGCACGGTTGAAGTTGTTTTCATGTCAAAATACCCTCCACCTCTTCTATGGAAAATTCCCCCTCAAGACAATCCCATTCCTGTCGACTTTTGGAAGGTGTTTCTTCATTTTTCGATAATCAGACAATTTTCTCCAACCCATAGCTTTTGACTGGCAGCACTAAAGTTAATGAATCCTAAATCTTTTGGAAACAGCCTCTATTTTCTGTCCGTTTTTAAGTTTTGATGTTGCTCCTTACTTTCAGTTGAAGAAACTTTTTTTATAATTTAATTTCTGATCGCGGGGGGCTGGGCACGGTTGAAGTTGTTTTCACGTAAAAATACTCTCCACCTCTTCCATGGAAAATTCCCCCCCCCAAGACAATCCCATTCCTGTCGACTTTTGGAAGGTGTTTCTTCATTTTTCGATAATCAGACAATTTTCTCAAACCCATAGCTTTTGACTGGCAACACTAAAGTTAATGACTCCTAAATCTTTTGGAAACAGCCTCTATTTTCTGTCCGTTTTTAAGTTTTGACGTTGCTCCTTACTTTCAGTTGAAGAAACTTTTTTTTATAATTTAATTTCTGATCGCGGGGGGCTGGGCATGGT
The DNA here is from genome assembly GCF_049724085.1 of Artemia sp. Qi Xiang Cuo. NCBI lineage: Eukaryota > Metazoa > Arthropoda > Branchiopoda > Anostraca > Artemiidae > Artemia > Artemia sp. Qi Xiang Cuo. Next base: position 28,692,549 of record NC_142799.1, read on the forward strand.
TGAAGTTGTTTTCATGTAAAAATACCCTAAACCTCTTCTATGGAAAATTCCCCCCTCAAGACAATCCCATTCCTGTCGACTTTTGGTAGGTGTTTCTTCATTTTTCGATAATCAGACAATTTTCTCAAACCCATAGCTTTTCACTGGCAGCACTAAAGTTAATAAATCCTAAATCTTTTGGAAACAGCCTCTATTTTCTGTCCGTTTTTAAGTTATGATGTTGCTCCTTACTTTCAGTTGAAGAAACTTTTTTTTAGAAATTTAGTTCTGATCGCGGGGGGCTTGGCACGGTTGAAGTTTTTTTCAGGTAAAAACACCTTCCACCTCTTCCATAAAAAATTCCCCCCCTTAAGACAGTCCCATTCCTGTCGACGTTTTGAAGGTGTTTGTGAATTTTTGGATACTCAGACAATTTTCTCAAACCCATAGCTTTTGAATGGCAACACTAAAGTTAATGAATCCTAAATCTTTTGGAAACAACCTCTATTTTCTGTCCGTTTTTAAGTTTTGACGTTGCTCCTTACTTTCAGTTGAAGAAACTTTTTTTATAATTTAATTTCTGATTGCGGGGGGCTGGGCAGGGTTGAAGTTGTCTTCATGTAAAAAATACCCTCCACCTCTTCTATGGAAAATTCCCCCCTCAAGACAATCCCATTCCTGTCGACTTTTGGAAGGTGTTTCTTCATTTTTCGATAGTCAGACAATTTTCTCAAATCCAGCGCCATTTACTGACAGCACTAAAGTTAATGAATCGTAAATCTTTTGGAAACATTCCCTATTTTCTGTCCGTTTTTAAGTTTTGATGTTTCTCCTTACTTTCAGTTGAAGAAACCTTTTTTTTAAAATTTGATTTATGATTGCGGGGGGGGGGGCAAGGTTGAAGTTGTTTTCAGAGTCTCTCAAACCCCGTAAAGCTATTTTAAAAGGTACAAGAATTACTTATTTAACAAAAATCCTCGCTTTTTGAATGACCACCAAGTAAACAAAAAAAATAAACACACAGAATAAGACGACACCCTCAAACCCCGTAAAGCTATTTTAAAATGTAGCCTACAAGAATTAGCTTGAATCTTAACATACCTATTGGAAATCCCCCTGTGGAAAAGTATTAAAATGATTTGCCGTTGAGGCCTAAGTCATTATCTTTAGAATAAATAAACAATACCTTTTAAATAATTACAGTAGTCTAAAGTCTTTCAGAAAAAGCTCAGACACGATGTCAAATTTATGAGCAGAGTGCAGTGTGTATCTCCCTCCCCCCCCCGTAAAGCTATTTTAAAAGGTAGCCTACAAGAATTAGCTTGAATCTTAACATACCTAGTGGAAATCCCCCTGTGGAAAATTATTAAAATGATTTGCTGTTGAGGCCTATGTCATTATCTTTAGAATAAATAAACTATACCTTTTAAATAATTTCTCCAAAAACATTTTATTCAGAGATTTCACGTTAAAAAATTATCCAATCACTAATTACCCCTTTTTGATCTTGCCCCCTACCAATTCTGAGTTTCCGGCTAGAATTAGACAAAGCCCGTCTTAATCACCAAGCTTTTGTTTTCAGATAAGACACGTTTGAAATTTTGGTTCTAAAAAAGGGACCCTTTTCTGTAATTATAAACACATATGGTTTTAATCTCTGTGATAAAATGAGCATGCGACGCCTGTTCTCCAAAAGTGACCGTTTCTTGTGACACAGAAGCTTCTATTTAGATCAGAAAAAGATTTTTGATAACTGGAAAAAAGGGCATTTTTTTTTGAACGAAATAACTATTTCTACAGAGCAGGGTGGGGGTGGTTTTTGTTTACATAGAGTAAAAAAGCGTACTTGGCGTTTAATAACGAGTATACTATTGTATGAATTTTTTATTGTCGGGGGTGGGGGGAGGGGGGCTAAGTCCCCCTGAAATTTGAATTTACTGGTAAATGTTTTTTATCTGGAAATAAATTAAAAAATTTAATAAGCTGTACTCACATTGACAATTGACGAATCCATTGTTTTCAACAGTTTTTCAAAGACGAATAAAAAACGGATGTTGAGTTACATAGTTTCGTGCGTGCTCCCAAAACATGTTTGACTCCCTTATATCATACCAGTTTGTTTGTAAGAATGTACACATGAACTCATGACGTGCATTCATTGTGCAATTGACAACAAAAACAGAAAAAAAACTGTTTGACCACATTATATTATTACGACCAAACTCTCAAAACATGCTTGACCACATTATACACTGCCAAATAACTAGTCTGGTAATCTGCCATGGAAAGGTGCCATGGAACGTAGAATAACATGGAGATTGCTATACGTCTAAGCAAAGTATAACATTGATTACTACTGATGATATTACTATTAAAATTACTGATGTTACGATTTTACTGATTTCATTGATATTACGTCATATGTTTCCATCAGTCAATTTACAACATTAAAGAAAAGTTTGAGTCAGTAAAATAGTCGCGCCACTATTTAACCGAAACAAAATATTTTACCGACTGGTTAAAAACATTTGGGGTGTCCTCTATACGTGAAGCCCCTGTCAAAACCCCAACGGCTGTCTGAGCGTGATATGCCTTCGGAAAAGCAATAATAAATCCTTCTATTTTTCTGAATGGAAGACTTATTTTGGACTTTTCTTTGGATTAAATAATAAAAAAAAAACAAGTATTTTCAACTGAAAGTAAGGAGCGACATTAAAACTTTAAAGGAACAGAAATTATTCCGTATATGAAAGGGGCTGTACCATCCTCAACGCCTCGCTCTTTACGCTAAAGTTTTTTATTGTTTTAAAAAATAGAGTTGTGAGAAAAGGTCCAACTTTAGGGTAAAGGGCTGCATAACTAGCAGCCCTTCCTCCTGAGACTGTGGGCAATTAAGTCATCCTCAAACACATATTTATTATATTTTTCGACCATGCTGGACAAAATGGCTACCTCAAAATTTGATCAGCTGACTTTGGGGAAAAAATGAGCGTGGGAGGGTCCTAGTTGCCCTCCATTTTTTGGTCACTAAAAAGACGCTAGAACTTTTGATTTTCGTTCGAATGAGACCTCCTGCGATATTATAGGACCACTGGAAGGAACGATCACCCCTGAAAAAAAAACAAGCATACAAAAAATTCCACATTTTTATAGATAGGAGCTTGAAACCTCTACAGTAGGGTTTTCTGATACGCTGAGTCTTATAGTGTGATTTTCATTTCCGTTTTTTATTTCCGATGGTGAGATTTTCATTTCTGTTAATTTCTGTTTTTTAGAGTTTCGGTTACTATTGAGCCTGGTCACTCCTTACTTACAGTTCGTTACCACGAACTGTTTGTCATTGGAGAAACTTCATAACTTGCAGACCCTCCTCTGGGGACTTTGGGAGATTAAGTCATCCTCGAAGACATAGTTATTGAATTTTTCGACTATGCTGAACAAAATAGCCATCTCAATATTTTAATCGGATGACTTTGGAAAAAAATTAGCGTGGGAGGGAGCCTAGTTGCCCTCCATTTTTTGGGTCACTTAAAAAGAGCAATAGAACTTTTAATTTCCGTTCGAATGAGCCCTCCCACAATATTCTAGGACCACTGGATCGATACGACCACCCCTGGGAAAAAAAATAAATAAAAAAATAAAATAAAATAAACACGAATCCGTGATCTTTTTTCTGTCAAAAAATACAAAATCTATTTTTGAAGATAGGAGTTTGAAACTTATAACGAAAAAGATAGGAGCTGAATATGATAGTGTGATTTTCATTAAAGTTCTATGACTTTTAAGGGGTGTTTTCCCTTTTTTTGGAAAATAAGGCAAATACTCTCAGGCGCATTAATTTTGATGGGTAAAACTAAACTTGATGACACTTATATATTTGAAATCAACATAAAAATTTAATTCTTTTGATGTATCTATTGGTATCAAAGTTCCGGTTTTAGAGTTTCGGTTACTATTGAGCCGGGTCGCTCCTTACTTACAGTTCGATACCACGAACTGTTTGATAATGCTGGGAAATCTGGCACCCCCTTCAGGCCAATTTCCCTTCCCCCAAGAAAACTTCCTCCATGGAAAGATCCTCCCGCGTAACACCCGACCCGACCCCCCCCCCAAATAACAGAAAAAATCCCCCTTGAAAAGTTCTGTATATTTCCCAATAACCAATACTATATGTAAACATTGGGCAAAGTTCATAGCTTGCAGATTATCCCCCAAGGACTGTGGGGGACTGAGTCATCCTCAAAGACATAGTTATTGTGTTTTTTAACCATGCTGAACAAAATGGCCATCTCAAAATTCTGATCTGGTGACTTTAGGGAAAAAATGAGTGTGGGAGGGGGCCTAGTTACCATCCTTTTTTCTGGGTCACTTAAAAAGAGCACTACAACTTTTAATTTCTGTTCGAATGAGCCCTCCCGCAATATTCTAGGACCACTGGATCGATACGACCATCCCTGGGGAAAAAATAAATAAATAAAATAAAATAAACACGAATCCCTGATCTTCCTTCTGTAAAAAAATACAAAATCCATTTTTGAAAATAGGAGCTTGAAATTTAGTAGAGTTCTCTGATACGCTGAATCTGATAGTCTGATTTTCATTAAAGTTCTATGACTTTTAGGGGGTCTTTTCCCCTTTTTTGAAAAAAAGGCAAATACTCTCAGGTGCGTAAATTTTGATGGGTTGAACTAAACTTGATGAAACTTATATATTTGAAATTAGCATAAAAATTTTATTCTTTACTATTATTCTCCATGACCACACTGCCTTTTCTATGACGAAATCAATAAGAATTCCAAATAGGGATAGGTCCTTTTATTAGACAGTGAAACGAAAATATAAAACATAGACTCTAAATATTTCGATGACACAGTCGGTCATCATCATCAGTAGAGTTACTAACTTATCAAAATTAAAAAAAACTGCTTTTATAGTAAACAAAATAATCACTTCCGGGTCAAAGTCAGGTTACCGGTCCATTGACTTAGAAAGTTCACTAACTGTCCTTGAATCTTGTAATACTGACTATCTTCAATTTACAGTTAACAATTTACAGTTAGTGAATTCAAGAATTCTATGGAAGTCAGTAAATCTGCAGGAAAAATAGACAGACTTCGACCCCTTTTCGCGTGTCTACTGTCATATGTTGGTACCTGTGCAAATTACCTTCTTAGATTTTTATTTACTTATGGCAGTTCAAAGATAGATGAAGATTTTTGTTAAAATTTTCTGTTGACAACTCCTTTTTCAGCACTGTCAATACGGCAATTGATACGGCACGTTCAGTGGGATGCTTGAAAGTTATTTGAGGGTAGTCTACTAAAAAAAACTGCAACAACGTGATATTAACTATAATAGTATACTACTTGTAGTGGTACTGCTATAGTATAATAATAGTATGATACAACAATAATAAAAATTATCTGTATATTCTAACTAATAACAGTAACAGCTCGTGGTATGGTAATACCAATAGTGCCTTAGTTTGGCAGTACTCAATTTTGTGCGTAAAGTCGGTTGGTACCTGTTTAGTTGGTATATGTGTAGTTGGTACCGGTACCTGTGCAACACAGGTTGGTACCTGTGTAGTGGGTATATGTGTAGTTGGTACCGGTACCTGTGCAACACAGGTTGGTACCTGTGTAGTTGGTATATGTGTAGTTGGTACCAGTACCTGTGCAACACAGGTTGGTACCTGTGTAGTTGGTATATGTGTAGTTGGTACCGGTACCTGTGTTGGTAACTGTAAATCTTGTAATACTGAGGAGGCAACCCCCTTCATATATATATATATGTATATATATATATATATATATATATATATATATATATATATATATATATATATATATATATATATATATATATATATATATATATATATATATATATATATATATATATATATATATATATATATATATATATATATATATATATATATATATATATATATATATATATATATATATATATATATATATATATATATATATATTAATTTCTGTTAGTTTCAAGTTTTAATGTTATTCCTTACTTTCAGTTGAAAAACAACTTTTTTTATTTAATGATAAAACAAGACCAGATTTTTAAATGTATGTACCTATCTAAAATTAGTTTAAAAGATACCTATTACTTATTTTACATATTTTTAACAATAGGCTATATTTTAAGGACACTGTTTAAAAAAAGTAAATATTTATTATCTCTAAGGAGATATATATATTTAATAGTAATATCATTATAAAACATTATTAAAGCTATTTGATGTGCAAAAATTTTCCTGGCTTTTAATAGAGCAACTATATTAATAAAACCATCAAAGTTGATCATTTCAATTTTTTCTAATCCCCAATTTTTCTTTTCTCTTCTCTTCTCAATGATGTCCCATCATTGATTGTAGATATGTCAAAATTAATTTTAATTTGATGAATAAATACTCACAGCTAGCAATTGATACTGAGATAGTCAGGAATTTTTGGAGTTTTTTTTTGCGCTCTCAGGTCTGGAAAAACATCTTCTCTATACAAGGAAGTATCTCCATAAGAAATTCTAATGGGGTTGTATGTTCAATTTCTTTTCCACTGCAGAGTAATATTTTGCAGTCACATATTTCGATAAAGAAGTCTATTCCATTGAAACCTGTATTATAAAATGCACTCAAAATTTTACAATTTGTTCCAAGGTTTTTATCAGCAGCATTCTTGTTTAATAAATGTTGAACGTCTAGTAGAAATACAAATTTGAAATTAAAGGCCACTTAGTCATGTTAATTGTGTACATATTTCTTGCTTGTCAGGATCAAGAGCAATTTTCATAATGCAAGAAATTTCTTTTTTTATGCAGACTTCCCAGCTCTGTCACAAGTGATGACATGCTACTAGTCCTGGTAATCACCATGCTAATTACTTTTAAGGTGTTGATTATACTTTCTTTTGACTGCCTCAAGAGAATGATTTTCCAGGATCACTCCTATTGGGAGGTTATTCCATATGGTGATGCATTATCAAGCGAAATACTGACCCGGAAGTGATTATTTTGTTTACTATAAAAGCAGTTTTTTTTTAATTTTGATAAGTTAGTAACTCTACTGATGATGATGACCGACTGTGTCATCGAAATATTTAGAGTCTTTGTTTTATATTTTCGTTTCACTGTCTAATAAAAGGACCTATCCCTATTTGGAATTCTTATTGATTTAATTCTTTTGATGTATCTATTGGTATCAAAGTTCCGGTTTTAGAGTTTCGGTTACTATTGAGCCGGGTCGCTCCTTACTTACAGTTCGATACCATGAACTGTTTGATAATGCTGGGAAATCTGGCACCCCCTTCACACCAACTTCCCTTCCCCCATGAAAACTTCCTCCATGGAAAGATCCTCCCGCGTAACACCGTAATACCAGAAAAAATCCCCCTTGAAAAGTTCTGTATATTTCCCAATAACCAATACCATAAGTAAACATTGGGCAAAGTTCATAGCTGGCAGACCATCCCCCAAGGACTGTGGGGGACTGAGATATCCTCAAAGACATAGTTATTGTGTTTTTTGACCATGCTGAACAAAATGGCCATCTCAAAATTCTGATCTGGTGACTTTAGGAAAAAAATGAGTGTAGGAGGGGGCCTAGTTACCATCCATTTTTTGGGTCAACCAAAAAGGGCAATAGAACTTTTAGTTTCCGTTTGAATGAGCCCTCCCGCAATATTCTATGACCATTGGGTTGATACGATCACCCATGGAAAAAAAAACGCATCCGTGATCTTTCTTCGGCAAAAAAATACAAAATTACACAGTTTTGCAGATAGGAGCTTGAAACTTCTGTAGAAGCGTTATCTGATGCGCTGAATCTGATGGTGTGATTTTCATTAAAGTTCTATTATTCTTAAGGGGTGTTTCCCCCTTTTTCGAAAATAAGGCAAATTTTCTTGGGTGCTTAACTTTTAATAGGTAAGACTAAACTTGATGAAATTTTGAAGTCAGTATAAAAATCTGATTCTTTTAATGTATCTATTGGTATTACCCGTTTTTTACCACGAACTGTTTGATAGCCCAAGGGCATTAAACAATCAACAGAGTTTTGTAAATTTTTTTTTGATTTTTTTATTACAGTGGATCTTTCGACACACTATGAATTTACAACGTTCATTATTATAATGGATTTTTTAACGTAACCTAATTCAATGTCAAATCACTTCTCCAGAAGAGGCTTCCATCGTCTTAAACTATTTTCAGGGGAATCCAGAGAGCTCTTCAACCTTCAAAGAAGTCCACAAGCATAACTTCTTCACACTCATAGAAAACGGTTGCCATTACCTTGCTGACGAAAATTCTACGTATTTTTGAATACCCGTCTTATTATTGCATTTTGTGGTACCGGGAAGGTGGATTCCGACCCAAGAATCAGGGTTGAATGATGGGGACGATGAACGTGCAAAGCTGTAATGGTAGCCCGTCAAAAAAAAATAATCGAAACTTCTTTGTTTAGAAGCCAGGTTATACGGTATAATTTCACGAAACTTTATGATAGATACGGAAATTCTGCTTAGATTCTGAAAACCTTGAAAATCTTCCTTAGAAAAATAGTTACTTCTGCAATAGTAGCAACCATCTATTGAATTTGCTGGCCCCTCTGTACCAAACAGGTTTTTCTGGTAGTCCTATTCTACAGGTCATTACACCTTTGCCAAGAGATTTACGCAATTCCTAGTTCAAGGTATATACATGTCTTTTTTTAGTGATAAACCAAAACCAGCATGTTATGTTTCGCTGTTATCCAATTATTTTTTGTATATATTCAGGTTTCAAATTAGGTTCTTCAACAGTTTTGAATAGTTCATTCAACTTAACACTACTGACATTTTTTGTGAACATTTACATAGAAAATGGATAATTCTAAGCAACTTTTGGTGAGAAAAATTATCTCATTATTATGATAAAAAGAAATTGTCCCGTCATTAATTTAAGGAAGAAATTCTTACCTTATACTGTGTAGTTACCTCTTTTAAAAAGCTTCCTTCATCATTAAATATTAAATGATCCATGTATTTCAATTTTAGTAAATATTCAAAAAGACAGGCATGCTCACTTTGATTTCGGTTCATTGTATATGAAAAATTAGAATAGAATTTGCATATTAGTTTCGGCATATATGAAAGGGCGCGTCACTCTTGTATGTATTGATCTTTCAATTTAAGTTTGAATTTCGTTCCAATCCCAAATGTTGGTCTTCCTTTTTTTCTATGATTTTGAATATTTAGTAATGTATGTCTATAAGTTTTAAAAGCTTTGCATATAATTGTAGACTTTTTTGTGTTTCGTTACTATGGAATTGAAGATCCTATGCCCCCCTGTTAATATTTTGAATAAGTAATAATTGAGCTAGCTAAGTATAGGGTGAGATATAGGCTAAAGGGCAAACTCTTTATATACTTAATAATTTTTTAGTTTAGGCTATGTCCAGGAGTCTTTTTATTCCCTTTTCTGTGATTTTAACTATTTCGTAATTTAGGTATATAAGTTTTAAAAGCTTTGAATATAAAAAAATATAAAATTACCAACTTCTTGTGTTTTGATAATATGGAATTGAAGGCTCAGTGCCCTACTTTAATATTATTAATAATTAAGACTTTCGCTATATAATTAAATATTGTCATTTTTTTTTTATTTCAAATTTTGGGGGTTTATTACCATGATTTCCATAAGTACTATAGTATTTAATAAATATATAATTCTGGGACGAGTACTCTGAATCGATTATAGCAAAGTTTTTCTTTACTTGGTATCAGTTAAAAACAAAATTTTTGTGTTAAATAAGTAATTTTTGTATCTTTTAAAAGAGCTTGCTGGAGTGTGAGAGAGCTTTGGGTTCAAGAGTCTATGTGAAGAGAAAGGGGGACACTGGGCCGAATAACTTACTTTCGGTAAAAAAAAAGGGGGACATTCTTTTGATGCTAATTAATTTTCTTATTTTTACTGCAAATTATTAATAATTCTTTGATGCCCCAGCTGAAAAGAGATCTATGGCTATTGCAATTTGAGAATAATTTTCCCCTTTTCCTTCAAAGAAAGCGCAAGATGACGAGGCTGCCCGGTTACTGTCGGTCCCAAGGCAGTCCGGTCAAAAACTAAAAACATAATGGGTCACACGGGAGGAGATCTCCACTATACAACCTAGCGACATCGATACTGCATCAGTGCAAGTTGCAAGGCCAACATTAATCAGATTTTCTCGTTCATTGGATCGGCCAGGACTCTCTTTGCAACATAACAAAGAATTTGAGTCCACCTCATCTGATCAAGATAGTGAGAAAACCCCTCTTCACGCCATTACAGGAACTTCTGATGTGAAGCCAGAACTTGGAAATGTATATATTTTTTTTTCCTTTTTTTTTAAAAATAAGACAAAATTTTCTCAGGCGCATAGCTTTTGATGAGTAAAACTTAAAATTTGTTTCTATAATAATAATCCTATTTCATTTTCTTTCATTAACCAAATTAGCGGTATATAAAGGAAAGCTTATAACGCTGAAATAGATTATAACGCATTTCTATAAAAAAAAAAAACCTTACTTTGTAAATGCTAACCAAGACGCATTCTAATGCAATAATTCAAATAGTACTTTTAAACAAAAACTAGCTATTTGAAAAACGAATTAGTAGCTGTTTAACAGATCGTTCTCTAAGAGTCGTGTCTTTTGCAGTGAGCTGTTACGTATATTTATTGTTTATCAAATTATTCCCATCGTTACAGCCTGAATTTTAATCCGCTGTAAATTTTCAGTAGGATTCCTTGTAACCGGATGTGTATTTGCGATAAGAAGGTCTTTTTTTTTAATAGTCTCTAATTATGTCTTTCACAATGACACGAAGAAACACTATTCTGGGCAAACTCAATTCAAGCATTTATTTTCGTTGAAAGATACATTCGAGAAAGAATTTGAGACTGTTCTATTTGAACAGTGTCGTGAAGTCCGATATCTCAACTCGAAAGGGCATCGATCCTCCTACCTCAAAGGAAGCCCCTGGTTCCCAAGGGTCCTCCCAAGGTGGTGTTGGGGGTTGGGGGGGAGGTAACTTTTTAGTAAAAAAATAAAATATTTTTTAATAAAAAAGAAAAAAAGAAACGGGTATTATAAGTGTGATAAAACTTTCGTAAAAAAAAAAACTTAATCCATTCATTTTATATTTTCTGGGGGAAGCTGTGGAAACCTCTTCCTTCCTTGGTCCAGGACTCCAAAGCATCATGGGTAGTTGCCCCATCTTGTTAGATATTAGTGATGGTGCATTATTTGATATCCCCCTGGCTTTTCAATTTACAGCCGAAAAAATGGACAGTCTTATGCAAATTGTTGGGCCTACCTCTTCCGGGGACATTTTTAACGACACCTTTACTATTAGTGAATTGAGTCCTGAACAAACAGGGACAGGACATGAAAATAGTGCTATGTCCCCGGAATTGCGTGAATTTTATTTGTTAGAATCTGCTCTAAGTCATTTGCAAACATACAGGGTAGATTTTAGCCTTCCCGAGGAAAACGCGAGCATTATTTTAAATGACACTGTGAAAGTTCTCCATAGCTATATCGTCAAAATTCGAGCAAAAATTGAGTTTCAGATTCAGAACTGGGGTGGTCGAGGGGGGATTAAAGCATCGGTGAATCAAAAAGTTTACTTACAAAAGGGGAAATCTAGCTATATTTTTTATTATACTTTGTCAACAGGCCGTCAGTCTTTCTATACGGGTCTAACCGAATTCGAGGACAATTTGTCCAACCGGGTAAATAATTTGAGAAAGAATTTGGACACATTTAGTAAAATGGGTCGTAGTTTCACCAATTTATACAGTGAACGCATGGATCTGAATCTCAGTAGATTTAAAAAAAACTTTATTTTAAGGGGAGCGGTTAATCTAAAAATCAAATGCCACCCAGAGTTGTCGACTACGGGAAGAGTTCATGGCTTTGGATTTGAAACGGCACTTCAATGCTTTAAATTCTCATTTTTAGCAAGAGCTCATAAAACATTAAAAGATGAATCATCAATGAAAAATCTTGACAGACTTGCACGTAACGGTGGAAAAAAATTTCACAATGTAAATTTTTTTTTTTTAGAGGTAATGTAGCCGGGGTCATTTAAATAAATAACATTTTTTTCGAACTAAATTTAAATTGTGGGAGGTGGGGGGGTTGTACTTCAATTTGACGCTGAATTCGTAGATAGGGAAAAAAAACCGAATAAAAAATTGGTTTTGTATTCAGTGAGGACACCGTCAGTAGAAAATGTTAAAAATTGGGTATGGGCTATTTACAAACCTCCTAAAGATGTGAATTCTTAGGGCAATTTTTTTCCCTTTACAGCGATAGGTCGACTCCTATGCCAAGGCACGACCAAATGAGAACATCTGTAGTGCCAAAAGGGTATTTCCCCGATCACATCTGAGTGGCAGGTTTCGTACCATGTAGAGCCATTCGAGCGTCATTAGCATCCGCGAAGAAACCTTCTGGAATAATGCAGGCAATTTACAATTTAAAATTGCCCACTAGAACCGTCTGAACGCTGATAAAATGTCCTCGGACTGGTAATCAAGACTGTCTGAGTTATTAAACTCAACAAGGCTAAATATAGTCAAGAAATACAGACTAGTTGCATGATCCTATGCACATACCGGGCGCGACGCCAACAATAAAATGCAATTGGAAGATTTTTTTTTTTACTATGGACGAGGAGGGCAGTATGGAAAAGTTATTGATTTCTTTAATAAAAACAACAAACAAGGCAATTTCACGATTACGTCATACCAACTATCCAATGACATTGTCGGATAAAGAGCAACTAGCACTGGAAAAGGGGACAATTTGCTGGGTGTGTAGGGGTGCCCTTGCTCTAAAAGACGTGGTCCAGGGCCATAATCACCTTTTTGACCCCAATTCAACGTGAAAAAGTAACTTTCGAGTCTGGGCTCAAAATGCATGTAATTTAAAAATTAAAAAGCAACTTTTTATACTTGTGTTTAGCCATAAATATAACTACGGTCTATAGTATATACTACCTGGGTTGGCTTATCTCCAAAGAAATTAAACAGTAGATGATGCGTAGGAGATAGCCAGCTTTACGTATAAAATCATACCTAAATCATTGTTAAATGTGCTTGTGTTGTAATTTATGGTGATATTTGTTGACGCCGGCGTTGAGTATAAGAATAAAATTCGCTTTTTAGATTCATACAGTTTTTTCCCCAAATCATTGAGCGAATTAATTCAAGTGCAGAAAACGATGACGGCAGCAATGCTTTCCCCCTTCTCAATCAACAATTTCCAAATGATTCATATGATTTGTTAACGGTCAAGGGAATCTATCCTTATGACTGTTGTTGTTCCATGTCGAGATTCGCCGAGGAAACTATTCCTTCAATTGAGTCGTTTTACGACAGTTTTCACGATCATAGTTGCACCCCCGAGGAATACAGTTTTGCTAAGAAAGTTTGGAAGAGGGAGGGTGTAAAAATGGGTTTGACTACTGCAAGCTGTATTTGTCGAGTGACGTGTTAACTCTGTTAGACATTATGTGTAAAAACACAGCTAAAATATATAGTGAATTTAATCTGGATTTGGGTTAATATTTGTCTTCACCTCATCTAGTGATGGACCTTATCCTGAAAATCAGTGGGGAAAAAATAGGGCTAATCACTGACATGGATCAGCACCTGTTCATAAAAAAATCCATGAGGGGGGTTTTGTTTGTCGCGGGGTCCTGATAATGGACACCGATCCAACGGGGGGGAAGATAAGGACAAAATCAAATAAATTGTACATTGAAATGACTCCTCTCCACTCCTCAACCAAATCCGATGGTGCGTTCCCGTACAGCGACTATAAATGGCTCAATGATAATCAAGCTCCCCATTTACTCAGCATTAACCGATTTTAGGAGACTTGATTGGTGGGATGGTTTTTTTAAATTGATTTAGAGATACGAGTCGAGCTTCACAATTCAGTAAAAGATTTTGTTTTCCCATTCATCAATAGACCTGTGACTAAGGACTCTTTGAGTCATCGCAATATGCGTTTAGTCGAGGTGGACGGATTATATTGGGCGTCTTCAAAACTCAAGACCATTGCCGACCCATGGCCGAAAAAAAAACATAGCTATGCACCGTATAACTTTAAGATAAATGTTCAATATTAGCTTAAATTTAAAAAAGGTTAAACGAGCACTCCTGGTGGGTTTAAGACCCTCGCTAGAAACGCGTATATACACTGGTTTTGGATAAAATTCGCAAGAACAGACTAAGGCTGAAAAAGACATTTGGAAACTCATTTTAAATTCAGCTTTCAGCAAAATATGTGTGAGCGTTCGTACTAGGAATCGTTGTGACGTTGTGACTGATCCAGAACAATTTGCTTGACTTAGTGCCAATCCCAACTTCACTTCCTTTACAAACATTGCCTCAGACATGGTACGTTTAAATAGAAAAAAAAGACACATTATCTTGAATAAAAAATAGTTCTGCTGTCAGTGCTATCTTGCAAATCTAAAAAAATCTCATAGGGCAAGTCTATTACAATGTGGCTAAAGTACAGTGGCCTGACAAGGGGCAAGTAAATGTCTGATACAGTGATACTTAGTTTAGACTGTAAAAAGTGAAAAACCCACATCGAATTTTTGATGGGGTACCCATTTAATGGATTATCTTCCGGTGGGACTCCCACCTGTGGAGTGGTGGTCCTTACCCGTAAATAGAGCCACTTCGGGCGCCCAATATGATATTATATTTTAAATCTTACCCAGGGATCAATTTTATTTCCCGTTGTCTGGTAGCAGGTCTAAATGTTTAAATTAAATAAACACGCAACAAGGACATTACGAACCGACGAGCAAGGAAATACATCTACTCTGTAAACAAAAAATGCAAAACGGAAATTTATAGGAATTGTATTGTTGAAAATACAATTCCACGAGCCAAATTGGTGGCAATTCGTTCCCACAACTACAGGAACTTTACTATAACTGTATAAAAAACAGCCATGATTACCATTTCCGACAAGGTCTATGTTTTTCAAGATGGTGTGACCACCCTCCCCCTTGGTCACTATTTAACCTCAGACCGGGCCGAATGTATTGCCCATAGGGAAAGTCTCGGTTTAAATAAAGTCCTGTAAATTATGTCCTAAAAACCTTTTGGGGGGGCCTCGCGGGGGGGGGGGTGGGGGGGCGGGGGGGGGGGGGGTGAGCTCGCGGCCCGGGGGGGGGGGCGGCCACCAGCGCTGGGGGCGCACCGCCACCAAAGTTATCTTTTTTTTGGACTTAGAGCAGATTTTTTGTAAATGTTTCATTAAAAAAAAAAGTGATATTTTTTCAAGTGCTCTCTAATTTAATGTTGTATTTTTTTTCTCTATAAATAAACAAAAAAAAAGTGTTTTTTCTCTCTGTATCTATGTAAATGTTGTATTTTTTTATTATAAATAAATTTAAAAAAAAGTGTATTTTTGTCATGTTTAATGTGTTTTTTTTTTTAATGTACTGTTACTTTTTTTTATATATATAATAAAAGAAAAATATGATTCTTTATTCGTCTTCTTATTCTTCTTGAAGAACAGAGTAGTAGTAGTAGTAGTAGTAGGGAAAAATTATTTAGTCATTAGACAATTAGGGTCTACAGTTAGTTGTCCAGGTGATCTGTTGAAGGGAACTTGTATCAATTTCAAACACCATTCAGATCTTTTCTGTGTGGACCGTCAATGTCGGGCAAAACAACACTCTTAACTAAAATAATTAAAAATTGCGATAAAATGTTTTTGGAAAAGCCGAAAAAAATCTACTATTGCTACAGTATTTGGCAGGAGTCATACGATAAAATAAAAGCAATTGCTGCCATGGGATTGGTGCAGATAAAGTTCATGCAGGGACTTGATGTTTTCAACATTATTGAACCAAACTCTTGGCTGATCATTGACGATGTGGCTGAATCTATTGAACAATGGTCTCAGCAAATGCTGCAATTGTTCACTGTTCGCTCTCATCATGAACAGATTTCCGTTACTCTGGTTCTACACAATCTCTTTCATCAGAGCAAATGTATGCGAACACTTGCTTTGAATTGCACCTACTATATCATCTACAGAGTTGTTCGTGATTCTAGATCACTAATAACCCTCAATAAACAGATCTATCCAGGAGCCCCTAAATTTCTGCTCTCAGCA
Organism: Artemia sp. Qi Xiang Cuo; assembly: GCF_049724085.1. NCBI lineage: Eukaryota > Metazoa > Arthropoda > Branchiopoda > Anostraca > Artemiidae > Artemia > Artemia sp. Qi Xiang Cuo. The sequence goes on from NC_142799.1 coordinate 28,708,730, forward strand.
TACAATCAGGCAACTAATAAACCCTACGGTTACATCCTATTGGATCTTAATCAAAATACACCCAAGGATCTGCGTGTAGTCACAGATATTTTCGACCATGAAATTACAGTATATCTCCCTGTGAACACTAAAAAGACCTATTAGTGGCTATCATGACACTGAAGAAAGTACATGAAAATAGACATTTGTTTTCAGTTCTAAGCACTTCAAAACCTCCGCTTAGGAAAGCAATACTCAAACACGGTATTGACAATGATTTCATTTATCTTATATCTAAACTTTTTTTAAATTTGATCGAGGGTAATATTGAAGTGTCAGAATTAGTTAAGCAACAGGCAAAGCAACATCGTTCCATTGTGCTTAAATGGGCCTATAAAAAGGAAGAAAATAATTTTAAATAGAAACGACTTCTTCAGGCGGGCGGTAGCTTTTTCACACTTTTACTGCCAATAATTACAGGACTTGTAAACAGTTTTCTCTAGAAAGAGAATGGCAAAACCCTATAAATTGACTCCAATAGAACTCGCTCTCTCACCCGTAGAACACTTTGAGAACAATCTGAGTAAATTCCTTGACAATGAAAATATTGAGGATGATAAGAAACTGCTTTTACTTCAAGATACACTTTGCCGAGTGGAAAAACACAAGTCCTATCAGTCGAAGTCTACTGCTGTTGCTGCTGCTAACCCTAAAAAAGAATCATCTCCTCAAGAGTCTGCTGCTGCTGCTGCTGGAACACAATGAAAGATGGTGTATTTGTATTAATTTGTATTGAAATTTGTAAACCTAGGCCCCAAATAATTTCTTGAAAAAATAACACGACTCCTAATCTATCTCTTGGAAAGTGGTCATATTCAAGTTGAGAGCAATGGGGAAGGGATTATAATTCAGGGCAAGAGCTATAATCTACTTGATTTAATGTATGATATGGTTACAAATCGTAAAGGACTATTATTATTTGAAAAACATCTATACTACTTTCTAAATACATTAAATTTCTCCGAAAGTCATATTAGCAATAGAAACATTCTAAAAAAATTATATGAACATTCATCACGAACAATCACATCAACAACATCGACACCATTAATATATGAAGAAGCAGAAGATTTTAAATCAGTTTTGGAAAATACTAGCACACAGCTGATAGCTAGACAAAAGTGAAGACGAATCAAGTCAACGTCACCATTACCACCACCACCACCACCAGCAGCCAGTATACGAATGGGTAGTGGTCATTACACAACGCTTTTACGTTCAAAATGGTTGAAGTTCAGAAAGCTTTTTATGAAAATATTGGCGAGGCAGGGAGTTTAAGTTCCCCAACCAGTCTTTCAAAAGTTACCGTTGTTCAAGCTAAAAGTGTAAAAGACTATTTAAAGAATGAGTCGGCTTACAATATACATAGAAATCATAGACTTTGCGCCAATCAATATCGAAACACTAAAGCCTTTTACCCATTGCATATAATGCAAGCAGATCTCCTGACTCTAGATGAGCTTCAAAGACGTCACAATACACCATACAAGTACATTCTACTTGCAATCAGTGTTTTTAGTCGCTATGCATGTGCAATTCCATTGCAATCAAATAGAGGTGTTGAAGTTGCTCAGACTATTAAAAATATTCTTGAACAGGATTCATATAAAAAAATTCAAACGGATCCCGGTAGTGAATTTGTTAATTGCCATGCCGCAAAAGTACTAGAGAAATATAGTACACTGCTCTATCATAGTCACAGTCCTATAAAGGCTGCATTGGCCGAGCGATTGATAAGAACTATTCGACTTTTAATTTCAAGATATTGTACATTGAAAAATACATCGGTTTTTATTCATGACCTAGATAAAGTCATGTTAATTTATAATCAAAGACCTCATCGTTCATCGTCCAACTCTACACCAACGGAAGTTCATCATTCTAATCATGATACAATTGACACCTTTCTTAAACAATATTCCAATGAATCAAAAGTCAAGAAGAAAAATAAATTCAATATTGGTGATACTGTTCGAATTAATAGAACAACTAATGTTTTTGAAAAAGGGGAATTACTTGTGGTCCACCGAACTTTTTAAAGTGGTGAAAATCCTAGACACTAAACCCATAACTTATCGCCTGCGTGATTCAAAAGATGAATGGATTCTCGGCTGCTTTTAAGACTATCAATTGCAAAAAGTTAAAAATGCTAGTGAAAGCTATCCAATTGAAAAAAATATTAAAGACACGTACTCGCGGGGGTAAGAAACAGTTACTTGTTCGGTGGCTAGGATACAATTCTGATTTTGATTCTTGAATCGGTGTTGAAGATATTGACAATGCCCAATGATTTCTATGTAACATTCATGTGCAACTTTTCCGATCCTCTCTAAAATGACTTGAATATGACAAGTGATTTTTGGACAAAACTCTCTCCCGCCATCAAATTTGACGGTGCAAATGAAGTGGCTCTTGTCGACTGTATTCTGAAAAATACCTACTACATCCTCAGAAAGGATGTTGGCTATGATATAAAAATTATACAACTCAACTGAACTATGAATGGACTGGGCTATGCCGATTATGAATAGGTTGAGTCACTTAAATCCAGTGACTATCCCTATGCCAAATTGAAATATATTGAATATGATAATGCGGGGGATTTGTGTCGCAGAGTCAATAGAAAAATCTAATATTTCAGGAGTAGTATATTCCATTTTAATTATTCATTGGAACGAGATAGGATTTACATTAGCTCACCTGTTGACACTGAAATAATTATTCTCAATGATAATCTGAGAGATGTTCTTGGCTTTAAACAGAATATGATAAATGGGAAAAATGCTTGCACCATTTACGTGATGGATCAAGTTATTTTTGCTGATTATCCGCCTGGTTTTGCCTCGGACTCTTGCTTATTTCTTTATGCATACTTTGTGGAAACATCGAGAGTCTGTAATTAAAATGTCCCCCTCCTACGTGTTCTTGTACGAAAAACAACTTATGAACTTGTTAATCCCTCGAATATAAAGCATCTTCTGTATTTTACTGTAAACAATTCCTATTTGGAACTCTGTCAATTAACGCTAAGAAGCGAATTGGGTAAACCTCTAGAACTTACAAAAGGCCGTCGATTAATTATATGTCATTTTCGACCCATTTACAACTAAAGTACAATCAAATAAAATGAAGAATTGAAGAATTACATTTGTCTGTCCCAATATCGATTGTTATGTTGGTGCTTTGAGTCCACGTCAAATAGGCAATGGATTGGACTACTACAAGGGGTGTACTACAATGTCTGGCTATGGTCTTGGTAGCAATGGTTTGCTAGGCTATTTCTTTCTGCACTACCCCTTGCAAGAAAATATCTTGTACCTGCTGCATCGAATTTTGCTGCCTCTGCGCTACAGGTCTGGGGTTCAGACACGACTTTCAAGGGGAACGCTAAGGAAAATCTTAGATCTTCAGCAAGAGCCGTTGGTGAGCAACTAAAATCACGACAAATTGGGGAGGGATTGAAAAGGATGCGATCGCGTCATTCACTCATCAGTCTCCAACCAGGCAGGAAGCATAGGACATCAACAAGGACTTTGAGGAATAAAACAACGACGGCCAATAAGCAGAAGAAGAAGAAAAAGAAAAAGATTTTTAGCTCAAAGATGGAGTTTTTCTCTTAAGACGACTTATCTCCCCCACCAGGAATCATATCCATTAATTAGTTCCTCATTGAATCTATTCAATGCTGAAAATGTTGATATCAGTGTCAAGTATGGGTACTATGAGCAGTTTTACCCCCAACAACCCCTCTCGGAAAATATACACTTTCAAATATTTTCCAATGAAGACTATTTCATTGATTTGTCGTCAACATTTATTGATTTAAATGTTGTGGTGAAGAAAAAGTCAGATAATACAACGCCACCTGCCGGCGCTGGTCTCTCCTATTATAACTGTATTCTACACAACCTATTCAAACAAATTAATGTATTTATTAATGGAACATTGGTGAGCACTAGCAATAATTTATCAAACTATGCAAGCTACATACAATTTATGATGATGACGTCAAAGGCTTCCAAGGAATTGAGAGGACAATCATTGGGCTATGAATATTGGTCAGGTGTTGCTACTAATAGTGAGTTTACCACTGCAGTCACCTAGGAGTCTTACCTAATAGTAAAATTAAATCATGAGATATTCAATATATCCCAATGGCTACCCCCCAATATCAAGATTGACATAAAGCTACAGATGGCCCCATCAAATTTCATTTTGAGAAAAACGCTTCCTGCAGCACCCGATGCAAATGTCATTATCACATTGGCAATTCTCCACGTCCGAAAACAACAAGTTATGAGCTCTGTTGCATTGGCAGTGGAAAAGCTAAGAGCCAATGGCGCCAACATTAAACTTCTTGTCCCCCAAACGATCACCAATAAAAGTCACATTGCCACCGGCTCTCGTAGCTATAGCGATTCATCATTTATCAATTGACATATCCCATCAAAATTGGCTTTGACCTTTGTGAAGCGTGGCAGTGCCGTTGGATCCTGGACTGAATCCGCCCACGATTTTTATTTTTTCGGTCTATCTAGCCTTGTTTGCAAAGTGAATGGTATTCCACTGTACGCTCTATTATTTGACAAAAAATCCTATAGAACTCTCTAAGAATTGACTATCCAATCTCTAGATCATGAATCTAAATTATTTGAAAATGAATTAACCGATTCAATGTGTTCAAAAAAACACGGGGTTATTATTTTGGATTTGTCTGGCACACAGGATATGACCATAGTACGAAACGGGAATGTACGTTTAGAGTGTACATTTGCCAATGCTCTGACCGACAGTATCACGCTAATATCACTGAGTCAATTTGAAACCTATTGGGAAATCACGCCCGACGGCAGTGTTCTACTAGACCTAGCACCATGAACACAAACCAAATAATTAACGTATTTAGTATGGATCCATACATGTACCAGTACAAGTCCTATTGTATACCTTCGGACTTCATTGAAAAAATTCCAAGTGTTAACAACACCCTAATCATTGTTAATAGCAGTCCATCGACTTTGACAACCGGTCATTGGCTATGCATCTTTCAAACAGCGAAGAATATTGAATTTTTGACCCTCTTGGTCTATCGTATAAATTCTACGCACCATACATCAGCAACTTTATCGAAATCAGGGGGAAAACCATTATTTAAATTCAACGAAGAGTACAGGATTTAGCAACTAAGACATGTGGCTTTCATGCAGTACTCTTTTGCATGTTCAGATGTCGTGGCTACACCTACAAGCAGCTTCTCAACATCTACATTGACTTACCTCGATTGAACGACTTTCTAGTGGAGAAAATACTTACAAGTGTATTTAATATTGATTTTAGTGCCCTAAGAATAAAATGTTCTAAAAATGTATCTGAAATTGTTTATTAATAAAAAAAATTATATACATGATAAAACGATTTTTCTACTCTTTAGATTTCATCCACTACTAGGTATTTGTCGACAACAACTAGTGCAGGTAGATTATCTGAATTCACAGTGTACTGATCCTGATGTAGTGTAATGTCAGGGTCACATTTTCTACAGTAAATTTTAACTTCACTCTTGCCATATCTCTTTGTATAGTCAAAGACACTATTCTCATTCATTCTATAGAATTCATGTATTTCAGTTTGCGTATTTGAAGCAATTTCATAAACAGTATCCTCAAGTGTCGAATCACATTCCGTCACTGCCAAATAAAATCAGTTGGCTTATAATCATAACACCCAGTGTCTTCATAACGATAACGTAGAAACCATATTCTTTTTTTGTTCCAAACGTTGAATCGATGACCCGGTTCTTCCTCCGAGAACAATCTAAAACCGCGACGATACCAACCCCGTAGCAATAAGCTAAAATAGCGGTCAAGATTCTTTCCAATCATACTGGGATATGTACTCTCCCACTGACTATATCTATCATAAAGACAATTGGAGCATAGGTGACCTCTAGGATGAGAGTCACACACCTCTTCAATACAGGAATTACAACCTTTAATTTGTACAGCATATCCTCTATGCAATTTACATGGGTTGCATAATCTACACTTTTCATCATACTCCTCAATCATTGTGCAATTCTCACATGATGATGACCACCTGCCCAGTGAGTACATACATAACGGACATGTATGGAAGATTTTGTTATGTGTTGACACTCTCACTATCACAATGAAACTGAGCTAGCAACAACAAAAATTGTCCGAGATAGAGAGAGAGAGGAGTAAATCATCCTTGAGCACAATCTTTCTCAGGAAAAAGTCCTAAATTTCAAAACTAATGGTTAAAAGCATATCCACAATATCATTTTGCCTTTTCGTGATCAATATATCAATAAATTGTGTAAATGCATTTGGATCACGACGTAGAAGCTTCATACAATATTCTAATGATGGAGAATCAGTTTTGATTATATTGACAAGCATTCCTCGAGAAAATATCTTCTTTTGAATAGACAAGTCTAGAAAATCATCGTCTAGAACTAAACGTTTTTCCATAAGAACTAGATTCCTCATGATTCGATCTTTCTCGAAACTATCCATTTTTTTTAGTCCTAACTCTCTCACGATCAACTTCAGACTAACTAGAATCTATTTTTTCTACTCTAGAAAATATAAGTTTCTCTGCGAAAGAAAGAAAAAATTATAATTGATTTATAAACAGTGTTATAGAACATATTTACAATAATAATAATCACTGATGCATTTTGTTCTCATCAATATATTTCGATAGGACATCTAATGCTGACCGAAGTTTATTTATATGGAGAATATTCACTTTTCCAGCAAAACATAGCTGCTCCTCCTGCTTGAATTTGCTTAATAATATCACGTATCTAGCATAGATAATGTCCCATTCGAGACATAGTTTACAGCCAGCAGTTATTTCCACAGCCACATTGGGTACTCGTATATTGTTGCTGCTGCTGCTGTCGGTTCCATCATTAATCTCCAATAGTGTAAATGCACCACTCATTTTTTTTTTCTCCACTAATATCCTCTCAAATAAACTATTCTCTTTGAATTCAATTCTCTTACTAATATGAATTGTAAAGAAAACTATTCCTTTTATTCAAATCCCAATCACCAATCAAGTTATACTCGTTCCTCTTGGCAAAGGTGTAATGACCTGTAGAATAGGACTACCAGAAAAACCTGTTTGGTACGGAGGGGCCAGCAAATTCAATAGATGGTTACTACTTGCAATACCAACTAAATCGATGCGCAATGCCAATCTCAGAAGTTAATTTTTAGTGTGTAGTTCTTTTTTAATATAGATGAGCGCATATTTTCTTGCGAGTTCGTAAAAATTTGGAACTATACTGGGTGAATCAGGAACATTTAACCTATAGATCTTTTGTAATCCTTTTGTGATGAAAGGCTCGAGAGCTAGAAAGTCTCCGTGAGAGGGAAAGCCGGAAAAACTTTCTCAGAGATGCATAAAAGTGATTATTTTTACTTCTTGGTGATAGTTTTTCATCCTAGGGTCGCAAAAGATGGTTTATCTGTGAGCCATTTGAAGGCAGTTGGAGACCAAAATGATTCAAAGATTTATGACGAACCATGTCCACAGGACTTGCACGCGAGTGACGGAACGAGATTTCTAATTAACAACGGTTTAAATAAAAAAGGGGCAAAGATTATTTAAAAAAGTATGTTTTTCTGAGGAAGTAAAGAGCAAAGTTAAACTTAAAACAAACCAAAATTATTATTTCACGTGCTAAGCAACACATATCGATAAAACTAATACAAATATACCAACTGATGATACTTTCTCATGCATGTAGGATTATAACAAAAACTGGCGCTTTATTGAAAACGCTAAAACCAAGTAAAAAAAATATTGATTTAGGAGTCAAAAGTGTGTACGCAGTGTCATAACCAGAGTGCCACCACGATATGTTCCTAAAATGCTACAACTGCCCACTCTTGCGTACTACACAGCGATTTTCGGTGCTATAGTAAAAAAAATTGACCATAACAGTGCTAAAATAGTATTAAAATAGAATTTTCATGCTATTTCGAAACCCTTGGTACAGTGCTAAACATAATAAAATAGTGCTAAAATATCACAGCGCTACACGTGCTACAGTGCTACACATAATAAAATAGTGCTAAAATATCACAGCAATGTGTACATGTCTTTAACTAATCAATAGAGAAATAATTTCATATATTGAAGGAGTGACAACCGCCAAATTTTATACGGTGCTGCGTAATTCGTTGTAACGAATTACGGTTAAACTGAATGGTGAAATACGGTTGAACTGAATAGAAGCTTATTAATAATGGAATAAACTAGCGAAATTTAATTCTCTATGGAAGCAAGGGTCATTTCTACGACAATTCCTTCGATACGAAGTGCCCTGGACTAAACAAAACCAAAAATAATACATTGTGCCAACACTGTTCTTTACTTAGGCAGCGCTATTGCGCTGCCTATGATAGAGAAATATTTTCATATGTTGAGAGAGTGACCACCGCCAAATTTTATACGGTGCTGCGTATAATTCGTTGTAACTGGGTGAAATACGGTTGAACTGAGTAGAAGCTTATTAATAATGGAATAAACTAGCGAAATTTAATCCTCTGTGGAAACCAGGGCAAAAAAATACTTTAAACTAGCCATGAAATATTAAAGTCAGAAGTAACAGTTAAACTTATGAAGAATGAAACAAATGTGCTAAATCCATAGTTGATAATGCCTTAGAGTTTATGCCGGAACATTCAATTTGGAAATTTCAGGAAATGATAGGGAGATGATCAGAAAGGCAATTCTTGCATGCTGCCAATACTACTACATCTACCACCGCTACTACCTCAAAAATTCCTCTTTAGGTTTTCTAGTTTTGCCGCAAATAAAAATGGGACTTTTTGATAGGATAATAACCGGTTAGTCTTCAATGTATAGTGATTGAACAAAGGGTTTTTCACTCCGGGAAGTATATTTAAACTTTAGATTTTGGGGTTTAGGGGGAATAAAGGTACCTAGTTTTGGTTAGGTTAAGTATTTACTATATGCTATGCTTTACCTCCCCCCCCCCCTAACGTGCAGAAATAAATTGCATAAATTTGTTTTTAAACTATTATATTTTTATCATACTTTGTTTTATTTCATTAGCATTAACCAAACTTCACTTCTTGCGTGTTGCCCGGCTACTAATGAGGTATCAATCTGTTCACCATCTATAAAAAAAAATTATGATATTTGATATTTTCTGCATAATTTTTCGCCTTTGCACTTCTGACCACTATAGCAAGGGAATTGAGCTTTGTATTGTCAAAATAAATTGGTCTTGAACCATCTTTTGGGGTCATGCAATCTTTGTGACTATTTTTATAAGTCAAACAATTTAGTAGCTCACCTAACTTTTTTGCATCGCTTAGTAATTATGATAGTAATCAAGACCGTATCGAGGGGGAGGGGTTGAGCGGATTGAATACCCCCCTCGAAATTTCCATTCTACTCATAAAAACGTAACAAAAGTGAATGAATTTTTTTTGTGTTTTTTTGAGGTTTTCTTGTGAAACCCCCCTCCCCAAAACCAAATTGTTTTGTTAAACCCCTCCCGAAAATAGATCCTGGATACGGCCCTGATAGTAATTTTTAAAGAAAAAAACCTGTTTTTCTAACTGAAAGTAAGGAGCGACGTTAAAACTTAAACGAACAGAAATTATTCCGTATATGAAAGGGGCTGTCCCCTCCTCAACGCCTCGCTCTTTACGCTAAAGTTTTTTATTGTTAAGAAAATAGAGTTGTGAGAAAGTCAAACTTTAGCGGAAAGAGCGAGGCGTTGAGGAGGGGACATCCGCTTTCATATACGGAATAATTTCTGTTCGTTTTAAGTTTTAACGTCGCTCCTTACTTTCAGTTACAAAAACTGTTTTTTTTTGTTTAATTTTTTAACATTTTTGAATTAATGCAGGTTTTGATTTTGGCTCACCGTACATGATTAATTAAAACAAAATTTGCATATTAATTTTACTTTTATTTGGTTAAATGGTTTTCTAGAAACTTGTTTAATTTTATTTACGAACGATATTTATTAGTAATAAATATGCGTAACTTACGAATTAACTTACGTAACGAACTTCTATATTCATATATTTTTAATACGTATATTAGGGGGTTCGCCCCCGAGTCAATACCCTGCTGTTTACGCTAAAGTTCGAATTTTGTTCCAATTCTTTAAAAATGACCCCTTAATTACAAATGCGGTTAATTAGAATAAATAGCTCTTATGAAAGTACTAAAAAATCTTTGGCTTAAAGAGCGAGGTATTGACTAGGGGGTGATCCCAATTATATACGTAAAATTTTCTGTTCGTTTTAAGTTTTGATGTTGCTCCTTACTTTCAGTTGAAAAACTTGTTTTTTTAAAATTTAATTTCTGATCTTTTTTTAAATAATACTGGGAAATCCGGCACCCCTTTCATAGCAATGTCCCTTCCCCCATGAAAACTTCCTCCATGGAAAGATCCTCCCACATAACCACCGATCCCCCCCCCCACTACCAGATAAAATCCCCCTGAAAACGTCTGTATATTTCCCAATAACCAATATTATATGTTAACATTGGGTAAAGTTCATAACTTTCAGCCCTCCTCCCGGGGACTTCGGGGGATTAAGTCATCCTAAAAGACATAGTTATCCTATTTTCGACCATGGTGAACAAAATGGCCATCTCAAAAATTTTATCAGGTGACTTTGGGAAAAAAATTAGCGTGGGAGGGGGCATAGTTGCCCTCCATTTTAAAATTTTAATTTCCGTTCCAATGAGCCCTCCCACGATAATCTAGGACCACTGGGTCGATACGATCACCCCTGGAAAAAAAAACAAATAAACACGCATCCGTGATCTTTCTTCTGACCTCTAAAGTAGGGTTCTCTTATACGCTGAATCTGATGATGTGATTTTCATTAAGTTTCTATAACTTTTAGGGGTTCTTTCCCCCTTTTATCGAAAATCACCCAAATTTTCTCCCCACATCCAGAGAGTCAAGGGGCATGGGCTGTATAATAGCTTTTTTACAATTTATTGGGGCGAGGGGGCAAATGCACCCCCCCCCGGCCACCCCCCAACGACGCCACGGACATTCAAGTAGCATTTGTTCTATTTAGTCTCTCATTTTTGGATTATTATTGTTGCACTATTCTAAACTATTAAGCCAAAAAATGTACATCATTCTAACTTAAACTGGAGAAAATCCTACAAAAGAAAATCCACCGTTCACCATACATTCCTGACTCTTAATTAAATAAAAAAAAACAAAATTTTTTTATCTGAAAGTAAGGAGTGACATTAAAACTTAAAACGAACAGAAATTATTCCGTATATGAAAGGGGCTTTCCCCTCCTCAACGCCTCGTTCTTTACGCTAAAGTTTTACTCTTTCTCACAACTCTATTTTTTAAAACAATACAAAACTTTAGCGTAAAGAGCGAGGCTTTGAGGAGGGGAAAGCCCCTTTCACATACGGAATAATTTCTGTTCGTTTTAAGTTTTAATGTCGCTCCTTACTTTCAGTTAAAAAAAAAATAGTTTTTTTATTTAATTTTTGAACGTTTTTGAATTAATACAGATTTTTATTTTGGCTCACCGTTTATGAATAATTAAAACAAAATTTGCATATTCATTTTACTTTTATTTGGTTAAATGGCTTTCTCGAAAGTTGTTTAATTTTATTTACGAACTTTTATTAGTAATAAATACATGTAACTTACGAATTAACTTACGTAACGAACTTCTATTTTTAAATATTTTTAAAACGTATATTAGGGGGCTCGCCCCCAGTCAATACCTCGCTCTTTATGCTAAATTTCGAATTTTGTTCCAATTCTTTAAAAATGACCTTTAATCACAAAGGCCGTTAATTAGAATAAATAGCTCTTATGAAGGTGCTAAGAAATCTTTGGCTTAAAGAGCGAGGTATTGACTAGGGGGCAGACCCAATCATATACGTAATAGTTTTTGTTTGTTTTAAGTTTTGATGTTGATCCTTACTTTCAGTTGAAAACTTTTTTTTAATTTAATTTCTGATCATTTTTAAATAATGCTGGGAAATCCGGCGCCCCCTTCATAGCAATGTCCCTTACCCCATGAAAACTTCCTCCGTGGAAAGATCCTCCCACATAACTCCTGAACCAACCCCCTTCCCCCCACAACCAGAAAAAATCCTCCTTGAAAACGTCTGTATACTTCCCAATAATCAATAGGCCTACTATATGTAAACATTGGGTAAAGTTCAGAACTTTAGTCCTCTCCCCGGAGACTTTGGGGGTTCAGTCAGCCTAAAAAACATATTTATGATATTTCTGACCATGCTGAACAAAATGGCTATCTCAAAATTTTGATCGGGTGACCTTGGGGAAAAAATCAGCGTGTGAGGGGGCCTAGTTGCCCTCCATTTTTTTGGTCACTTAAAAAGGCACTATAACTTTTAATTTTTGTTTGAATAAGCCCTCCCACGAATCCAAAGCCTCATACCTCGAAAAGTATAGTACTGCTGAATCCGTGGATGACTCCAGGTCTCCATAAAAGCTGGAAAAGGAAAAATTATCAGTGGAAACTATACAAGGCTTCGTCATCTGCTTCTCATCATCAGCGGTTCAAGGCCTATAGGAATATATTTAATTCTCTGTGTCGGAAGGCCAAGTCACAGTATTATCACAATAAATTTTCGGAGTGTGGAAAAGATGTCTTGGATACATGTAAAATTACTAATTCTGTAGTTAAACTTACTCCCCCTCCACCTTCAGCTCCAACAACGCTGATATTTGACGGTAAGATTGTCCAAGAAGACGAAATTGTTCAGCTAGAGCTTACGTCTGATTTTGCTAATATAGGAAAAACGACTACTTCCTCTGTGAGCTCTACAACTCCTCGTTGAGATTTCAGAGCCTCTCTTGGACCCTCATCTTCAGAGTCAATGGACTTGCACCCTGTTTCCGAGATTAAGGGAAGTCAGATCGTAAATACACTTAAAGATTCTTCGACAGCAGGGTCACACAGAATTCCTTAAAGTGTTATCCATGCCATTCTGCCCGCTATTCTGTTACCATTAACTAAGCTTGTTAATATGTCTTTCGTGAAAGGAATTTTCCCTGAATCATTCAAGCGAGCTAAGGTTATAGTGCTGTATAAAGGTGGGTCCCGTAGTGATCCTGCTAATTATAGGCCAATTTCTCTTCTATCTGTTTTCAGCAAAATTTTTGAGAAGGCTATGCTATCCAGGCTTCTTAGTTTTCTGGATGTCAAAATTTTTTTCTATGAATTCCAGTTCGGATTCCGAGCGAATCACTCTACAGAGCATGCTTGCGCATCTCTCTTGAATTTCATTCATTCGGCAATAGATTTTGGTCTTATCCCGGCAGCTTTATTTTTGGATGTTCGTAAAGCTTTTGATTCTTTGACTCATCAGATTCTTCTTTGGAAATTATCGCATATTGGTATAAGATCAAATGTTTTCCCTTGGTTTGAATCATATCTTTCTGGTAGACTTATTTCAATTGATCCGCTTTTCTGGAGCCCTTCTGAAGTAGAATATGGTGTCCCCCAGGGATCTGTTCTTGGCCCCGTTTTATTACTGATTTATGTCAATGATCAGATTTCAGCAGTCAAGAACACCAGTCCTCTAGTATGCTGCAATCTTTGTCATCCGGATGTTCCATCGTGTCCCAATGCTACTTCTAATGAAGATTGCCTCGTTGCTTTTGCTGACGACAGCACTTTTGGGACCCTAGGGAGGACGGAATGTGATGTCAGATCTAATCTGGTGGCAATATTTGAGAGAGTAGTTTCATGGTTTGAGGGAAATTACTTGGCCTTGAATGTTACCAAGTCACATTTTCTTATTTTTTCTCGTATTGGTGTAGCTTTCGCTCAACTGACACAGCTTCAGGTGTCACAAGGCTTCTTGTGTAGACCAAAGAATCGGTTGGTCCGGTATCTTGGTATCCTGTTTGATGAAAACCTTTCGTTTAGACACAATATAGCCATGATTAGGGTTAAGGTCTCACGGAGTTTGGGTGTCATTCGAAAACTCAAACACACCTATCCTGGATCTATTCTAAAGCTTCTTTTTTTCTGCCTTGTCCAGTCATATGTCTCTTATTGCCCCATAGTGTGGATGTCTACTTTTCCTTCTACACTGCGGTCGCTTTGTGTTAATTATTTTAAAACAACGCGTCAGGTTATGGTCACCAACTGTTCTTCACCAAAACCGCTTCTAAATCTACAGTCTATCTACATTCTTTCTTGTGCCTCTTTTGTTTTTCATCAGCTTCATGGCAATCTTCCAAAATCTCTTCAAAAAACTCCTCAGTTTATTTCTGATTCAGCTCCATATAACCTTCGTTCGTCACATAATATCTGCATTCCTCCTACTCCCACTGTGCGGTCAGATTTCAATCCCCTCATCGCTTATCATCAGGTTTGGAACTCCCTGCCTTCTTCAGTACAGAAATGCCACTCGTTTGGCACTTTCAAGAAGATTCTGAAGGACCATTTAGTTAAGAATCAAACTGAATAATTTTTTTTTTTTTTTTAATTTTTGTGGAGTTGATGTCCCCTGAATGTTTAGTTCTGTTTTATGGTGGTCTTCTCTGCGCTATGACTCCCAGGCCTCAGGTATCACTATAAATATTTATTTCTGAAACTTGTATAGTTCACTAAGGAGTAGCATTCAAGAAGACGGGTTAAATTTTATTGCTTTTGTACCATTTTATTACAGTCCAATAATTATAAGCCTTATGACTGAAATATCCCATAAACGTCAATTTTGCTACCTAGCCAAGAAATAAGCAGAGCTGATTGAATTGGAATTTATATAGTTTTAAATACATGCTTAAAAGGGCTGTACATGGCTTAAGTTATGATATTTTAATATCTTGGATATGAGTTATGAATAATATCGTAACAGCTATTATGATGTTGGTTCTACCTGACAATACACATAATTCTGTTTTGACGATAGGAATTCGCTTATAGTAATAATAATAGCCTATATATATATATTTTTTTTTTTTTGTGTCTATTTAATATAATTAATAAATTTAGTTTATTTATTCTAATTTTTTCAATAGTTTCCATTTTATCTATATTTTCTTTTCTTCTCCTTCATATGTGAGTAAGTGATCATTTTAAATTTTCTTTTGTTTTTTATCTATGAGTATGTAATTCATATGTCATCTTTCTTTGTACAGGCCAATGAGCCTTTGAGGGATTAATAACATGTAATATTGTATGTGTATTTAATGAAGAATAAAAATTATCTTATCTTATCTTATCACGAGTCAGTTTTTTTTAGCAAATTTTACAGATATATCTTGCGCAATCTACGAAGCAATAATTTTTATTCGTTTTAAGTTTCGATTTCTTTCTTTGCTTCCATAAGAAACAACTTTAAATTTTTTTTTCTTTTTCATTAGATCTAAACAATAAAAACTTTTTTTTAAGCTTGTTTTTTAAAATCTGTTTTTTAATAGATTTTTAGTCGCTTTTATTATATTTAAAAATATGAACTATTTTTTTAAACTATTTAAAAAAAACTGTAATTTAAAACTAAGTTTTCCTCACTTTTATTATTGTTAAACATACAAGAAACATAATAAAGTATCTTAGAGTTATTTAGACGATGGAAATAAAGAAGTCAATATTTTTTTTTTGGTTAAAATCAGACATTAAGTATCAGCTTATTTTCTACCTTTATTAAACTTTCCCAAAAGATGTGTTCAACTTTTAACGTAATAAAAGAATCTGAGCGATATGTCATTACTGGTATCTTTGAGAAATTATGCATAAAGATTCAATTATTTTCCGAAAAATTAATTTAAAAAAACTCCCTAAACAGAAGTTTTTAAAAAAAAACTAGAAAACCATATTCAACTCAAGACCAGCAGAAATAAAGTCCTTTAATTATTCAAACTCAAAACGACCTGAAATTACTGTTTAAATATAAATAAAACACATTGAAACAGAATTTAAATATATAACCATATGAAACAGAAAGATAACTGACACTGATATAGATGAATAAATAAATTTTAAAATGGATAAAAACTAAATTGAATATTCAATTAAATTTACAATGAACAAAAGATACAACAAAAAGGGGTTTGGCTTCTATCGTATCCAGGATTTTTTTGGAGGGGGGGGGTGTACAAAAGCATGTTTCTCTTTTGGAGGGGTTAAAAAAACTTCAAAAAACGCATAAAAATTTGTTTATATTCTTTTTTGTTACGTTTATACGAGTCGAACGAACACTTCAGGGGGGGGCGGCATAACCCCCTAACCTTCCCTGGATGCACCCTTGTGTAATAGGCCCTATTGTCTCATTTGTGTTTAATTGAAAGTCAAATGTATTTTGAACAGTGTACTTCAGTTTTCAAAACATCGCAAAAAAACTATAATAATCAAAATGACAGGAAAGAATTAATGAAAACAAACTGTATATTTAATATATAATTTGATTAATCCTAGAAATATCAGTAATTTAAGATTTTATTTTACTAGATTTTATTTTTATTTTTCAGTGTTACAAATCTAAAAAAATTATAATATATTTTGTTTTCAATAAAGTGTTAATGACGCAATAGGCCTTATAACTTTTACGGTTGAATTCGGTAGAGAAAAGGCAGCAGTAGCCAAACTCCTGCTTCTAAAAATTTCGTTTGTTTTAAGTCTGGTTTAATATTCAATTTAATTTATTCATAAGATTTATAAGATTTGTCTATTAATAAGATTTATGTATTCATCTATATCAGTAGTATCTATTATTTTAATGTTTGATATGATCATATATTTTAATTTCTACTCGTTTTGGGTTTCATTTATTCTTAAATATTAATTTCTGGTCGTTTTGAGTTTGAATTATCATACAACTCTATTTCTGCTGGTCCTAAGTTTAGTAATGCTCTTTGAAAAGCTTCTTTGTAGGGAATAATTTTTAAATTAATGTCTGTTTGTTTTTATTACCAAAATTTGTTATTGGTTAATATAAGAAATATTTCTACAGTTTTTCACGTCTTCGACTTCGGAATTAAAACATCCAATTCTAGTTTATTAGTTTTAATTAGTGTCTTTCGATTTATTTCAACATCCTCTCAACATTCCCTGAAACTCTCAACTAGATGCCATTAGCCGTTTTCTGAGGTATTGCAGATATTCCCTTCTGACAACCGGGATGCGCATAGTATTTTTTGATTTAATTTAATTATCACCTCAATATTTTCTGAAAGTTTCAACTTAATAATGTAACCGTACCCGATAAATTACACAAGCCCTTCTAACACACATAGTGTGTTTTGGATGTGTTTGGGCATCCCTTTCAACATTTTCTTAAGGTTTCCCCTTAATACCCTAAGCCATTTTGGAGACCCAATGTCTAACAAGCATCCCTTTCTCAATAACAAAGCGGTTATATGTGAACGATGAGAAACTTTCATAAATTACAGCCCATGCCCCAGGTTCCTTGAGGGGTTTTACCATCTCCGGAAGCCTAGTTATTTGAACTTTAGACTATTTTGAACAAAATGGCTATCTCAAAATTAAAACCCTTAGTTCTGTCTGACAAACCCGGGACAAACATTCTCCCTTTCCTAATGATAATTCCTGCATGTAACAAATCTGCAAATTACAAAATTTACAACTCTTGCCACGGGGATTGGGGGGGAGATTGACATCCCAGGAGGCATTGTATCTATACCTTTTCACTATTTTGAACAATATGTTTTTTTTTTTAAAGTTTTGATGGTTGTTCGGAAGGGGGCATATAAATAGAAAAAGGTTAGGGGGGGGGGGGCTGGCTGAGCAATACTTTGAACATGCACTGAAAATTTCAGCTTAATACCCTTAGTTGTCCCTGTGATATTGCTGATAGGTCACTTTGATAACCAGCATGCAGATAGTATGATTTGATTTTGTCAACATCCCCCCCCCCCAAAAAAAAATTCTTGGAAGTAGTCGCAAGCAAAATTATTCACATGCAGTTGCAGTCAAGAGTAGTCGTAGTCGCAAATAGTCAAAGTCGTAAGTAGTCACTGTTGCAAGTAGTTACCGTCGCAAGCCGTCTTAGCCGCAGTCGCAGCATGAGCCACAAGTAGTTTTAGTAGCAGTTGCACTAGTAGTGGCCCTGAAAGTTTTATTTTAACACCCTTAACCGTTCCTAAAATATTGCAGATACACCTTTTTTATTACTTGGATGCATGTACTGTATTTTGATTTAGATCATCATACCCCTCTACATTCCCTGGAGTTTTATCTCAATACCTTTAGGATTTTGGGACCCATTCAGCATCAATCATTCTCTCCTTTCCAATGACAAATATTACATATAAAATGCACGAATTAAATTTAAACACTCTCTGTCCCAGGGGCTACGGGCGGAAATGTAATCCCCGAAGGCTTAGCTATTTGGCCTTTGGATTATTTTGAACAAGGGGGCTATTTCAAAATTTCAATTGGATGATTTTAGGAGGAGAATAGTGAAATAGGGTAAGAAAGGGGGGCTGATAGTCCTCCAATCGTTTTCAACATCCCTTCAGCATACCCTGAAAGTTTCAACTTGATACCCTCAGTCGTTCATAAGATTGTGTGAATACTCCTTTTTTGATAAACTGGGTAGGCACAGCGTCTTTTGATTTTGTTTAATATACACCTCAACACTCCTAGAACTTTCACCTTATTTTCCTTAGCATTTCAGACACACTTAGAATCAGACATTCCCTCTTCTCCTAATGATAAATCCTACATGTAAGCAATGGACAAAAAGCATAATTTACAGTCCTTGCCCTGGGGCCGTGGGGGCATGGTATCCCCGAAGACATAGTCATTAGATCGTTTAGCTATTTTGAACAAAATGGCTTTTTCAGAATTTGACCAGTCTTGAGTGGATGGGGTATCTAAAAAGGGAAGGGAGCGGGGGTGGTTACCCCCCGTCTCACTTCCAAATCTCCTCATCATACCCTGAAGGTTTCAACTTAATACCCTCAGCTATTCCTTAAACGTTGCTGATATTCCCTTTTGACAACCGGCATGCACAGAGTGTGCATTGGTTGTGATCGGCATCCCTCTCAACATCTGCTTAAAGTTATACCTTAATACCCTAATTCCTTTTTTAAAACCCAGGATCAAACAAGCCCCTTTATCCCAATAAAAACGGTACCTTAACAATGGGCAACTTCCATAACTTACAGCCTTTGCCCTGGATGCTTTGGAAACAAATAAATGACACTGTTTTCGTTAGATTTGGTAGTAGGGGATAGTATACAAGACTAGGGATTTTAAACCTCCAATGAAGGGTTTTTGACAATGGAAATCACAATGGCGCCCTTATTGTTCTTATCCACCTTACAAGCCAACCTAGTATCCATGGCAGGAAAAAGAATTATAAATAAATAATTAGATGCTTACTAGCCATGCACAAATTTGATGCTCCTCGTTTTTCAAGATGAAAAGGCTCAAGGCCTCGAGTCAAGGTTTTAGGCCATAATGAATTCATTAGTTATCTTAAAATTGGCATTTCCTAGCACTGTTGGTCCCATTATGGCACAAAATGGTCAACAAAACCACTGTGCTGTGGCACAATCTCTTTTTTTATTTAATATCGTCACTTGCTGATGATTTATTCAAAAACCATGGCAATTCCTGTAATATTCAAGTCATTATCAACTGACAATTTGCAAACACGGAACTCACTGTGGTATTCACGTCATATTTAATTTTTTTTTAAGATGGGGGCCCAAGACCTACTGCTTAAGGTTTTGTACTATGAAAAAACCGATTGGATATAAACAAATAAGTAGAACAACAGGGAAATTTTTATACAAGACAGTGGAACGCAACTTTAAATGAACATTTCGACCCTATATCCAAGGGCCGTCCTCAGCAAAACAGACAAAGAGAATAAAAACACTATAAAAGAAACTTACATTAAAATTCAATCATTAAAACTGTTAAAAAAAATATTTCAAAACAGCCCTAATATCATTACTTCAAGGAAGTTCAACCAGGACTCTAAACATTTTTTTAAACAGTTTTAATGATTGAATTTTAATATAAGTTTCTTTTATAGTGTTTTTATTCTCTTCGTCTGTTTTGCTGAGGATGGCCCTTGGATATAGGGTCGAAATATTCATTTAAAGTTGCGTTCCACTGTCTTGTATAAAAATTTCCCTGTTGTTCTACTTATTTGCTTATGATGGAAAGGCAGTGTGGTCTTCGTCGCTATTTACCGATTGGATATCTTAAATTTTCCATTCTCTGGCCTTTTATCACTCTTTTTGCTGTACCACAAAATGAATGTTCTGTGGCCTAAAGCGAAAAAAAACACATACTTTGCTATGGAGCGATCTCTTTTGGTACTTAAAAAGAGCACTAGATATGGCAATTTTCTTTCAAATGAGCCCTCTCCAACACTCTATGACCAATGGTTCGATACAATCACCCCAGGGATAAAAAGAGGAGACACATAAGGACTTCCCATACAAAAACGGGATTTTCCTATTTGTTCAAGGTGAAGGACTGTGATTCTCCTGGATATTGTTTTCAACTATGGTGAGTGACTCCAATGGTCTGCTTCTCATTTTGATTCGACGCTATTTTTAGGAGTATCAGGCTCTTTTTTGAAATTTTTATAAATTTGTTTTCGAAACAAACTTTTACTGTTAAGTCCTACAAAAGATTCATGCTCCGTTCCAGCTACTTGTGAAAAACCCAAAAATTTATATAAATGAAACACGCGCGCTGACTGACATCTATCTTGCAGAGATCTGTCATATCCTATGATATACAGAAAAAGCTGCTGCACTTCTCGAACGTAGCCACCGGGGTGTCACAAGCATTGGTCAAGTAATTCGAGCATTTTTGAAGCATTTTTGAAGCGAAAACCAAAATTTTGGTAACATCTATAGCTAAAATGTGAGTGCCCTTGTTTTGGTTGGGTTTCAGATATTCCCTTTCCTATCAAAAGGAAGTCTGATGGAAATGCAGGTCACGATATGCACAAAGCGCTTGAATTTCTCATTCAGGTTGCTATGATGTTCCATGCAGCAAAATGTGGGGTGAGCCCTTCATACATCAGAGCCCTTTGAAACGTGTATTTTCGTCTAAAAGTTCACCTAGTGATCCATTCATCATCTAAAGCGGATGACCCTCCAATATACCATTCTGCTTCTAGCCAAACACCTACTCCCGATATTCTTGTAGACGTTGAGAAAGGTACCCGTCAAGGTCCTGTTTCTTCCCCTTCACTCGTTAACAATGGGGTTCTTGATACGC
This sequence comes from Artemia sp. Qi Xiang Cuo, assembly GCF_049724085.1. Lineage (NCBI taxonomy): Eukaryota > Metazoa > Arthropoda > Branchiopoda > Anostraca > Artemiidae > Artemia > Artemia sp. Qi Xiang Cuo. The sequence goes on from NC_142799.1 coordinate 28,730,041, forward strand.
AGTCCACTGCTCCCTAATCTTTCATCCTAGCCGGTCTTAATATTTCTCTCGTCTGTTATGCAGACGAAATTTTCAACTTAAGTCGCACTATCAAGCGCATTAGCGAGGTGTTATCATATCACTACAATCTGAGTATGTAAAACTCAGTCTCTAGTTCTATGAAGAAAAGCCGGAAGTTGCATTCTTCAACTGGAAGCACGCACCGCCAGCAGATATTCCTCTGCGGAACAGTAGAATCAAGCCATTTGATCACATTACTTACCTTGGTCTCCCCATTGGCTCCTCAGTAAAGCACACACAACAACTCCTTATAGCTTTTATCGAACGCCAAGTGGGGCTATCGTGTGGTTCTTTTGTGATAAATAAGCTATGTTTCAACCACTGTCTTCTTTAGAAACTTTTTAACTCAGTTGCTCTACCACATGATTTATACATAGCACTGTTTTGGAAATGTTTACTAAGCCAGATAACCAGAACTTCGTTCAGTTTTCTGTGTTTCGCCTACGTTTCCCCCCATGAACTTGGAACTCTTATCTTGTTAGAAACTTCAGCTTAGCTGATCTTGCTATAGGTGTAGAAAAGCAAGTCATTATGTACAATACGCACCTTTCGAAGCTGAATCATCCTTGGTATTCGGCACTATCACAGCAATTTATCAAAGTATTTAATATGTTTTATATTTGTTCGTGTCTGAATCCGGAGATGATTAGGTTGGGATCAAAGGGGTCTGAATAGTCTTTTGGTGTCCTGGAAGTGAGACACTCCCAGCTATTGGTCGAGCTCTTCCGTCCATAACCATTAACGAGAAGCAAGAGTTGTGCACCTCAAAGAGGTAGGCCGGTGAACCTTTCAACGAGCCACACGCCTGGCATATTCAAATGCCAACGCACACAGGATACCATGAGTCTCGGGAGATTACGGTCAAAGAAATTCCCATGTAAGATCTAAATGAAGAATAAATGGTCTCAATAGTTTGTCATCTACTACGGAGTCCCCGGCTTTAAGCGATGCGCCCTCGCTTTTGATGGTGGTGAGGCCGATAAATGAGCGAACGATCTTAACTATGGCATCCCCGGCTATAAGCAACGCACCCTCGCCCTTAGGGATAGTGGCGAAGCCTATAAATGAGCAAACCATCCCAACCACCATCAGCCAGATGAAAAAGACTTTTGGAGTATTCTGCTGGAATGAAAGATCAATGAAAGAAGAGACAACCCACCAAGTCACAGCTTATAAATTGCACAAATATAAGGGAAATGTTATCTGCCTTTCTGGAACGAGGATCAGAGGTGTCCTATTGAAAGAGATTCCCATAGCAGAATCAGAAAAGAAGTACCGATTTTTCAACTCTAGAGTACAGGATGGTCCCGGGCTTCACGGAGTGGGGTTGAGTACTACAGTTAATAGCGCGCTTCTTGCGTGGGAACCTATTAGCCCAAGAATTGTCCTCATCCATTTAAAGGGTAAACTGTTCAATATAAGCATTAGAACGGTATATGCCCCCACCCATGAGGCTGCTGAAGCCTAGAAAGACTAGTTCTACATGGAGTTAGAGCATGCAGTGAAGAGATGCCCAATGTAAGACCACCTCATAGTAGCAAAAGATTAGAATGGCCGTGTTGGACTTACTAACCAATCAGTACACGACGTCATCGGACGTTACACATACGACAGCGATGTGAAAATGATGAAGGAATCATCCACTCCGCTCGCGACAACGAACTTGTGGTTGCAAACTCTTTGTTCCAACACAAAAGTTCACAACGCATTACTTCGTGCTCTAATAATAATGTCACCGTTGCCCAGATAGACTCCAAACATGAGTTTTACTTTCTCCTCGAAAGCAGGTTTGATGCCATATCCATCGACGCTCAAGACCCCTTAAGAAATGTGGTTGCAGTTTAAGACCACAACTGATGTTGTAGCTGATATACTTGGCTATTCCTGCCCCTCTAGATTGAGTTGGATTTTGAAAAAAAAACCTGGAAATGATTGAAGAGAGACGTGCTTCAACCGTTGCTTGCGTTAAATTTTGCGCACCCGGTTTTCAGACCATATCTCTAATGATGGAATCCGCTTACGTTGTTACAATGAGACAAAACCTCAGACATCATCAAGCTCCACCGGCTCTGCTGACTTGGACACGCATTACGTTGCCCTAAAAATCACCTCACTAAACAAATACTGCTCACTGAGCCACCCCTACCATCATGGCGTAGAAGAAAAGGAGGACAGTTCAAAAATTGTTGGACGCTAGTAAAAAAAGATCTCGAACCAGCTTGAGGTTTTAGCAAATTTGGCCACAGATGGGACAAATGCTGGCTGAGGTACGGCGAAGAACTGGCATAGGACCACTCATCGTGGAATACCAACATTCAGAAGCTCTGTTTAGATGCCAGGTGCGGGGGAAAGGCATGGTCCAGCTGCAAGTACAAGTAAGTAAAGTAAGTATTTATTTGTGTTTAGTTTTTTCTCGTTTTTTTGTTTATGCTCCGTCTTTCCTTTTTTTGTATGATGGGCTTAAAAAAAAAACTTATTATTAATAAAACATATTATTTACCATTCCTGAATCAGCGTCAAATGGCAAATTATTCTGACTAGACAGTTTTTTTTTGTCAAAAGTGATTTCTTTTAAAGGCACCATTACTATGGACAGCGTTTCGCTCTTTGCTAGGTTGCAGATATCTCTGCAACCACAATACAAACAAAACAGAATAAAAACCTGAAAAACAAGTGAAGATTCGCATCAACAAGAAATCAAATTTGCCATACCTGGAATTTTGTAAACTCATCAGCTTTCAACTCATCTCTTGACAAGATCAGCCTAACAACATGTTGTGGCAATAACGTAAATGAGCCCAGATTCAGCACTTCATTCCCATGTTCATCTACGAATTCTAAAACTTTCTGCACCAAACTTTTCGTACATTTATACTGGATATACCGCTCTGCGGACGACAATAAGGCACACACCGTATCGACATTAATGCAGGTTTGAACAAAACCGATACAACCACGACGAAGCTCATCTAAACCGTAATAGTCTGCAGCATTCATCAAACCTAGAAAGTTTCAAACTTTAATATATAATATTTAATATATAATATATATAGTCAATGAAACGAAATTCCATCGTGAATGATAAAAACTCTTACACTATATTTTGTGAAGGTCTCAAAATCTACGCAAAGAATATTTCAAAATATGTAGATACAAATAATAATCCACAAAAAGTATATTAGTAAAGTGAAAGAAATTTTAATAATGTATGCGGATGAACAAAAATTCTGCAGCCACACAGACAGGGTTGCCACCGAGGTTACGTTCTTACCATTTTTGGCACGTTTTACGTTACGGTCCTAAAAACGTTACATTTTTGTTATGTTTTTTAACTTATGTTACAATTATGTTACGCTTTTGAATAATGAGGAAATTTGGCATTTTTTGAGTAATCTATTTTTTACCCCGTGGAAAAATCCACTGCTCCCATTTTAATTACTGACATGAGTAACGACATTCTTTATATATCGGTGTAATTGAATTTTATTACACAATCACTCAGTTATTAGGATGAGAAAATACCCACTTCGTTTACTCGCATTGTATGTTGAGATATCATTCTCTCTCATGAGCATAAGATTATCATTTGTTTAGTGACAAGTGGCAATAGTCAGTTAGTCACCTCCCCAACTTTCAGTTTCATCAGTGTTGAGTTGGAATTTTGTTCAGTCAACAGTCATACTGAAATTATATGGGCAAGGAGCTAGCTGAAGTCAGGAAGGAAAATGTATAATAAAAACAGGTAAATAATAATAAAAGCTTTTTTTTTTTTTTAATAAGTGATTATAAGATGATATGGTACTTGTCAATTAACTGGTACACACGCGAGAAGTCAAGTTTGGTTGATGCTGATGAAATGAAACAAAATATGATGAAAATATAATAGCTTATAAACAAATTTGTGCTATATATTTCCACATTAGGGGTAGGGGGTAAAGCATAGTGTATATTAAATACGTAACCTAATCTAGGTACTTTTCCCCCCTAAACCCCCCAAAAAAAAAGTTTGTTTGACCTCCTCCCCTAAAAATTCTTTGTACTTGCTTGGACTTGTGAGGCCCATCAAAACAGCGTGAGGATAACATTCTTGGGGTTGAATTGTGTGAACTCTTTCATTTCTTGCTTTCTTTTGGTTGGGAGTTACGATTCCAATTACAAACGGAAAAAGGCATTTTATGTAAAATAACTGCTGTTTTGTATAAGAACTGAAGACAACAATTGAAATATTTTTTGTTTGATAAAATAAAAACAAAACAAAAACTCTGTCACTCGGAATTGCTCAAATCTTCATGTTGGAGCGATGCAAATTTGAAGCTTGAGGAGGCGAGACTGAGACCGAGCCAATCTAAAATTTAGATGGGACGGGAGCGATTAAAATGATTTTTTGGGTGTTTTTAAGAAACTGGATTTATTAAGATCGTTTTCATTGAAATTTAACAAAAAAAAAACAAACAAATCTAGTTGGTTATCTTCCTTTCTGAAAAACTCTAAATTGTCCTGTGTTTATTAACTTGCCTTTTATCTTGCACGTATTATTAATCAACCTTTGGTTTAAAACACAAATAATGGCAATTAAAAATAACAACAACAAAATAAGAAAAATAGTAGCCTGGGGTTATATACACGCATTGGAGGGGGGGGGGGTCTTTCTGTTTTGCAGGTAAACTGAAAGCAGCACTTATAGTTGAATAAACAGGAATTTCCTGAAGGTAAAGAAGCATGAATTTTTATTATTATATACTTTTAAAAGTTGGAGGGAGGATTTTTAATGAGATTACGTAAAAACATATTTTTCAAGTTATACAGGCAACAAATTTCCCCTCCCCTTTAAATACCGCCCTTGGTAGCAAAATTAAGGCACCCTGCCTTGAAAGAATCTTTCCTATCAAACGTTACGAAAAGGTTACGTTTTTAAGAGTTTGGACGTTACGAAATTTTTTGGTCTGATGGCAACCCTGATCCCACAACATTAAACGGCAAAATGCTTTTAAAATGTTTAAAATTTTTTAACTTTAATAAATAAAAAGTTATTACAACCTTAAGAAATATATATCAGTATCAGGGCCGTATCCAGGATTTTTGTTCGGGGGGGGGGGGGGGGTTAACCGATTTTTTCCTGTGGACTTTGTCCAACATCCTCGAGCAACATTACGTTAGCTCGAGACCGTTAGTCCGCCCTTTGCGAACGAGGACGCGTCTACTAGGCATACTTTCGTATCTATAAGGGGCATTTTTTTTTTTTTTTTAGTAACGCAAAAACAAGACAAGTATTTACATACAGTTAAATAATAAAAGCTATTTTTTTTTTGCGCAAATAGAAGCCAAATATTAGGCTAGAAGTAGTCTATATATTTTTTAGTTGTTTTTTTTTTTTAATTAAAGGCAGTGGGAAGTATCGATAAAACGAAATCAAGGTGAATGTTTTCCTTCCCTGCAAAAATTTCGATTACCATTTATGTACATAAGTAAACGTTCCAACTGAATGCAAGAAGAACTGGGCCACTCAATCGTTCCTCTCCTGTTGAATTTCTCAGCCAGGTTTTGAGCCTTCTGAGCGTTGAGAAACTTCTTTCCGGAGTAGCAGTGCTAACAAGTAACGTCGCAAGAACAGCCAGAAGAAGAAAAACATTTGGAAAAAAGGTGGCGTTGCATGCCTGAAGTGAAGACACGGCATAAGTAGGCCTCTCTGATGCCAGAATATTCTCCCACTTGATGCGCCATAGCTCAATTTTTTTCTTCAGTCAGTCTGGCTCGGGAAGAATATCGCCATACAATTCAACCAATGACTCCAGGTTTAATGCCTTCAGATCGACAGAAACAATTTTGGCAGGAGAAAGGACGCTGAGATTTGACAGATTTGGAAGTTTCTGGTGAAGCACAAATCGTTGTTTCAGCTCGGTAATGAAGTAGTCCAGGAAAGGAATAAAGAGCGAGGTTCTATAGTGGTTGAGAAGGTCTGGATCTTCTGCGTGCATACTCCGGCCACCTCTCGTCCTTGGACGAGTCATCTCCAGTCCTAAGTCGCTGCAATACGCTGAGCTTCGTCGAAAATAGACGTAAAAGCAGTAGCAGTATTTCCTCACATTTCCTTTGTTTTTAGAAAGACAGTTTAAATATACCTGAATGCAGATGCCAAATCATAGTCAACTGACTGAAGAGTCTTGCACAGTGGAAGCGTAAGGTATAAAAACTCTTTGACTAAACGGAGACAACCAACAAATTGCGACTTGCTCATCCTCTCCTGCAACTGCGCCGCTTTTATAGGCGTTTCTGCATTTACATTCTCTTCAAGAGCTTCCAAGGATCGCAGGATTGGTCGGTACAGCTCAAGAAAACGCACGACTGAATCGTGGTGCTCCACCCATCTTGTTTCGCAGAGTCCGGTTAAAGTATGTTTCCTCGAATCCGGTAGTATTTCGTTGATCTTCTTTTTTAAATTCTGTGTTCTGAGTGGGGAAGTATGGTAAAAACTGCAGACTTGTGACAAGACACCAAAGAAATGCTTAAACGCCAGAATAGAGCATACAGAATAGATGACCAAGTTGAGACTGTGCGCACTACAATGGACGTAAAGCACCTTCGGATGCTTTTCACGTATAACAGCCTGGACACCCCTAAGATGCCCACTCATCACTGCTGCACCGTCATATCCCTGACCAGCCTTATTGCTTAAATTAAGACCAAGGCTGTAGACAAATTATAGGATTAATGAAGCCAGGTATTTCCCAGTTAAATCAGAAGCTGAGATAAAACCAATGAATTCCTAATGCAAGTCATCTTTGAAAGTGTGGTGGACGCAAACAGACAGCTGCTTGGTACTCGAAACGTCCGCCGTTTTTTCGGCAAGCACCGAAAAGTATGGACTTGTGTTTACTCTTTCCATAATAGACTGCTGAAGAAGCTCCCCGGATGCGGTGATAATACCATTCAGGATGATGGGAGAAAGATATGTGGCATTTCCGGCCGCAGAAAGAAGGTGGTTCTTCAGAACATCGTCACCGTGTCCCGCCTTCAGCCGCAGTAGTGCTCGGAAGTTGCCATCATTGTGAGAAGGTTCTGGATCCGAGACCGAAATTGGGCCGGAATCGTTGGTACCACGAAGGGCAAGTTGTTTGCCGCCCACAAAATACCACCGTCTCAACAATTGGTCGCAACTTCTGGTCGCAACTCGCCGCGTCTAGTTGGTGCACGATATTGTCCGGCCTTTTCTCCGAGACAAAAATGAAGTTTTCAGCCGATACGATGCAGTTTCTATGAAAATGTGCTTTTTGGTAAGCTGTGAAGCACTCTATCGCATACTTCCAGTTCCTGAATGGTTTGGTGACTAGATTTTCCAGGCGCTGGTGGCAGCCATTGCCAGCTGTCTCTGACGAGAACAGAACGCAAAATCTGCAAAAAGCAGCGTCCTCAGACGGAGAGTAGGACGACCAACTGAAACAAGTGAGTCAATTTAACTGAAACTTCAGTTTCTATTTTTTGGATACTGGAGAAATGTAGGAAACATCTGGAGTCGAAGGGCTCTTCAGCAAACTAAGTTTAGAATTTGAATAGAGACTGGATGATTTGTTGACAAAACGACTGATGTTATTTGCAAACAACGAAAAAGACTGGGCTGGTACAAGTGCGTATTGCGTCATGGTTGGTTCCAGTTTGCGTGATTCAGAAGCTTCAACGATGGTTTCAGTACCCTCCAGATCCACACGTGTACAATGCTCCGCAGACGTCCCGCTAATGCCACTGTCAGAAACATCCCTGGTCCGCTTGGGCGCGAAAAACGACGAAGAAATATCACGGATGCGTGTTTATTTATTTATTTATTTTTTATTTCCCCTGGGGTGATCGTATCGATCCAGCAGTCTTAGAATATCGTGAGAGAGCTCATTCGAACAGAAATTAAAAGTTCTAGTGCCCTTTTTAAGTGACCAAAATAATAGGAGGGCAACTTGGCCCCCTCCCACGTTCTTTTTTCCCGAAGTCACCCAATCAAAATTTTGAGATAGCCATTTTGTACCGCATAGTCGAAAATATAATTAATATGTCTTTGAGGATGACTTAATCCCCCAGAGTTCCCGGGGGAGGGCTGCAAGTTATAAACTTGGCCCATTGTTTACATATAGTATCGGTTATTGGGAAGTATACAGGCGTATTCAGGAGGAATTTTTCTTGGGGGGGGGGTCGGAGTATGGATTAAGGGGGAGAATCTTTCCATGGAAGACGTTTTCTTGGGGAAGGGCCATTTCTATGAAGGGGGCGCCGGATCTCCCAGCATTGTTTAAAAACGATCAGAAATTAAATAAAAAAACGAGTATTTTTCCAACTGAAAGTAAGGAGCAACATTAAAACTTAAAACGAAAAGAAATGATTACGTATATGAGAGGGTTCACCCCCTAGTCAATACCTCGCTTTTTACGCTAAAGTTTTTTAGTACTTTCAAAAGAGCTATCTATTCTAATTAACCGGCCTTTGCGATTCACAAAGGCATCCCTCCTCAACACCTCGCTCTTTACGCTAAAGTTTGACTCTGTCTCACAACTTTATTTTTTCAAACAATAAAAGTTTGATTTTAAAATAAGGAATTTTCAAAAACTTGAAAGTTTTGCAATCAAAAACGAACAAAAATTAATTAAAAAACTTTCCGAAAAATAAGTTTTTCAAAGAAAAGTAAAGTCCATTTTTAACTTAAGCTCAGCAGATACAAATACCTTTTAAAGTTCCTTTCAAATGAAATACCTTTCAAACTCAAAACGACCAGAAATTACTATTAAAGAATAAATGAAACCCAAAACGATCAGAAATTAAATAAACAATCATAGCAAAAACAAACAACAAGTAATAATGTAAATCAATAAATAGATCTTAAAGCAAGTAATGCTTAGATTGAATATGAAAATCAAGCTTGAAAAAAAAAAAAAAATATTTTCCTATTGAAGTATAAATGATAACTTAAAACGAACAGAAATTAAATAAACAATCAATGCAAACAAACATACAATAGATAATAATAAATAAGTCTTAATACGAGTGAAAATGAAAATGAATATGCAAATCAAGCTTGAAAAGAAAAAAAATCACCACAAACAAGATTTTGGGTATCGGGTCCTTCTCTTAGTTCAAAAGTCTAAAACCTGCTGTATCATTGGCGCTTTACTCAAAACCAGATTTTATGACAAATATTTTCTTCTGTATTTAATATTGAAAATAAACAGTAAAATTATAGTATCATTTGAACTGATGAGCTTTCAGCTATTGCTATCATTATACATCAAATGCTTAGTTTTATTTATTAGCTCTTTTTAAAGTTGTTAAAGACGAATATAGTTTCACTACAAACAAGTGTTTGGATACTGCCTCCTTTCCTAACTGTAAATAAAAACCAAAAGCCTACTGCATCATTGGCGCTTAACTGAAAACGAATTATATCACAAATATTCTCTTTTCTAGTTCTTACAGCGTTGAAAATAAAAATATAATTACAGTGAAATAAATTCTTGAACTGATGTATCTTTCAACAATTAATATCATTATATATCAAATATTCAATTTGATGTTGTTTATACTTTCCAAGACTGTTCAAGACGCATATAGTTTTCAGTTGCCCTCCGATCACTTTTGACTCTTAAAAAGGGCACTAGAACTCATGATTTCCAATCGAATGAGCCCCCTTTGAGGTTTATACGACGATCCTCTCTATACGAAGTTCCTCTGGGAAAAAAAATAAATGGAGTGTTGGGGGGGGGGGAGGCTAGCTACCCTCCAGTCACTTTTGACTCTTAAAAAGTGAATTAAAACTTTCTATTTCCAATCAAATGAGCCCTCTGGGAAGCTTATACGATCATCCCTTCCATAACAACCATATATGCCCCCAGGGTCTAACTTACAACGCCTACCCCCGGGCCCTGGGGGGCTGTGTCGACACCGGAGTTTTTTGTTATCAGAACTTCAAACTATTTTTAATAAAATGTCTATATCAAAATTTTTATCTGATGCATTTAAGGCTTGGAGTAGAGGGGGCTAGTTGCCCTCCGTACTCTTTTGAAACTGAAAAAGTGAACAAGAACTTTCAATTTCCAATCAAATGAGCCCTCTCCGAAATTTATAAGAGCATCCCTTCCACAAGAACTATATATGCCCCTAAAGCATTACTCATAACGCCTGCCTCCGGGCCCTGGTGGTTTCCGTCGACACAGGAATTTTTTTTTTCTGACCTTTGAACTATTTTTAAACAAATGGCTATTATAAAATTTTTATTGGATGGGCTTGAGGAAAAATGGTGTGCGTGGGGGGAGGGGGGGGCTAGTTGGCCTTGGATATCTTTTGACTCTTAAAAATTGAACTAGAACTTTCAATTTCCAATCAAATGAGCCCTCTATGAAGTTTATACGAGCATCCCTTTCATAAGAACCATACATACCCTTAGGGCATACCTTAGAACGCCCTCCCCTGGGCCAATTAAAAAGTGAGCTCGAACTTTCAATTTCCAATCTAATGAACCCTTTCTGAAGTTTATACGAGCATCCTTTCACACGATCCTTATGTGCCCCAGGGCATAACTTACAAGGCCTGCCCCTGTGCCCTGGGGGGGTTGTGAGACACCTGAGTTTTTGTTATCTGACTTTTGAGCAATTATTAACTTAATTGCTATCTCAAAATTTTTATATTTGGGGAAAAAGGGGCGTGGGGGGGTAGTTGTCCTCCAATCTCTTTTGACTCTAAAAAACTGAACTAGAACTTTCAATTTCCAATCAAATGAGCCATCTCTGAAGTTTTTACGAGCATCCCTCCAATAAGAACCATATATTCCCCCAGAGCATAACTTACAACACCTGCCCGCGGTCCCTGGGGGGGCTGTGTCGACCCCGGAGTTTTTGTTATATGGTTTATAAAATAAAAGTTCCTACTACTGATGTTGGTCACTGTATATGTGACCGAAATATCTGGTATTTTTGTGAATTTCTATACACTGTCTATTAAAAAGAATTTTATCCCTATTTTGAACTTTTATTTTATCGTCATGGAAAGGCAGTGTGGTCTCCTAAATTATCTACATTATATGGTCAGTAGAAAGGGGGGTACCAGCCCCACGATTCACCCCTGCTGCCATCTACAATTTAGTTTAATGCTGACGGGACATAATTTATTTAAGGATTATCGATCGAGTCTAATTGGGGTAAAGGTCAATTTATTTGCTGTTGTTTGTCCAGGTGTAATGACACTGGGGGTGATTTACATACTCGATGGGGAAATTATTGGTTCACGAAGGGGGAATTAAGAAACAAACATGGCTTAATAGTTGTTTTGCTAGCCTAACCTGAGAAATTGATTTACATAATCGCTAGGGGGAATTATTGATTCACGAAGGGGAAATTAAGAAACACTAAGGCTTCTTTAATCTTAGGTCTGAGGAATAAACGTTCTTTAGGTCAGAGAGAAAAATCAATATTCTATTTTTAAATAGGGCTTCATTGATCTTTAGTGTCAGGAATTATAAATGACATCACCTGTTATCTTGGAATTATGCGGGAGTCTAAAGAGATAGAAATTCTATTTTTAAATACGGCTTCACTGAGCTTTAAGTCGGAGAGATAAATTGATATTTTAACAAAACCTTAATAGTTTAGCTAGGAAAATTTATGAGATGAAGAGATTAACGTAGGAAAGGGTTTCCTAGAAATTTGAAATGTGAAAGCACAGAGATGCCAAACAAAAGGAACACGCTGAAATTACGTTTAGGGATTATTTGGGCGAAACCGTTTTAGACTGGTTATGGAATTATTTCGGCGAAACAGTTAGAGACATTTTAAAAGATGATTTTAGAAAAGGTTTTAGAAGAGGTTTTGAGTGTGGTCGTTATAGTAAACAAGTTCTATTTGAACAGTGTCGTGAGGTCCTCTACCCCAACCCCACAGGGTTCCGATACCCCCACCCCAACCCCGAAGGAAGCCCCCGGTCCACAAAGGTCCCCCAAGCTCCCAAAGGACCACCCGGCCCTCAAGGGTCCCCCAGACCCCCCCGACCCCAAAGGGCTCCTCCCCCCTTGACCCCCAAAGGGCCCCTCCCCTCCCTCTCTCTCCCTCTCCTCCCCCCTCCTCACCTCCCCTCCCCTCCCCTCCTCCCCCTTCCCCTCATCCCCCTCCACTCCTCCCCCTCCCCTCCTCCCCCTCCCCTCCCCTCCCCTCCCCCATTTTTTAATATTTTTTTGTGCATTGAGACACAGAAGGACCCCCTCCCCCCGACCCCCCCCCCCAGAAAATTATGATTTGGGATTTGTAGTTTGCTTTTTGGACTTTTCAGATCTAGGATTCATACTCCCTCATATGTGTTTGTTGTCTGAATCCTATAGTTTGGGATGAGTAGTTTGCTATTTCAGGCTTTTTCAAAGTCAGATTTCTTAGTATTTCTTAGTTCTTTGCTGTCTGAAACCTATGATTTGGATTGTGTGGACTGCTATTTTTTTACTTTTCATAGCCAGATTTCTTAGTCTTTCGTAGGTGTGTGTTGTCTGAGACCTATGATTTGGATTGTGTGGATTGCTATTTTTTGACTTCTCTGAGCTGGAGTTCTTAGCCTTTCGTAGGGATGTGTTGACTGAAACCTATGATTTGGGATGAGTGGTTTGCTTTTTGGACTTTTCAGAGCTGGATTTCTTAGCCGTTCATAGGTGAGTGTTGTCTAAAACCTATGATTTGGGATGGTTAATTTGCTATTTTTGACTTTTCTGAGCTAGGTTTCTTAGCCTTTCATAAATGTGTGTTGTCAGAAAATTATGATTTGGGATGTGTAGTTTGCAATTTCAGGCTTTTCTGAGCTAACGTTTCCTAGTATTTAGTAGGTGAATGTTGTCTGAAACCATTAGTTTGGGATGAGTAGTTTGCTATTTCAGGCTTTTATGAGCTAGGCTTCTTAGCCTTTCATAGGTGTGTGTTGACTGAAATTTATGATTTGGGATATGTAATTTGATATTTCCGACTTTTCATAACCAGATTTCTTAGTCTTTCGTAGGTGTGTGGTGTCTGAAAACTATGATTTGGGATATGTAGTTTGCTATTTTTGACTTTTCTGAGCTGAATTTCTTAGCCTTTCATAGGCGTATGTTGACTGAAACCTATGATTTGGGATGGTTAATTTGCTATTTTTGACTTTTCTGAGCTAGATTTCTTAGCCTTTCATAGGTGTGTGCTTTCAGAAAATTATGATTTGGGAGGTGTAGTTTGCTTTTTGGACTTTTCAGAGCTAGGATTCTTAGTCACTCATAGGTGTTTGTTGTCTGAAACTTTGAGTTTGGGATGAGTAGTTGGCTATTTCAGACTTTTCTGAGCTAAGGTTTCTTAGTATTTCGTAGGCGAATGTTGTCTGAAACTTATGATTTGGGATATGTAAATTACTATTTCGGGCTTTTCTGAGTTGGATTTCTTAGTCTTTCATAGGTGTGTGGTGTCTGAAACCTATGATTTAGGATGAGTGGTTTGCTTTTTGGACTTTTCTGAGCTGGTTTTCTGAGCCTTTCCTAGGTGTGTGTTGACTGAAACCTATGATTTGGGATGTGTAGTTTGCTATTTTTGACTTTTCTGAGCTAGATTTCTTAGTCTTTCACAGGTAAGTGTTGTCAGAAAATTATGATTTGGGATATGTAGTTTGCTATTTCAGGCTTTCCTGAGCTAAGGTTTCCTAGTATTTCGTTGGTGAATGTTGTCTGAAACCAATAGTTTGGGATGAGTAGTTTGCTATTTTTGACCTTCCTGAGCTAGGTTTCTTAGTCTTTCGTTGCTGTGTGTTGACTGAAACCTATGATTTGGGATATGTAGTTTGCTATTTTTGACTTTTCTTAGCTGGATTTATTAGCCTTTCATAGGTGTGTGTTGACTGAAACCTATGATTGGGATGAGTGGTTTGCTATTTTTGTCATTTCTGAGCTAGATTTTTTAGCCTTTCAAAGGTATGTGTTGTCAGAAAATTAAGATTTGGGATGTGTAGTTTGCTATTTGGACTTTTCAGAGCTATGATTCTTAGTCCATCATATGTGTTTGTTGTCTGAAACTTCTAGTTTGGGATGAGTAGTTTGCTATTTCAGGCTTTTCTGAGCTAAGGTTTCTTAGTCTTTCATAGGTGAATGTTGTCTGAAACCTATGATTTGGGATATGTTAATTACTATTTCGGGCTTTTCTAAGCTAGATTTCTTAGTCTTTCGTTGGTGTGTGTTTTTCTGAAACCTATGATTTGGGATGGGTGGATTGCTACTTTGGCCGTTACGGAGCTGGATGTCAGCGCATTTCTGAGGTGTTTGTTGTCTGAAACCTATAGTTTGGGATGACTAGTTTGCTATTTTTGACTTTTCTGAGCTAGGTTTCTTAGCCGTTCATAGGTGAGTGTTGTCTGAAACCTATGATTTGGGAATATGCAAATTACTATTTCGGGCTTTTCTGAATTGGATTTCATAGTCTTTCATAGGTATGTGTTGTCTGAAACCTATGATTTGGGATGTGTGGGTTGCTATTTTTTTACTTTTCCGAGCTGGATTTCTTAGCCATTCATAGGTGAGTGCTGTCTGAAACCTATGATTTGGGGTGGTTAATATGCTATTTCCGGCTTTTATTAGCTAGGTTTCTTAGCCTTTAATAGGTGAGTGTTGTCAGAAAATTATGATTTGGGATGTGTAGTTTGCTATTTGGACTTTTCAGAGCTATGATTCGTAGTCAGTCATAGGTGTTTGTTGTCTGAAACCAATAGTTTGGGATGAGTAGTTTGCTATTTCAGGCTTTTCTGAGTTAGATTTCTTAGCCTTTCATTGGTGTATGCTTTCAGAAAATTATGATTTGGGAATATGTAAATTACTATTTCGGACTTTTCTGAGTTGGACACTTCTAAATTTTTCCGTAGAAGATAGGAAAAGTTATACTATGATTATGATTATTTTCCATGAAGATAAAAAGTTTCACTTTAATTCTAAATTTTCTTAACTTCAATTCCGACCTTTCTCAAAGAGATGAAAAAAATTAAAGTTCTGTTCCAAATATTTACCCGGAAGAAGAAAAGTTCAACTTCGATTCTGAATTTTCTCAATGAAAATGAAATAAGTTATTGATCAAATCTATTTTCCCAAAATAATATAAAAATTTCCACTTCAGTTCAGATTTTTTTCTCAAAGAGATGAAGAAATTTTAAGTTCTGTTCCAAATTTTTCATAGAAGATAGGAAAAGTTATACTTTGAACGTGAATATTCGAGTTCTATTCTGAATTTTACCAAAGAACACATTTCAATTCTAATTTCCCCAATAAAAAATTTAAAGTTCAATTTTAAATTTTTCGGTGGAAGATAGAAAAAGTAATACCATACGTGTGAATATTTTCCCGGAAGATAGAAAGTTCTATTTCAATTTAAAATTTTCTCAATGAAGTGAAGAAGAATTCAAGTTCTCTTCTGAATTTTACCAAAGAACACAATTCAATTCTAATTTCACAGAGAAAATAAAAATCTTCCATTTCAGTTCCTTATTTCAAAAAGACATAAAGAAATTTAAAGTTCAATTCTAAATTTTTCGGTGGAAGATAGAAAAAGTAATACCCTACTTGTGAAATATTTTCATGGAAGATAAAAAGTTCTAGTTCAATTTAAAATTTTCTCAACGAAGTGAAGGAAAGTTCAAGTTCTCTTCTGAATTTTCTCAATGAAAAAGAAATTAGTCATTGATCATTTCTGTTTTTCCAAATAATATAAAAATGTTCCACTTTAGTTCAGATCTGACTCAAAGAGATGAAAAATTTAAAATACTGTTCCAAATTTTTCACTGAAGATAAAAAAGTTCAAATTCTCTTCGGAATTTTACCAAAGAACAAAAACTCAATTCTAATTTCTCCAGAGAAAATAAAAATCTTCCACTTCAGTTCTTTATTTCACAAAGACATAAAGAAATTTAAAGTTCAATTCTAAATTTTTCGGTGGAAGATAGAAAAGTAATACCATACGTGTGAATATTTTCCCGGAAGATAAAAACTTCTAGTTCAACTTAAAATTTTCTCAAAGAAGTGAAGAAAAGTTCAAGTTCTCTTCTGAACTTTACCAAAGAACACACTTCAATTCTAATTTCTCCAGAGAAAACAAAAATCTTCCACTTCAGTTCTTTATTTCACAAAGACATAAAGAAATTTGAAGTTCAATTCTAATTTTTCGGTGGAAGATAGAAAACGTAATACCATACTTGTGAATATTTTCACGGAAGATAAAAAGTTCTAGTTCAATTTAAAATTTTCTCAACGAAGTCAAGGAAAGTTCAAGTTCTCTTCTCAACTTTACCAAAGAACACAATTCAATTCTAATTTCTCCAGAGAAAACAAAAATCTTCCACTTCAGTTATTTATTTCACAAAGACAAAGAAATTTAAAGTTCAATTCTAAATTTTTCGGTGGGAGATAGAAAAATTATTACCATACTTGTGATTATTTTCACGGAAGATAAAAAGTTCTAGTTCAATTTAAAATTTTCTCAATGAAGTGAAGAAAAGTTCAAGTTCTCTACTGAATTTTACCAAAGAAGACAATTCAATTCTAATTTCTACAGAGAAAATAAAAATCTTCCACTTCAGTTCTTTATTTCACAAAAGACATAAAGAAATTTAAAGTTCAATTCTAAAATTTTCGATGGAAGATAGAAAAAGTAATACCATACTTGTGAATATTTTCCCGGAAGATAAAAAGTTTTAGTTCAATTTAAAATTTTCTCAACGAAGTGAAGAAAAGTTCAAGTTCTCTTCTAAACTTTACCAGAGAACACACTTCAATTCTAATTTCTCCAGAGAAAATAAAAATCTTCCACTTCAGTTTTAAGTTCCCCAAAGAAATAAAGAAATTTAAAGTTCTATTCTAAATTTTTAGATGGAAGATAGAAAAAGTAATGCTATGACTGCGATTGTTTTCCATGAAGATCAGAAGTTTCACTCTATTTATAATTTTTCTTAAATTCAGTTCTGATTTTTCTCAAAGAGATGAAAAATTTAAAGTTCTGTTCCAAATTGTTCATAGAAGATAGAAAAAGTTAACTTAAACATGTAGAAATGTTTCTATTTATTTATTAATATTTATTTATACCAAACCTAACCTATTGTTTTGAAGGTTAGATGAACGAGTTTGAACGATTATCTTTAATAATAGAACGAGTCACTCATTTTCTAATTTAAAAATTTGATGGGTAAATCCATAAGACAAAGGAGCTAAAATTTAATTTAAAATTAGAAAAGAACTTTAAATTTTTCATCTCTTTGAGAAAAAAACCTGAACTGAAGTGGAGCCTTTTTATTTTATTGGAAAAATTATAAGAGAAATTTGAATTTTTTATGTCTTTGAGGAATTAAGAACTGAAGTGGAAGCTTTTTTCATTTTCATTGGTAAAATTCAGAATTGAGCTAACTTTTTCACTTCTTTAAGAAAATTCAGAAGTGAACTTGAAGATTTTGCACTTCTTCGAGAAAAGTCAGAATTAAAGTGATGCTCCTTATCTTCATGTCAAATATTCAAATCAATGTATAACTTTTTCTATCTTCTATGAAAAATTTGGAACAGAACTTTAAATTTTTCATCTCTTTGCAAAAAATCGGTAGTGAACTTAAGAAAATTAGAATTAAAGAGAAACTTTTTATCGTCACTGGAAAATAATCACAATCTTTGTATAACTTTTCCTATCTTCTATAGAAAAATTTAGAACTGAACTTTAAATTTTTTGTGTCATTGAGAAATTAAGAACTGAAGCGGAAGGTTTTTTCATTTTCATTGGTAAAATTCAGAATTGAGTTAACTTTTTTCTCTTCTTTAAGAGCTATACATATTGTCGAAGCTTCTGCAAAGTCTGGATGACTCGAACATATGTCATCTGTGCAGTTGAAACCATACGATTTGCAAATTAGAATGATCTGCAATTCTGAGTTTATAAGCTCGAGCGCTCTCATGGCTGATGAAACAGCCTTACCGCTAAGGATATGCTTAATGATGTTACCGGCATATATGCATTCGAGCACTTCTTTTATTCCTGTTTCCGTCATCGAGCGCCCAATCGCTCCAAGAAAGCTCATACGGCAATGGAGACCACCGATCATTGGAACTGTTGCTTTGAGATGACTATCAGCAGGCTCAGCATTGATGGTGTTCATCGCTTTCATGCACGAAGGTTGGTCAAAAGTAACAACTGGTACCATTCAGTGCTGGCGTGCTTTATCGGAGATAAAACGTAAGGTCGTGTATACACAAGAAAGATAGGAAGGATTATAGTCGATCATAGGCAGAAAAAATATCGACAAAGTGCCTTTGTATGACCCATGGTGAATTGGTGAATGATATCCACTCCATCCGACCCGTTTCGTGTCATGTATTCAGCTTGCAAGCTAAAGTAGGTCAATGCCATCTATCTTGTCGTCGAAGGTGATGGTCGGGATGGGTTTGTACACAATACTGTTCTCCTGTTGGCTTCTATTGTAGGAGAAGAAAGGCACTTGTCCAACCTGTTGGAGTACTTAGCTCAACTGAATGAGGAAGTAACCCTTGAAGACGCATCCAACGCAGACGTAGTGCGTCGAATCCAAACGTGAATTATGATGTTTCAAGACACGCTGCAGAACAACAGGACTGCAAAAATATGGATTCAGCATTCAGAAAGTTTAGGATTGCTTAAGAAGGCCTTCAGGGCAGAACGGACCGAAAACTGGGTGCAGTATCTTCAAGCACTCACTGAGATGCTTCGTTACTTTACAGCTGCAGGCCATAACCTGTATACGAAATCGGTGAGAATATTTCTTCAGCAAATGGAATAGCTGAAAGAAAGTAAGAATAACAGGACTGCAAAATATGGATTCAGCATTCAGAAAGTTTAGGATTGCCTAAGAGGGCCTTCAGGGCAGAACGGACCGAAAACTGGGTGCAGTATCTTCAAGCACTCACTGAGATGCTTCGTTACTTTACAGCTGCAGGCCATAACCTGTATTCGAAATCGGTGAGAATATTTCTTCAGCAAATGGAATAGCTGAAAGAAAGTAACCAGTAAGCTGTATAAAGACCTCGCGGATGGGATGTTTGTCATTTAAAGAAGTGATAGATTTTGGGCTGGACTCTCTCCCAACTTAGTAATTGAGCAAGTATTGATGAGGTCACTGAAAATAAGCATGAGACTCACTAGAAGAAATGGAATGAGAGAGACGCAAAGGTTGATCTGGACAATGTCAATGCCAGTGAGAGCTGAAATTAATGAGCTTATGCAGTCACTCACCGGCGTTGAGTACGTGTCACCTGACCAGCACGTTTCTGCAAGACCAGCTCGGATAGAAAGAGACAGAAAGGGTGTAAAGGCTTTAGTAGCTTTTAAACGCAGTGCAATATATCAAATGCTATAACAGCTGCAAGAGATATCAACGCGGATGCAGCAAAGGCGATAGGAAAAGAATTTCTAAAGTCAATGGACGACGCCGGTGCCGATCGCTACATCTTCAAGCGCAAAAGCAAAGTGATTACGATTGCCTATCAAGGCCACAATTCTGAAGCTGACAGTGAAGACATGCAAATTGACGCAAGTCTTCTGTTCCGACGTCTTGCAGCAGCGGCAACTACTACCAGAGGGGATATGGAAGAAACACTCAGATTCGATCTCTCCAGCTATCCTACTGCCCTTTTCGAATCGCCAAGCCTGCCGCGACAGCGAGGTAAAGCGGAGCTAGCGAAAGCTATTTGAAAATTAGTAAAGGCAGAACCTGTGAACGTCCTATAAAAAAAGCCGCATAAATACGTGATCGGTGGTGGATGGCCGCTCCAGCATATTCCATGGAGAAAAGGAAACACAAACTTGCAAGAGTTAAGTTTCATTCGTGACACAGAAGTATTAGTCCGTCTACCAAAGATGTCACCTAGCTTTTACACTGATTTTGAAGATGCAAAGGAAGAAGGAGGACTTATTGTGGAATCCCAACAATAAGCAAAACACTATTCGAGCTATTGATAAGAAGCTTGTCCAAGCAGGCTTCACTGTCCTTCATGCAGAGAGAGATGCGGACATTCTGATGGCAATAACAGGTGTTAATGCGGCCAAGGGAAAGGTAACCGCAGTAGTTGGAAACGACACTGATTTATTGATTATTCTCCTCCATCACTTGCCTCCGAAAGCCAGGGATCTCTACTTCGAAACCAGTACCAAGTCAAGAGCGCTGCCAGCTAAATATTGGCACATCAACTTTATCAAAAGAGAGCTGGAACAGTTTTGTCACTCTATTCTTGTTGACCACGCTTTTCTTGGTTGCAACACGACGCCCCGTTTGTTTGGGAAAGGAAAGCAGGCTGTCCTGCCATTCCTAAAAAGCCATGAAGAATTTAGGAATAACTCTGGAGTATTCCTTAATCCGCGCTGTACGAAGGAAGAAGTCCAGCAAGCCGGTGAAAAGATTTTGCTGTTTTTCTACAAGGCTAAGAAAGGGGAGGGTCTCAGCAAAGGTAGGCACAGGATTTTTCCTAAGAAACTGAACAGCTCAAAGACATCAACTGTTTTGAACCCAGAGAGACTTTCACCAACTCCATCGGCTGTGAAATTTCATTCTTTTAGAGTCTTCTATCAGGTAACGGAATGGCGCAATACTGCGTCAGAACTCGACCCGAAAGATTGGGGTTGGCGATTACGTGACGGACGCCTCACTCCAATCATGACAGACATCGGACCTACTCCGCCTCATCTGCTAAATGTGGTTCGTTGCAGCTGCATGCGTTCCAACTGTGACAGATGAGGCTGTAGTTGGCAAAAAAATGGATTGCCTTGCACACTTGCTTGCAAAGACCTCCAAGGGATTGTGTATTCCAATAAAGATGTTTTTGGTGATAACGACGAAGATGACGATGTTTAGTACAGATCCTTGATTTTATCCTTTTTAGTTCAATCAAAACCGTAATCATATTTTGCTGTGATTACTGAAGTTACCAGATGTGTTTAATTTTTTACATTTAGTTTTGTTTTATGTTTCTATTATATAGTCGAAGTAAATCTGCCCACGTATTCGGAAGTCCCCTAAGGTGAAAACACTGCAGAAAACCAAGATACGAATCTAATACCATGTTTTGTAAATCATCGAGTCAAAAAACCTTGGGGGGCAACATTTTGACTAGCCATATCGCACAACTCTTAAGAATACTGTTTTCCATTCCCCCTTCCCCGCTAAAGGGGGAAGTCAAACCAAGTTTTCCCTAATACATCCAATCAAAGTTTTGAGATAGCAATTTTGTTCAACGTAGTTGAAAGTTCTGGAAATTATGTTTTTGAGGATTGAAAACCCCCCTGAGCAAAGGTCGTAAGTTATACCCTAGGGGAATAAAAGGTTTGTATAGATAGGGTTGTCTTAGAAACTTCAAAGGGGCACATTCAATTGGAAATTGGGAGGCTATTGCGCTTTTTAATAGTCAAAAGAGATTGGAGGGTAACTAGCCCCCCTTTCACGCCCATCATTTCCCCAGACACATCCAATCAAAATTTTGAGATAGCCATTTTGTTCAAGGTAGTGGAAAGTTCTGGAAATTAGGTCTTTAAGAATGACAATCCTCCCCCCATAGCCCTCAGGACTAGGGTCTTAGTTATGCACTTGGGGCAAATAAGGTTCTTTTAGAAAATTGTGTCGCAGAGGCCTCAAAAAGGGCTCATTTGATTGGAAATTGAGAAAACTATTGCCTTTTTTATTATTAGAAAGTGATCAAAGGGCAAATGCCCAACCGCCCATAATTTCACCAAACACTTCTAATCCAAATTTTGAGATAGCCATTTTGTTCAGCGTATCAGAACGGTCTGGAAATTATGTCTTTGAGGATAACAAAACCCCCAGCCCTCAGGCTAAGGGTTGTAAGTTATGTCCTGGGGACATATAAGGCTTTTATAGAAAGCTTGGTCATATAAACTTCGGAGAGGGCTCATTTGATTGGTAATCTGCCGCTTTAGTGTTCTTTTAAGAGTCAAAGTGCTCGGAGGGCAGCTACCCAACTCCCCAAACACACGTCGTATTATCCAGAAATGCATCTAATAGAAACTTTGGGATAGCTATTCTATTCAAAATGGTCTAAACATCATACAACAAGGCCTTTGGGGTTGGAACAATCCCCAGAGATTAGGGGCAAGGGTTGTAAGCTATGCCCAGGAGATATTTAAGGTTTTTATGAAAGGGACGGTTGTTTAACTTTCGAAGAGGCTCAGTCTTTCTCCCTGATAAAGACTATGTCAACATAAAACGAACAGGAATTAATTTAAAAAACTTCAACAAATTAAGTTTTGAAAAAAAAGTACAGAACTCCATTAAACCAAAATGAACAAAAATAGAATCAAATAATCTACCAAGAATGCAACTACCACAAATCAGTATCAATAAATAAATGAAACCCAAAACAAACAGAAATTAAAATAAATAAGGGTCAAACTCAAAACGAGCAGAAATTAATATGTGTAGGGTTCTAAGCCCCAAGCTTTCTAAAAGCCAGAATATAATTTGTACTTTACTGAAAAATTCTTTTAGTTGTTTTCACTTGTCTAACTTTAAGAAATCAAAATCCAATCAAGACTTTAAGGAATAAATATCTGCATATATATATATATATTAAACTGACAATGCAGTTTTTTTTCGGTAAATTTATTTGGATTTTTTTTCAGTAGAGTACAAATTATGTTCTGGGTTTTAGAAAACTCTGGGTTTAGAACCCTACTCATATTAATTTCTGCTCGTTTTGAGTTTGACTCTTATTCATTTTAATTTCTGTTTGTGTTGGGTTTCATTTATTTATTGATACTGATTTATGGTAGTTGTATTCGTGGTAGATTATTTGATTCTAATTTGTTCATTTTGGTTTAATAGAGTTCTTTACTTTTTTTTAAAAACTTATTTTGTTGAATTTTTTTTTAATTAATCATAGGCAGCGCGATAGCGCTGCCTAAGTAAAGAACGATGCGGGCACAATGTATTTTTTTTGTTCTTTCTCCATACCCTGGCACTTCGTATCGAAGGAGTTGTAGTAGAAACTTCGAAAAGGGCTCATTCGATTGAAAATTGGAGTGACTAGTGCCCTTTTTAATAGTCGAAAGTGATTGGAGGGCAAATAGTCCCCCCACGCCCATCAATCGCCCAAACACATCCAATCAAAATATTGAGATAGCCATTTTGCTCAGCGTAGTTGATTTCCAGATGGAAAATATGTTTTTGAGGAGGACACTCCCCCACAACCCTCGGGGCGAGGGTTTTAAGTTATGCAACTTCTTCGATACTTCGTATCGAAGGAGTTGTCGTAGAAACTTCGAAAAGGGCTCATTCGATTGGAAATCGGAGTGGCTTGTGCCCTTTTTAATAGTCGAAAGTGATTGGAAGGCAGCTATCACCCCTTCCACACCCACCATTTCCCGAAACACGTCCTTCATGACAAGGATTGTAAGCTATGCCCTGGGGGCATATTAGGTTTCTATAAAAGCCGTTGTCCTAGAAACTTCAAAAAAGGCTCATTCGATTAGGATTTCAAAGGGCTAGTGCCCTTTTTAATTGTCGAAAGTGATTGGAGGGCAACTAGCCCCCCCCCCATCATTCCCCCAAACACATCCGATAAAAATTTTGAAATCGCCATTTTGTTCAGCGTAGTTGATTTCCAGATAAAAATATGTATTTGAGGAAGACACTCCCCCACAACCCTCGGGGCAAGGGTTGTAAGTTATGCCCTGGGGGAATATAAGGTTTTTATAGAAGTCGTTGTGGTAGAAACTTCAAAAAACGTTCATTTGATTGGAAATTCAAAGGTCTAGTGCCACTTTTAATAGTCGAAAGTGATTGGAAGGCACCTAGCCCCCCCCCACGCCCACCATTACCCCAAACACATCCACTAAACATTTTGAGATAGCCAATTTGTTCAGCGTATTTGATTTCCAGACTGAAAATATGTTTTTGAGGATGACACTCCCCCAAAACCCTCGGGGCAAGGGTTGTAAGTTATAACCTGGGGGCATATAAGGTTTTATAGAACGCGTTGTCGTAGAAACTTCAAAAACGGCTCATTCGATTGGAAATTGAAATGGCTAGTGCCCTTTTTAATAGTCGAAAGTGATTGGAAGGCAACTAATACCCCTTCCACCATTTCCCGCCTACCATTTCCCCAAACACATCCAATAAAAATTGTGAGATAGCCAATTTGTCCCACGAAGTTCAAAGTTCAGGAAATTATACCTTCGAGCAGGACACTCCCCCCCACAGTCTACAAGGCAAGGGTTATAAGTTATGCCCTGGGGGCATATAAGGTTTTTATTGAAATGTTTGTCGTAGAAACTTGAAAAAGGTCTCATTTGAGTGGAAACTCACTTGGCGATTACTCTTTATAACTTTCGAGATGAATTGGAGGACAACTAACCCCCCCCCCTCTCATACTCACCTTTTCCAGAAACACATCCAATACAAACTTTGTGATAATCTTTCTGTTTAAGATTGTCGATTGTTTCAGAAATTAGGTCTTTAAGGACGACAACCCCTCCCCCCATAGCCCTCAGGGCAAGTTTTGCCCTGGGGGCATATAAAGTTTTTATTGGAAGCGTTGTTGTAGAAACTTCAAAAGGGCTCATTCAATTGGAAATTGAAAGGGCTAGTGCCTTTTTCATAGTTTAAAGTGATTGGATAGCGACTAACGACCCTCTCACGCCCACCATTTTCTCTAACACATCCAATCAAAATTTTGATATACCCATTTTGTTCAACGTAGTTGAAAGTTCTGGAAATTAGGTCTTTTAGGATGATAAGCCCCTCAGAGCCCTCAGTGCAAGGGTTGTAAGTTATACCCTGGGGTCATATAAATTTTTTATTGAAAGCCTTGTCGTAGAAACTTCAAAAGAGCTCATTCAATTTGATATTGAAAGGGCTAGTGCCTTTTTTAATAGTTGAAAGTGATTAGATAGCGAATAACGCCCCTCTCACGTCCACCATTTTCCAAAACACATCCAATCAAAATTGTGAGATATCCATTTTGTTCAACGTAGTTGAACGTTCTGGAAATTAGGTCTTTTAGGATGATAACCCTCTCAGAGCCATTTTCCAGGCTAAATCATCGGCAAGAAATTTTATGGAGGGGGGATTTTCAACGAGGATGGAATTGGCGGAGGGAATTTTATGGCTGAGTGTTTTTTTTTGTGGGAGAAACTTTCCACGGAGTAGTTTCCCGTAGGGGTCGAAGTTTCTCATAAAGGGTGAGCCACATTTACCGGCAATATTTGAAAAACGAACAGAGGGAAAACCCCATAAAAGTCAAAGAATGTTCATGAAAATCACACCATCAGATTCAGCATATCAAAGGACCCTACTGTAGAGGTTTCAAGCTCCTTTCTGCAAAATGTGGAATTTCGTAATTTTTTTTTTTTGCCAGAAGAAAGATCACGGATGTTTTTATTTATTTTTTTTTTTTTTTTGCTTTTTCCAGAGGTGGTGGTATCGAACCAATGGTCTTAGAACATCGGGAGAGGGCTCATTTGAACGGCAATTAATAGTTCTAGTGTCCTTTTTGAGTGGCCAAAAAGATTGGAGGGCAACTAGCCCCCCTCCCACGTCCCTTTTTTCCCAAAATTGTTTGATCAAAATTTTGAGATAGCCATTTTATTCAGCATAGTTGAGTGGTCCTAAATCTATGCCTTTGGAAATAACATGACCCCTCACAGCCCCTGGGGATGGGTCCTTAAGTTGTAAAATTTGCCCTTTGTTTACGTATAGTATTTGTTATTGGGAAGCATACAGACTTTTTTTTGGCGAGGATTTTATTTTTTAGACTTTTATTTTTTCTTTGGGACGGGGGAGGGTGGATTTTGTGCTTGGGGGGATTTCCATGGGTATAATTTTCTGTGGAGGGGGAAATTTCCAGGGGTGAACATTCTAGGGAAATTTTTACACTTGGGGATCTGACAGAATTCCTATACAAAATTCTTTTTATTTGTCTTACTTTCTTTTTGCCAACTCAATTTTGCATGTGGCGATGTTCTGGGACAGTTGTCCCGGGAAAATTTTCAGTGTGTTTAGATATCCAGGAAAAAAATTCCATGGAAAAGGAGATTCCTAGTGATTAGAAAAATGATTAGACCTTAAAACATTTTTTAAGGATAATTTTCCAGGATAAATCGTCGGCAAGAAATTTTATGGAGGGGGGATTTTCAACGAGGATGGAATTGTCCGGTGGGAATTTTATGGGTGAGTGTGTATTTTTTGTGGGAGAAACTTTCCACGGAGTAGTTTCCCGTAGGGGTGGAAGTTTCTTATAGAGGGTGAGCCACATTTACCGGCAATATTTGAAAAAAGATCAGAAATTAAGTAAAAAAAACAAGTTTTTCAACTGAAAATAAGGTGCAACAATAAAAATCAAAACGAACAGAAATTCTTCCGTATAAGAAGGGGTTGCCTTCCTCCTTTTTACCTTGCTCTTTACGCTAAAGTTTGACTGTTTTCCCCAATTTTTTGAAGAACGACTCCTGAAACACATGGACTGTTTAATTAAAATAGGAAGCTTTTTTAAAAGTGCTAAATACTTTAGCGTGAAGAGCAAAGTAACAAGGAGGGGACAACCCCTTTATATACGTAATCATTTCTGTTCATTTTGTATTTTAATGTTGTTCCTGACTCTCAGCTGAAAAAAAACTTGTTTCTTTATTTAATTTCCATTCAACGGCTCTGATGTTTGAGCCGTCAGGCTTAAAGAATGGGACGACAGAAAGTCACACTTTAGTGTAAAGAGCAGGGGGTTGAGGAGGAGGACAGCCTCCCTCGTATACGAAATAATTTTTGTTTGTTTTAAGTTTCAATTTAGCTCTTTACTTTCATTTGATAAAAATTTGTTTTTTTTAATTTTACAGAAGAAATACAATTTTCAGGACAATGATTACCAATGAATGATTAACATTGTATTTACATTTGATGATGGTAGAGGCGAACTTTTTCTGAAGTTTTGCCTTAGTTTTTGTGGTTTATATATATATATATATATATATATATATATATATATATATATATATATATATATATATATATATATATATATATATATATATATATATATATATATATATATATATATATAAACTGTAGAAACCATCACAAATTATGTGTTATTCTTTAAAAACATAAATTTGAATAGTTTAGAGCTATTGAAGAAAACAAGTAAAAATCAAACAAAATATTTAACTCAAACTTAAGAATGAACAAAAACTACTACAGACTTTAGCTTGTTTACTACATTCCCCCCCTCCCCTAACCGGAAAAGGTATAAAAAATTTTAAAATTTGTTTATATATAAAACTATATGCGCCATCAAAGCACATTTTTTATTCCTTAAAACCATAAACTTCAATAGCTTAGAGCTATTTTCTCTTATAGTTAGGACTGAAAGAGTTTAGAAGTTTAAACACTAGCTGCAAGAGATACCATATTTAGACAGTAAAAACATATTTTTAATTTGGGTTTATTTCCTGTGTTATCTTTTTCTTACTGATAGAGGTTGGAAGTTGATTTCCTCATACCAAAGGGTTTAAGCGAATCCCTATAAACTCTCACCTAATCGGCCATCTATACGCGCACAGATTTAGCATATCTATGGTAGAAGCTAAAATATCATTAGATATATGGTATGATTAGATATATGGTAGAAGCTAAAATATGATTAGATGACATTTTGTTCACATTTTTTGGTATAACGGAAAGTATTTGTTAAACTAAATAACATTCTGGATGTAAAGTTTTTAGCTGTCAAAAGGTTTGGACCTATGACCCGAACAAGACCATTTAGAATATACTACTGATTAAAAGAAAAAGTTAAGAAGCTTTTACAGTCAACCAGCAATACACTGTAAGGATTTCTCTTTATAGTGATTACTGTTTAATAAATATTTTCGCAAAGCTTCAATAAGTTATTATATATTTGCTTAACATGGGATTGAGCGAACCTTTAGTTGGGTTGAGCGAATATCAAACTGAAAATGCAGATTGTATAACTCAATGTTCCATCAAATACTTGTATTAGCAAGAGGGTGTTCTAGTGTTAAGATCGACATAAATAAACACTTTGACCACACTGGTTATTCATTACGTTTGATGACGGACGAGAAATATAAAAATTATTAAGAAAACCAAGAGAAACATGGTGATTTTCCGCCAGTTGAAAAACGAGGCGAAAAGACAAGATAGATGTTTCTGCAAAGAAATCCGTCAATCCGTCCAGTGCTCAAACACAGAAAAAAAATCTTCTTAAGTAGAACCTAACAAAAGATTACTTTTTTTTGCAGTTTAAAACAAGTTTCACTATAATCATCAAAAACCATATGGTAAAATGTTCTCAAAGAGAGAATTAGCAGGGAGGATTAAAAAAAGTATATTCAATACATCTTCGATCTTCCTGACCCACATTTCCTTGCTAATCCTCCCTTTGAGGACAGCCTAGGAAATGGTTGTTAGTAATTTATTTCATAAGTATTAGAATATCAGACATTACCTTTTAGGCGTGGAGAAATAGTGTTTTATCAAGTAGTTCCGCATAAGTGCTATTCAAATAGTTTTGTTAGCTCCATTTTTTTTCCTGGGGAGACTCGATGTCGTCATAAGGACAATTCGAAATATCCAATTAAACAATTTTGTAAATTCTTAATTCTCGAAAGATTTTGAAAAAAAAACAAAAAAAAACAATTAAAGCCTGCAGAAAAAAAACAACATAGGCATGGAAAGTACAAATTAATGAAGATAGTGTCAATGATTGTTTTCCCTTGTTAAACCAGTTTGTAACCTCCAATCAAATCAATTCATTTTGCAGCATGAAATCTCTTTTTGAAAATCATCACAGCATACCAAATGGTTCGAAAAATACATTCAAGCAGATAGTACTGAAAAAATTAGAATTAAAATCGAAACCATTAGAAATTAAAAAAATTAAATTAAAAAAAGTTAAATCAAATTAAAAAATGAATTAGATAAAGAAAAATTAAAAATCGCTCAGAAAAGAAATCTCTTATTGAGTTGTTTTGTGCTAATACATTAAGAACAAAACTTGGTAGCATGAAACTTTCTTAATTTTGGATCATGGCTGCATATTAGAAATATTAGAAATATTTAGTATTTCCAATGTTTCTAATTAGAAATATTTAATAATCACAAGAATCATCGCCACATGCAAAATTGAGTTGGCAAAAAGAAAGTAAGACAAATAAAAAGAATTTTGTATAGGAATTCTGTCAGATCCCCAAGTGTAAAAATTTCCCTAGAATGTTCACCCCTGGAAATTTCCCCCTCCACAGAAAATTATACCCATGGAAATCCCCCCAAGCACAAAATCCACCCTCCCCCTTCCCAAAGAAAAAATAAAAGTCTAAAAAATAAAATCCTCGCCAAAAAAAAGTCTGTATGCTTCCCAATAACAAATACTATACGTAAACAAAGGGCAAATTTTACAACTTAAGGACCCATCCCCAGGGGCTGTGAGGGGTCATGTTATTTCCAAAGGCATAGATTTAGGACCACTCAACTATGCTGAATAAAATGGCTATCTCAAAATTTTGATCAAACAATTTTGGGAAAAAAGGGACGTGGGAGGGGGGCTAGTTGCCCTCTAATCCTTTAGGCCACTTAAAAAGAGCACTAGAACTTTTAGTTTCAGTTCAAATGAGCCCTCTCCCGATGTTCTAAGACCATTGGTTCGATACCACCACCTCTGGAAAAAGCAAAAAAAAAAATAAATAAAATAAAACCATCCGTGATCTTTCTTCTGGCAAAAAAAAAAAATTACGAAATTCCACATTTTGCAGAAAGGAGCTTGAAACCTCTACAGTAGGGTCCTTTGATATGCTGAATCTGATGGTGTGATTTTCATGAACATTCTTTGACTTTTTTGGGGTTTTCCCTCTGTTCGTTTTTCAAATATTGCCGGTAAATGTGGCTCACCCTTTATGAGAAACTTCGACCCCTACGGGAAACTACTCCGTGGAAAGTTTCTCCCACAAAAATACACACTCAGCCATAAAATTCCCTCCGGACAATTCCATCCTCGTTGAAAATCCCCCCTCCATAAAATTTCTTGCCGATGATTTAGCCTGGAAAATGGCTCTGAGAGGGTTATTATGCTAAAAAACCTAATTTCTAGAACGTTCAGCTACGTTGAACAAAATGGATATCTCAAAATTTGGATTTGATGTGTTTTGGAAAATGGTCGGCGTGAGAGGGGCGTTAGTCACTATCCAAGCACTTTCAACTATTGAAAAAAGCACTAGTCCTTTCAATTTCCAATTGAATGAGCTCTATTGAAGTTTCTACGACAAGGCTTTCAATAAAAACTTTATATGACCCCAGGGCATAACTTACAACCCTTGCACTGAGGGCTCTGAGGGGGTTTTCATTCTAAAAGACCTAATTTCCAGAAATTTCAACTACGTTGAACAAAATGGATATATCAAAATTTTGATTGGATGTGTTTGGGAAAATGGTGGGCGTGAGAGGGTCGTTAGTCACAATCCAATCACTTTCAACTATGAAAAAGGCACTAGCCCTTTCAATTTCCAATTGAATGAGCCCTTTTGAAGTTTCTACAACAACGCTTCCAATAAAAACTTTATATGCCCCCAGGGCAAAACTTGCCCTGAGGGCTATGGGGGGAGGGGTTTTCATCCTTAAAGACCTAATTTCCAAAACTTTCAACTACTTTGAATAAAATGGTTATCTAAAAATTTTGATTGGATGTGTTTGGGGAAAAGGTGGGCGTGAGAGGGGGGGGTAGTTGCCCTCAAATCACTTTCGACTATTAGAAAGGGCACTAGCCCACTGAATTTCAAATCAAATGAGCCCTTTTTCAAGTTTCTACGACAAACATTTCAATAAAAACCTTATTTGCCCCCAGGGCATAACTTATAACCCTTGCCTTGTAGACTGTGGGGGGAGTGTCCTGCTCGAAGGTATAATTTCCTGAACTTTAAACTTCGTGGGACAAATTGGCTATCTCAAAATTTTTATTGGATGTGTTTGGGGAAATGGTGGGCGTGGAAGGGTTGTGAGTTGCCTTCCAATCACTTTCGACTATTAAAAAGGGCACTAGCCATTTCAATTTCCAATCGAATGAGCCGTTTTTGAAGTTTCTACGACAACGCGTTCTATAAAACCTTATATGCCCCCAGGTTATAACTTACACCCCTTGCCCCGAGGGTTTTGGGGGAGTGTCCTCCTCAAAAACATATTTTAAGTCTGGAAATAAAATACTCTGAACAAATTGGCTATCTCAAAATTTTGAGTGGATGTGTTTGGGGGAATGGTGGGCGTGGGGGGGCTAGTTGCCTTCCAATCACTT
The DNA here is from genome assembly GCF_049724085.1 of Artemia sp. Qi Xiang Cuo. Taxonomy (NCBI): domain Eukaryota; kingdom Metazoa; phylum Arthropoda; class Branchiopoda; order Anostraca; family Artemiidae; genus Artemia; species Artemia sp. Qi Xiang Cuo. Next base: position 28,761,410 of record NC_142799.1, read on the forward strand.
TCGACTATTAAAAGTGGCACTAGACCTTTGAATTTCCAATCAAATGAACGTTTTTTGAAGTTTCTACCACAACGACTTCTATAAAAACCTTATATTCCCCCAGGGCATAACTTACAACCCTTGCCCCGAGGGTTGTGGGGGAGTGTCTTCCTCAAATACATATTTTTATCTGGAAATCAACTACGCTGAACAAAATGGCGATTTCAAAATTTTTATCGGATGTGTTTGGGGGAATGATGGGGGGGGGGCTGGTTGCCCTCCAATCACTTTCGACAATTAAAAAGGGCACTAGCCCTTTGAATTCCTAATCGAATGAGCCTTTTTTGAAGTTTCTAGGACAACGGCTTTTATAGAAACCTAATATGCCCCCAGGGCATAGCTTACAATCCTTGTCATGAAGGACGTGTTTCGGGAAATGGTGGGCGTGGAAGGGGTGATAGCTGCCTTCCAATTACTTTCGACTATTAAAAAGGGCACAAGCCACTCCAATTTCCAATTGAATGAGCCCTTTTCGAAGTTTCTACGACAACTTCTTCGATACGAAGTATCGAAGAAGTTGCATAACTTAAAACCCTCGCCCCGAGGGTTGTGGGGGAGTGTCCTCCTCAAAAACATATTTTCCATCTGGAAATCAACTACGCTGAACAAAATGGTTATCTCATAATTTTGATTGGATGTGTTTGGGGGAATGATGGGCGTAGGGGGAGGTGCTATTTGCCCTCCAATCACTTTCGACTATTAAAAAGGGCACTAGTCACTCCAATTTTCAATCGAATGAGCCCTTTTTGAAGTTTCTACGACAACTCCTTCGATACGAAGTGCCAGGGTATGGAGAAAGAACAAAAAAAATACATTGTGCCCGCATCGTTCTTTACTTAGGCAGCGCTATCGCGCTGCCTATGATTAATTAAAAAAAATTCAACAAAATAAGTTTTTAAAAAAGTAAAGAACTCTATTAAACCAAAATGAACAAATTAGAATCAAATAATCTACCACGAATACAACTACCATAAATCAGTATCAATAAATAAATGAAACCCAACACAAACAGAAATTAAAATGAATAAGAGTCAAACTCAAAACGAGCAGAAATTAATATGAGTAGGGTTCTAAACCCAGAGTTTTCTAAAACCCAGAACATAATTTGTACTCTACTGAAAAAAAATCCAAATAAATTTACCGAAAAATAACTGCATTGTCAGTTTAATATATATATATATATATATATATGCAGATATTTATTCCTTAAAGTCTTGATTGGATTTTGATTTCTTAAAGTTAGACAAGTGAAAACAACTAAAAGAATTTTTCAATAAAGTATAAATCATATTTTATCTTTCAGAAGGCTTGGGGTTTAGAACCTTACTCATAATAATTTCTGTTCATTTTAAGTTTAACTCTTATTTATTTTAATTTGTGTTTGTTTTGTGCTTTATTTATTTATTGATAAAGATATGTGTTAATTGTATTCTTGTTAGATTATTTGATTCTATTTTTGTTCATTTTGGTTTAATGGAGTTCTTTATTTTTTTTAAACTCATTTTGTTGAAAAAAATTTTTTAAATTAATTTCTGTTCGTTTTATTTTGACATAGTTTTTTTTCAGGGAGAAAGACTGAGCCTCTTCTAAAGTTAAACAACCGTCCCTTTCATAAAAACCTTAAATATCTCCTGGGCATAGCTTACAACCCTTGCCCCTAATCTCTGGGGATTGTTCCAACCCCAAAGGCCTTGTTGTATGATGTTTAGACCATTTTGAATAGAATAGCTATCCCAAAGTTTCTATTAGATGCATTTCTGGACAATACGACGTGTGTTTGGGGAGTTGGGTAGCTGCCCTCCGAGCACTTTGACTCTTGAAAAGATCACTACATCGGCGGATTACCAATCCAATGAGCCCCCTCCGAAGTTTATGTGACCAAGCTTTCTATAAAAACCTTATATGCCCCCAGGACATAACTTACCACCCTTACCCTAAGGGCTGGGTGTTTTATTATCCTCAAAGACGTAATTTCTAGACCGTTCTGATACGCTGAACAAAATGGCTATCTCAAAATTTGGATTAGAAGTGTTTGGTGAAATTATGGGCGGTTGGGCATTTGCCCTTTGATCACTTTCTAATAATAAAAAAGGCAATAGTTTTCTCAATTTCCAATCAAATGAGCCCTTTTTGAGGCCTCTGCGACACAATTTTCTAAAAGAACCTTATTTGCCCCAAGTGCATAACTAAGACCCTAGTCCTGAGGGCTATGGGGGGAGGATTGTCATTCTTAAAGACCTAATTTCCAGAACTTTCCACTACCTTGAACAAAATGGCTATCTCAAAATTTTGATTGGATGTGTCTGGGGAAATGATGGGCGTGAAAGGGGGCTAGTTACCCTCCAATCTCTTTTGACTATTAAAAAGCGCAATAGCCTCCCAATTTCCAATTGAATGTGCCCCTTTGAAGTTTCTAAGACAACCCTATCTATACAAACCTTTTATTCCCCTAGGGTATAACTTACGACCTTTGCTCAGGGGGGTTTCAATCCTCAAAAACATAATTTCCAGAACTTTCAACTACGTTGAACAAAATTGCTATCTCAAAACTTTGATTGGATGTATTAGGGAAAACTTGGTTTGACTTCCCCCTTTAGCGGGGAAGGGGGAATGGAAAACAGTATTCTTAAGAGTTGTGCGATATGGCTAGTCAAAATGTTGCCCCCCAAGGTTTTTTGACTCGATGATTTACAAAACATGGTATTAGATTCGTATCTTGGTTTTCTGCAGTGTTTTCACCTTAGGGGACTTCCGAATACGTGGGCAGATTTACTTCGACTATATAATAGAAACATAAAACAAAACTAAATGTAAAAAATTAAACACATCTGGTAACTTCAGTAATCACAGCAAAATATGATTACGGTTTTGATTGAACTAAAAAGGATAAAATCAAGGATCTGTACTAAACATCGTCATCTTCGTCGTTATCACCAAAAACATCTTTATTGGAATACACAATCCCTTGGAGGTCTTTGCAAGCAAGTGTGCAAGGCAATCCATTTTTTTGCCAACTACAGCCTCATCTGTCACAGTTGGAACGCATGCAGCTGCAACGAATCACATTTAGCAGATGAGGCGGAGTAGGTCCGATGTCTGTCATGATTGGAGTGAGGCGTCCGTCACGTAATCGCCAACCCCAATCTTTCGGGTCGAGTTCTGACGCAGTATTGCGCCATTCCGTTACCTGATAGAAGACTCTAAAAGAATGAAATTTCACAGCCGATGGAGTTGGTGAAAGTCTCTCTGGGTTCAAAACAGTTGATGTCTTTGAGCTGTTCAGTTTCTTAGGAAAAATCCTGTGCCTACCTTTGCTGAGACCCTCCCCTTTCTTAGCCTTGTAGAAAAACAGCAAAATCTTTTCACCGGCTTGCTGGACTTCTTCCTTCGTACAGCGCGGATTAAGGAATACTCCAGAGTTATTCCTAAATTCTTCATGGCTTTTTAGGAATGGCAGGACAGCCTGCTTTCCTTTCCCAAACAAACGGGGCGTCGTGTTGCAACCAAGAAAAGCGTGGTCAACAAGAATAGAGTGACAAAACTGTTCCAGCTCTCTTTTGATAAAGTTGATGTGCCAATATTTAGCTGGCAGCGCTCTTGACTTGGTACTGGTTTCGAAGTAGAGATCCCTGGCTTTCGGAGGCAAGTGATGGAGGAGAATAATCAATAAATCAGTGTCGTTTCCAACTACTGCGGTTACCTTTCCCTTGGCCGCATTAACACCTGTTATTGCCATCAGAATGTCCGCATCTCTCTCTGCATGAAGGACAGTGAAGCCTGCTTGGACAAGCTTCTTATCAATAGCTCGAATAGTGTTTTGCTTATTGTTGGGATTCCACAATAAGTCCTCCTTCTTCCTTTGCATCTTCAAAATCAGTGTAAAAGCTAGGTGACATCTTTGGTAGACGGACTAATACTTCTGTGTCACGAATGAAACTTAACTCTTGCAAGTTTGTGTTTCCTTTTCTCCATGGAATATGCTGGAGCGGCCATCCACCACCGATCACGTATTTATGCGGCTTTTTTTATAGGACGTTCACAGGTTCTGCCTTTACTAATTTTCAAATAGCTTTCGCTAGCTCCGCTTTACCTCGCTGTCGCGGCAGGCTTGGCGATTCGAAAAGGGCAGTAGGATAGCAGGAGAGTTCGAATCTGAGTGTTTCTTCCATATCCCCTCCGGTAGTAGTTGCCGCTGCTGCAAGACGTCAGAACAGAAGACTTGCGTCAATTTGTATATCTTCACCGTCAGCTGCGGAAGTGTTGCCTTGATATGCAATCGTAATCACTTTGCTTTTGCGCTTGAAAATGTAGCGATCGGCACCGGCGTCGTCCATTGACTTCAGAATTTCTTTTCCTATCGCCTTTGCTGCATCCGCGTTGATATCTCTTGCAGCTGTTATAGCATTTGATATATTGCACTGCGTTTAAAAGCTACTAAAGCCTTTACACCCTTTCTGTCTCTTTCTATCCGAGCTGGTCTTGCAGAAACGTGCTGGTCAGGTGACACGTACTCAACGCCGGTGAGTGACTGCATAAGCTCATTAATTTCAGCTCTCACTGGCATTGACATTGTCCAGATCAACCTTTGCGTCTCTCTCATTCCATTTCTTCTAGTGAGTCTCATGCTTATTTTCAGTGACCTCATCAATACTTGCTCAATTACTAAGTTGGGAGAGAGTCCAGCCCAAAATCTATCGCTTCTTTAAATGACAAACATCCCATCCGCGAGGTCTTTATACAGCTTACTGGTTACTTTCTTTCAGCTATTCCATTTGCTGAAGAAATATTCTCACCGATTTCGAATACAGGTTATGGCCTGCAGCTGTAAAGTAACGAAGCATCTCAGTGAGTGCTTGAAGATACTGCACCCAGTTTTCGGTCCGTTCTGCCCTGAAGGCCCTCTTAGGCAATCCTAAACTTTCTGAATGCTGAATCCATATTTTTGCAGTCCTGTTGTTCTTACTTTCTTTCAGCTATTCCATTTGCTGAAGAAATATTCTCACCGATTTCGTATACAGGTTATGGCCTGCAGCTGTAAAGTAACGAAGCATCTCAGTGAGTGCTTGAAGATACTGCACCCAGTTTTCGGTCCGTTCTGCCCTGAAGGCCTTCTTAAGCAATCCTAAACTTTCTGAATGCTGAATCCATATTTTTGCAGTCCTGTTGTTCTGCAGCGTGTCTTGAAACATCATAATTCACGTTTGGATTCGACGCACTACGTCTGCGTTGGATGCGTCTTCAAGGGTTACTTCCTCATTCAGTAGAGCAATACATATTGCCGAAGCTTCTGCAAAGTCTGTATGACTCGCACGTATGTCATCTGTGCAGTTGAAACCATACGATTTGCAAATGAGAATGATCTGCAATTCTGAGTTTATAAGCTCGAGCGCTCTCATGGCTGATGAAACAGCCTCACCACTAAGGATATGCTTAATGATGTTACCGGCATATAGGCATTCGAGCACTTCTTTTATTCCTGTTTCCGTCATCAAGTGCCCAATCGCTTCAAGAAAGCTCAGCACGGCAATGGAGACCACCGATCATTGGAACTGCTGCCTTGAGATGACTATGAGCAGGCTCAGCATTGATGGTGTTCATCGCTTTCATGCACGAAGGTTGGTCAAAAGTAACAACTGGTACCATTCCAGTGCTGGCGTGCTTTATCGGAGATAAAACGTAAGGTCGTGTATACACAAGAAAGATAGGAAGGATTATAGTCGATCATAGGCAGAAAAAATATCGACAAAGTGCCTTTGTATGACCCATGGTGAATTGGTGAATGATATCCACTCCATCCGACCCGTTTCGTGTCATGTATTCGAGCTTGCAAGCTAAAGTAGGTCAATGCCATCTATCTTGTCGTCGAAGGTGATGGTCGGGATGGGTTTGTACACAATACTGTTCTCCTGTTGGCTTCTATTGTAGGAGAAGAAAGGCACTTGTCCAACCTGTTGGAGTACTTCTAGGTTTACAACTGCTCTTGGGATTATAATTGGGAATCAGCCAAATTTTCTCAGGCGCGTAACTTTTAATGGGTAAGATTAAACTTGATGAAACTTATATATTTGAAATCAACATTAAAATCTGATTCTTTTGATGTATCTATTGGTATCAAAATTCCGTCTTTTAGAGTTTCGGTTACCATTGAGCCGGGTCGCTCCTTACTTACAGTTCGTTACCACGAACTGTTTGAAAAGAGTATCTTTGATCCAGGATCTCCATTAAAGCTTAGAGCATTAAGATGAAACTTCAGGGGAACGTTGAGAGGGATGCCAAACATAATCAAAACCCACTTATCATTGTTATTTATGAAAATTGAATATCAGCAATATCTAAGGAGTGGCTGAAGGTATTAGGTTGGAACTTATGAGTATTTTGAAGGGATTGTTGAGAGAGATTGGAGGGATTGGGAGCCAACTCCCTCGTATCTCTTTTTAGGCGCCCCTCTCCTCAACAATTGTCGAAATTTTGTAGCTGCCATTTTGTCAAAAGATCACTAGTCAAAAGATCTAATCACGATGCCTTCAGGGATACCATTTTGTTCATCATAGCTGAAAGACCCAATTACTATGCCTTTGGGTACAACATGGCCCCCTACAGCCCCTGGGGAAAGGTCTTGAAGTTATAAAAATTTCCCATTGTTTGCGCATAGTATTTTTTATTGTGAGGTAGGCATACATTTTTGGGTGGGGGGGGGGACCAATTTTCTGCTGGGGGGTTTTCCACGAGAGAACTTTCCAAGGAGAGAGAAGTTTCCAGGGAGTGAACTTGTCAAGGGGAGTGACACTGGAGGGATTTGCCAGAATTGTTATACAAAATTTTTTTTATATGTCTTGCTTTCTCTTTTCCGTCTCAATTTTACGAGCAGAGTGAATAAGAGTAATTGGCCCGGTTAAATTTTCACCAGGATTGAATTATTTAGAGGATATTTTCGTGGGAAGAGGGTTTCTCCGTGGAGGTGGGGCCAAAGTTTCCTGGCATTATTTAAAAAACGATCAGAAATTAAATAAAAAAACGAGTTTCTTCAATTGAAAGTAAGGAGCAACATGAAAAGTTAAAATTAACAGAAATTATTACGTATAGAATGAGGATTGCCCCCTTTCTCAACACCTTGCTCTTTACGATAAAGTTTGAATTTTGTCCCAATTCTTTAATAATGACTCCTGAAACACAAGGGCCATTTAATTAGAACAATAAGACGCTTTTTTAAAAGCACTAAGAAACATTAGTGTAAAGAGCGAGGTGTTGAGGAGGGGACAATCCCCTTTATATACCTAATAATTTATGTTCGTCTTAAGTTTTAATGCTGCTCCTTACTTTCAGTTGAAAAAACTTGTTTTTTTATTTAATTATATACATGCGCAAAAGTATATTTCTTGGACCCAACCAACGTTTTTATTAAAAGGATATTGTGGAAATTTGGTGAGATGTCATGTGGGTTTTTGGAGTTACCAAGGGTACAGAATGATTACAAACTGCATCCTGATCGGTTTTGACCTTTAAGTGGAGCATTTGATTCGAGACCGAATGATCCCTCTTCCCTTTTTTCTATGGTTAGATATATAAAAGGGTACTCCTTATCTTTTCTATATGATGGGATCGCGAAAACAACATGGGAGATAGGTCTCTCCTTACTAAGTCAACGCTGTTTTGTTGACTATAATTTGTAGTTCCACGAAGGAGTTCAAGCTGGACAATTTTTCTTGTAAGATTCTTTTTGAATATAATTTTTTTATCCATCATCTAGTGATACTGAGTGACTTACTTAGCATATAGTGATATGTTCAGCATATAGATATAGTGATAATCACTATAGTGATGATATAGTGATTTACTGAGCAGCCCCTAACCAGCCACTTTGACCCAATTAGTTTGTCATCTGATTTGAGCACGCAGGAAGGTTGAACCATCCCATCATTCATGCATATTTTATAACATCATCTGTTGTATCTTACGTAGTCTATATAAAAGTTTATGCCAAGTAATTTAAAGCGGGACTTATCAAGGTCTTTTTTCCCTTGGTTTTATGTTTGTTTTTGATTTCCCTTTCACGTGACATTGATAGATTAAAAAAAAAATAAATAAACGAGAGTACAAATTATTGAAATACTACATTAGTTTAAGCATAGCAAATTTATTTACCTATTTCTAATTATCCCTGGGTTTGTTTTATGCCAAAATGTAATTACATCCAAATGGCAAATCCGACACAGTAAACATTTTCAGAAGTAAGCGCGTACAGATTCTTAGATTGTTTCGTAAACAATTCCTATGAGCGGAGATTCTATTTCATTTTCCTTTACTTTTTCTAAATGTATATTTTTTGGAACCATTCCTTACATCACCAAGAATCGATACATTGAAAGCATCAAGCTTCGTCTGAAATCTAATGCTTTTTTTGAATTTCTCTCATCTGAACATCCTGGACACCTTTGAATATCTCCATAATGTGGAGCATCCTGCAAAACCATTCTGTTAAATGTGCATGCATTTTTTCTACTTATTCCTACAAACTCACCGTCACCCTTTTATTTGTTTTCGCCATATCTTATGAATTCCTCAGAAGCTTGAAGTCCTTTTGGTCTAATACCACGCAAAGATAGGGTATCCTAATTGTCCTTTTTCTTCTTTTGGATTTTTCTTATTTATAAATACCCTCTGTGTAAATAGAATAAGCGTATACTTATTCTATATATATACCTTGTTTCAACTACCCAGTTTAGTTTATGTATTATAAATTTCTATGCCGTGTTAATTAGATATAAAATTTCATACGAAGATGTAAAATCCTTAACCCTACTCCAGTCCAAATAAAGTAACTGAGTCATTTTTGTCTAAGGAGAAATGTTCTTACCTAAAAGGGTTCTCGGTTGAAGGGTAACACAGCCAGTATGAATATACTCTATCAACTGTCGGAAGACATCGGGTTCAAATTCCTCTACTATTAATGTGTTTTGTTGATTGGCACTCTGAAAAATTATAGAAAAATAAGATGAAGAGCCAGGCAAGAAATTATAGAGGGACTCTAGCCTTTCTTAGGGGCAGGATGGCATGATTTTACTATTATACTCGTATATATGCGTTCATTGTTAAGTGTGGCAATCGAACAACTAGGAAATTAAGCATTTGGTCCAAATAGCACAAGGAAGAGATACTAATCTAATGTTAAGAGAATAGATGTCTTCCTACACTTCAGAGTCACCAGGGAAGAGCTCCTAAGCTTTAAATTGCAGATTCCACAAATCCTCACTTTACTATATTCGGTATTTTTGGTATATTAGGTACTTCTTGGTCCATGGCCTTACAGCTGCAACCATAAATCATAGACAGCGCAATCGCGCTGCCTAAGTAAAGAACGATGTTGGCGCAATGTATTATTTTTTTTTTCATACCAGGGCACTACGTATCGAAGGAGTGTCGTAGAAACGTTAAAAAGGGCTCATTCGATTGGAAATTGGAATAGCTAGTGCCCTTTTTAATAGTTGAAAGTGATTGAAAGGCAAAAATCATCCCTACCACGCCCACCGTTTCCCCAAGCACATCCAGTCAAGATTTTAAGATAGCCATTTGGTTCAGCGTAGTTGATATCCAGATAGAAATTATCATTTTGAGGAGGACATTCCCCCACAGCCCTCAGGGCAAAGGTTGTATTTTATGCCCTGGGGGCATATAAGATTTTTATAAAAGGCTTCGTCGTAAAAACATAAAAAAAGGGCTCATGCGGATAGAAATTTATAGGACTAGTACCCTTGTTAATAGCCGAAAGTGATTGGAGGGCAACTAACCGCCCTCTCACGCACACCTTTTCCCCCAACACATCCAATCAAAACTTTGAGCTAGCCATTTTGTTCACGAAGTTGAAAGTTCTGAAAACTAGGTCTCTGAGGATGACAGCCCCCCCTCATAGCCCTCAGAGTAAGGGTTGTAAGTTATGCCCTGGGGGCATATAAGGTTTTTATAGAAAGCACTGTCGCAAAAACTTGAAAAAGGGCTCATTCGATTGGAAATTCAAAGGGCTAGTGCCTTTTTTAATAGTTGAAAGTAATTGGAAAACTAACCCCCTCTCAGGCCCACCATTCCCCCAAAAATTTTTGGGGGGCTTCATATCGAATTATTTTTTTCCCATACCAGGGTACTTTTTTTCCCATACTTTCCCATACCAGGTTGTCAGTTATGCCCTGGGGGCATATAAGGTTTTTTATAGAAAGCGTTGTCGTAGAAACTTCAAAAGGGCTCATTTTATTGGAAATTGAAATGGCTAGTGCCCTTTTTAATAGTCGAAAGTAATTAAAAGGTAACTAACACCCTTCCAAGCCCACCATTTATCCAGACACATCCAATCCAAATTTTGAGATAGCCATTTTATTCAAAGTAGTTGAATGGTCCGGAAATTATATCTTTGAGGATGACACTCCCCCCACAGCCCTCAAGGTAAGGGTTGTAAATTATGCTCGCCCTCAGGGCAAAGGTTGTATTTTATGCCCTTGGGGCATATAAGATTTTTATAGAAAGCGTTGTCTTAGAAACTTCAAAAAGGGCTCATTCGATTGGAAACTGAAATGGCTAGAGTCCTTTTTAATATTCGAAAGTGATTGGAGGGCAACTAAAACCCCTTCCATGCCCACCATTTTACCAAACACATCCAGTCAAAATTTTGAGATAGCCATTTTGTTCAACGCAGTTGAAAGGTCCAGAAATTATATCTTTGAGCTGGACACTCCCCCCACAGTCTTCAGGGCAAGGGTTGTAAGTTATGCCCTGGGGGCATATAAGGTTTTTATAGAAAGCACTGTCGCAAAAACTTGAAAAAGGGCTCATTCGATTGGAAATTCAAAGGGCTAGTGCCTTTTTTAATAGTAGAAAGTAATTGGAAAACTAACCCCCTCTCAGGCCCACCATTCCCCCAAAAATTTTTGGGGGACTTCGTATCGAATTATTTTTTTTCCCATACCAGGGTACTTTTTTTCCCATACTTTCCCATACCAGGTTGTCAGTTATGCCCTGGGGGCATATAAGGTTTTTTATAGAAAGCGTTGTCGTAGAAACTTCAAAAGGGCTCATTTTATTGGAAATTGAAATGGCTAGTGCCCTTTTTAATAGTCGAAAGTAATTAAAAGGTAACTAACACCCTTCCAAGCCCACCATTTATCCAAACACATCCAATCAAAATTTTGAGATAGCCATTTTGTTCAAAGTAGTTGAAAGGTCAGGAAATTATATTTTCGAGGATGTAAGTCCCCCAACAGCTCTCAGGGGAAGGGATGTAATTAATGCCCTGGGGGCACATAACGTTGTTATTGAAAGCTCTGTCGTATAAATTTGAAAAAGGGCTCATTTGAATGGATATTCAAACGGCTACTGCCCTTTTTAATAGCCAAACGTGATTACCCCCCTTTCTAACCCCCCTTTCTCGCTGACGTTTTCCCCAAACACATACAATCAAAATTTTTAGATAGCCATTTGTTCACATAGTTGAAAGTTCTGGAAATTAAGTCTCTAAGGATGAAAGCCCCCTCTCCCAGAGCCCTCAAAGCAAGGGTTGTAAGTTATGCCCTGGTGGCATATAAGGTTCTTAAGGAAAATGTTGTCGTAGGAACTTCAAAAAGGGCTCATTCTATTGAAAATTCAAAGGGATAGTGCCATTTTTAATAGTCGACAGTGATTGGAGGGCAACTAACCCCCCTCTCACGCCCACCTTTTCCCCAAACACATCCAATCAAATTTTTTGAGATAACCATTTTATTCATATAGTCGAAAGTTCTGGAAACTAGGTCTCTGAGGATGACAGCCCCCCCACCTCATAGCACTAAGGGGAAGGGTTGTAAGTTATGCCCTGGGGGCATATAAGGTTTTCATAGAAAGCTTTTATTCAAAAAGGGCTTATTCGATTGGAAATTAAAATAGCTAGTGCCCTTTTTAATAGTCGAAAGTGACTGGAAGGTAACTAACACCCCTTCCACACCCACCATTTATCCAGACACATCCAGTCAAAATTTTGAGATGGCCATTTTGTTCAACGCAGTTGAAAGGCCTGGAAATTATATCTTTGAGCTGGACAATCCCACCACAGTCTTCAGGGCAAGGGTTATAAGTTATGCCCTGGGGGCATATAAGGTTTTTATAGAAAGTGTTGTCGTAAAAACTAGAAAAAGGGTTCATTCGATCGTAAATTCAAATGGCTAGTACCCTTTTGAGTAGTTAAAAGTAATTGAAAGGCGACAAACCCTCCTCTCACGCCCACCATTCCCCCAAACAGATTCGGGGCAATTTTTTGGGGACCATTTAAAATAGTCAAAAGTGATTGGAGGGCAACTAACCCCCCTCTCACGCCCACCTATTCCCCAAACACATCCAAAAAAATTTTTGACATAGCCATTTTGTTGACATAGTTGAAAGTTCTGGAAACTAGGTCTCTGAGGATGACAGCCCCCTTCCCCACAGCCCTCAGGGTATGGGTTGTAAGTTATGCCTTGGGGGCATATAAGGTTTTATAGAAAGCGTTGTCGTAGAAACTTCAAAAAGCGCCCGTTCGTTTGGGTATTGAAAAGGCTAGCGTCTTCTTGCATTGTCAAAAGTGACTGGAGGGCAACTAACCCCCCTCTCACGCCCACCTTTTCCCCAAACATATCCAATCAAAATTTTTAGATAGCCATTTTGTTTGACGTAGCTAAAAAGTCCGGAAATTATATTTTTGAGGATGACACTCCCCCCGCAGCCATCAGGGCAAGGGTTGTATGTTATGCCTTGGGGTGTATAATTTTTTTTATAGAAAGCGTTGTCGTAAAAACTTCAAAAAGGGCTCATTCGATTGGAAATTGAAAGGGCTATTGCCCTTTTTAATAGTCGAAAGTGATTGGAGGGCAAGTAACCCCCTCTCACACCCACCATTTCCCCAAACACATACAATAAAAATTTTCAGATAGCCATTTTGCTCAACGTAGTTGTAAGTTGGAAATCAGGTCTTCGAGGATGACAACCCCCTCACAGCTCTCAGGGCAAGCGTTGTAAGTTATGCCCTGGGGGCATATACGGTTTTTATAGAAAGTGCTTTCGTAGAGACTTCAAAAAGGGTTCACTCGATTGGAAATTGAAAGGGCTAGTGTCGTTTTAATAGTCGGAAGTGGTTGGAGGGCAACTAACACCCCTCTCACACCCATCATTTCCCCAAACACATCCAGTCAAAGTTTTGAAATAGCAATTTTGTTCAACGTAGTTGAAATTTCCGGAAATTATGTCTTTGAGGATGACAACCCCCCAGGTCTCAGGGCAAGGGTGGTAAGTTATGCCCTGGGAGCTAATAAGGTTTTTATAGAAAGATTTGTCGTAGAAACTTCAAAAGGGCTCATTCGATTGAAAATTGAAAGAGCTAGTGCTCTTTTTAATAGTCAAAAGTGATTGGAAGGCTTTACATTTTCATAGGCAGCGCGATAGCCCTGCTTAAGTAAAGAACGATGTTGTCAGTTATGCCCCCCAGGCCTCAGGGCAAGGGTGGTAAGGTATGCCTTGGGAGCTAATAAGGTTTTTATAGATATCGTTGTCGTAGAAAGTTCAAAAGGGCTCATTCGATTGAAAATTGAAAGGGCTAGTGCCTTTTTTAATAGTTGAAAGTGATTGGAGAGCAACTAACGTCCCTCTCAAGCCCACCATTTCCCCAAAAACATCCAATTAAAATTTTGAGATAGCCATTTTGTTTAACGTAGTTGAAAGTCCTGGAGATTAGGTCTTTGAGGATGACAACCTCCTCACAGCCCTCGGGGCAAGGATTGTAATTTATGCTCTTGGAGCATATAAGGTGTTTATAGAAAGCGGTGTCGTAGAAGCTCAAAAAGGGCTCATTCGATTGGAAATTGAAAGAGCTTGTGCCCTTTTTAACAGTCGAAAGTGATTGGAAGGCTTGACATTTTCATAGGCAGTGCAATAGCGCTGCCTAAGTAAAGAAGGATGTTGGCACAATATTTATTTTTTTACCATCATACCCGGGCACTTTGTATCGAAGGAGTTGTCGTAGAAACTTCGAAAAGGGCTCATTCGATTGAAAATAGAAAGGGCTAATGCCCTTCTCAATAGTCGAAAAGGATTGGAGGGCAACAAGTCCCCCTGCCACGCCCATCCTTCCATTTGCCCATTATGTTTAAAAACTAAATGTTGCCTTAAGATTAAATCAAAATGCACTGGGTTAATGCTAATTCCCAATAAGGCATCTCAGCAGTATCCCGAGAACGACTGAGGGTATTATGTTCCAACTTTCGGGGCTACTTCTAAATCGAAATAGCTTAAGTGCATCCTAGCTATCAAAGAAAGTAAACAGATTTTTTTGCGAATGGTATCATTTCAGGTCAACTAGAGGAGGTACGAAACTAAATTAAACACTACTATTTGTGTCCAGATTTTTAAAAAGGTGTATGTTGTTAAAAATTGCTGAAAATTTTCTTCCAGCATACAAATAGGAGACCAAACTATAAAGTCTTAAAAAAACGAAAAGATTTAAATAATTATTTTTTTCCCTGAAAAGACTATGTTAATATAAAAATAACAGAAATAATTCAAAAAACTTTTTACACAAAATAAGTTTGTCAAAGAAAAGTAAAGAACTCCATTAAATCAAAAATCAACAAAAATAAAATCAAATAATCTACCAAGCGTGAAACTACCACAAATCAGCATCGATAAATAAATGAAACCCACAATGAACAGAAACTACAATAAATAACCGAGTCAAACTAAAAAAGAGCAGAAATTAACATGAGTAGGGCTCAAAACCCCTATGCTTTCCCAAGGCCTGAACATAATCTGCCATTTACTGAAAAATAAAAAAAATACAAATGAATGTGCATTGTCAGTTTAATATACATATACTGATATTTAGTAATCAAAATGTTATTTGATTTATTAAAGTTATAAAAGTAAAAACATTTATACTTTTTCAGTAAAGTCATAAAGTGCAAATGATACAATAATACAATAATACCCGCATCCCTCTTTACTATAAAAATGTCAAGCCTTCCAATCACTTTCGACTATTAAAAAGGGCACCAGCCTTTTCAATTTCCAATTGAATGAGCCCTTTTTGAGTTTCTACGTCAACACTTTCTATAAACACCTTATATGCTCCCAGGCCATAAATTATAACCCTTGCCCTGATGGCTGTGAGGGGGTTCTTCAAAGACCTAATTTTCAGAACTTTCAACTACGTTGAAGAAAATTCGTTCAACTATTAACCCTTGCCCGGGCACTTTCAACCCTTGCCCGAGGGAGGGGGGATTAATTCTCAAAGCCCTAATTTCTAGAACTTTCAACTACGTTGAAGAAAATTGTTATCTCAAAATTTTGATTGGATGTGTTTGGGGAAACATTGGGCATGAGAGGGGGGTTAATAGCCCTCCAATCACTTCGGACTATTTAAAAGGGGATTAGTCCTTTCAATCTCCAATCGAATAAGCCCCTTTTTAAGTTTCTACTACAATGCTTTCTATATAAACCTTATATGCCCCAGGGCATAACTTACAACCCTTGACCTGAGGGCTGTGAGAGGGTTGTTCATCATCAAAGACATAATTTCCGGACGTTCCAACTACGTTGAACAAAATGGCTATCCAAAAATTTTGATTGGAAGTGTTTAGGGAAGTGGTAGGCGTGAGAGGTAGGTTACTTGTCATCCAATCACTTTCCTCTATTAAAAAGGGAACTAGCCGTTTCAATTTCCAATCGAATGATTCCTATTTGAAGTTTCCACGACAACACTTTCTAAAAAAAAAAAACTTATATGCCCCCAGGACATAAATTACAACCCTTGCTCTGAAGGCTGTGAGAGGAGTGTCATCCTCAAAGACATAATTTCCAGACTTTTTAACTATGTCGAACAAAATGGCTATCTCAAAATTTTTATTGGATGCGTTTGGGGAAATGGTGTGTGAGAGAGGGCTGTTAATTATCCTCCAATCACTTTCAACTATTAAAAAGGACACAAGCCCTTCTAATTTATAATAGAATGAGCCTTTTTCGAAGTTTCTATAACATTACTATCTATAAAGACCTTATATGCCCCCAGGGCATAAATTACAACCCTTGCTCTGAAGGCTGTGAGAGGAGTGTCATCCTCAAAGACATAATTTCCAGACTTTTTAACTATGTCGAACAAAATGGCTATCTCAAAATTTTTATTGGATGCGTTTGGGGAAATGGTGTGGGTGAGAGGGCTGTTAATTATCCTCCAATCACTTTCAACTATTAAAAAGGACACAAGCCCTTCTAATTTATAATCGAATGAGCCTTTTTTGAAGTTTCTACAACATCACTATCTATAAAAACCTTATATGCCCCCAGGGCATAACTTACAACCCTTGCCCCTAGGGCTTTGAGGGGGTTTTTATCCTCAAAGACCTAGTTTCTAAAAATTTTAGCTACGTTGAACAAAATAGCTATCTAAAAATGTTGATTGGATGTGTTTGGGGAAAAGGTGGGCGTGAGAGGGGGTTTAGTTGCCCTCAAATCACTTTTGACTATTAAGAAAGGCACAAACCACTCCAATTTCCAATTGAATGAGCTCTTTTTGAAGTTTCTACGACAACTCCTTCGATACGAAGTGCCCTGGTCTAAGACCTAGAAAATAATAAATAAATAATAATACATTGTGCCAACATCGTTCTTTACTTAGGCAGCGCTATTGCGCTGCCTATGATTTCTGTTCGATTTTGGTTTCATTTATTTATCGATGCTGATTTGTGGTATTTTCACGCTTGGTGGATTATTTGATTTTGTTTCTGCTTATTTTTGGTTTAATGGAGTTCTTTACTTTTCTTTGAAAAACTTATTTTGTGGAAAAAGTTTTCTTTTAATTAATACTGATCAAAGGCGCACAGTTCTTTGGCCTATTTTCGGGCCTTTAAAAGTTTACCAGTTCCTCAAACAAAATGCGTGATCTTTTTGGCCAGAGAATAGCCCTTGAAAGTTTTGAGCCCATGGCACACTCGCTACCAAATGTGTCCCCCTTTTCTACGATTTCTGAACAATTGGGAATCTGCTTTATTTACAGCGATTGCACGCTAGGAAACTTGTCATCCCTGGGGGCATATTTACTGGAATTTCCGACTGCTTAAAAAAAAAATTAACTTACGATTTTGATTGGATTTCATGGGGAGGGGTTCAGAAGGGTCGGGTAGTAAACAGGGCGTGGGAGGGGGATATTTGCTTGCTAATCATCGTACACACACATATATATATATATATATATATATATATATATATATATATATATATATATATATATATATATATATACTAATATATATATATATATATATATATATATATATATATATATATATATATATATATATATATATATATATATATATATATATATATATATATATATATATTAATTTGCAATTTTGGAGTACATTAGGTTTTGGACTTGTGAGAGAGAGAGAGAGAGAGAGAGAGAGAGAGAGAGAGAGAGAGAGAGAGAGAGAGAGAGAGAGAGAGAGAGAGAGAGAGAGAGAGAGAGAGAGAGAGAGAGAGAGAGAGAGAGAGAGAGAGAGATCAGGCATATAAATTTTGATAAACAACCATAAAAAATCATACGTACCATTACTTCTGGTATTGGGGCTAAGTGTTGGCCATATCCTCTCTGGAAAAGAGAAAAAGAGAAATGAAAACTTATAAGCCGTGAATTTCTAACTAGCTGAGCATCCATGGTGGGATCGAGGGGAGGTAGTCACAGGGATTCAGGGCCGTTTCTAGGGTTGGTGGTGCCCGCCATCTCCAACTCAAACATAAGCGACGATTCCGAATCAAAGTGAAAATTTGATCAAAGGGGGCAATTCCTCAGTCACCCCCAACTGTGGTGGCCATAGCAGCTGACCTGGTTGTCCCCGGAACATTTATGTAGGGACTGCGGCTTAGAACGGTAAATTATTCCATCCTTATATTCGGTCTATCTCGCCTCTTATAACTGCCATCCCCATCGAAATTTTGACATTCCATCGAAATTTCCCCATCCCTAAGACATACAATCGAAATTTTGAGATAGTCACTTTGTTCAAAATAACTAAAAGGTCCAATAATTATGCCTCCAGGTATGTCATGATCCCACGAGCCCTAGCAGCAAAGGCGCTAAGTTATGCAAGTTGTCCAGTGTTTACAGATGTTTTACATAGGTTTTGTAAATGGGAAAGGGGGCATATTTGATCCTGGGTCTACAAAAGGGTAAAGGTGTTAAGTTAAAACTTTCAGGGAATGTTGAGGGGTATGTTAAACTAAACCAAAACACATTGGGTGTATGCAGGTTGTCAAAAAGGCCTATCAGCAATATCTCAGGAGTAGCTTAGGGTGTTAAGATTCTACTTTCAGAGCATGTTGAAGAGGATTTTGAAGCAGCCGAATGACATTATGCGCATACTACTACTGTTGTTACTGCTACTGTTGCTGCTATTGCTACTACTATTACTACTACTACTACTACTACTACTACTACTATTCATGCTACTACATCTATTACTACTGCGATTACTGTTCCTACTACAATATTACTACCACTAATATTTCTACTATTACTACTAATACTGCTAACACTACTACTACTACTGCTACTGCTACTGCTACTACTATGACTACTGCTACTACTACTGTTATTACTACTACTAATACTATTATTATTACTACTACTACTACTACTACTATTGCTTTTACTACTACTACTACCATTGCTACCATTGCTACTACTACTACAACCACTACTGCTACTCTTACTACTGCTAATACTTCTATTACCTGCGATTGTAACTACTTGCAAAAGCGACTTTGAGTACTTACTACTGTGCCTACAACCACTTGCGACTGAGTTTGTGACTACTTACGACTGCGACTACTTGCGACTGCAACTACTGGCGACTGCGTCTGTGACTACTTGCAACTACCAACACTTGTGACTGAGAATTCCTGAAACTACGACTGCAATTGCAGACTACATGTAAATCATGGTTGTAACATGATGATGGTCATTATGGCTTCAGCCCTATGGAAGCCCAAAGATTATGCACACTTTCAATCCGTTTATTTGAATGATATTCAATGTACCACCCACTGAAAGTTTATGGTACTACTATTATTAAAATTTGTTGCTCAATTTTTTTGAAAAATACAAGTAACAAGACAAAATATTGATTCTGAAGGAGAAAAACCGAAAAAGGCTTTACAAATATGCCTTTTATTAACTAATAAAAAAACTATTTCAATAAAATCAAACAAAAATTAATTTTTCAAAACAAGTCTAGAAAAAAGGTTTTCTAAGGAAAATTAGTTTTATATTAAATCTAAGACGAGCAGAAATAAAGTCAAACGAACAGAAATTACCATAATCTATCAACAAGTGAAATGACAATCATTTTTATAGAATTCCAGGATTCCTGAAAACAACTATTGAATGTAGAGTGACAGTGTAAGCCTTGGTAAGCATTGTATACCACGTACACAAGGTGTCGTGATGTGAGAGATGTCTATATGTGGCAATCCAGAGTACCCCTTAGGGAATGACCAGATGGCTACTCCCCCCCCCCCTCAGAACTTACAAATTAATAAAATAGGCACCACAAGGTAAAAAAAAACTGAAAGTAATTTAGAATTTTTTGCATAAAAACAAAGGAGGTTATCTGAAATTTTTGCTACTGCTTGGGAAACGACCATGCCCCCACCCTTGAAAGAAAACTTAAACAGTAGCCTTGCGAAGCAAATTCAAATTTGGGATCTCTGTCGAAAATGATTTTAACCTGAAATTAATGTGACCTTACCGATTGAGTCGAAGACTGTATGTTCAAGACTGGTTCACTACTTCGCTTTAGAAACAATCTTAATTTATTTTCTCTACTGCTTCCTTGTTTTCTTTGAGGGCTGGCTGTCGAATATAGCATCTTCTGAAACACCCTGTAAAAAAAATTAGACCCACGTCATTCGTTTTTAAGAAGAATATTCACGGCTTTATTATGCTACCAGTCATTATTTCCCAAGACCCCTGAACTGGGTGGGGGGAGGCCATGAGGATATAAAGGAAATTGAAAATTAATTCGAAGAGGGTCAAGAGTGAAGCTTTGAATAGGTAGGGGGGGAGGATGAGCGTGCGCAGTTGTTAGGCTCTGGCTGCTTGATGCTTGGCTAGTAGGAGTAGTAGTAGTAGCTAGTTCGTTTAAAATTTGCTGCAAAGAAAAGAAAAACAATGCACACAAGAAACATCTCAAACCCAAAAATTACTTTCTTGTCTGACCTTTCTTGTGCCCAATACTGTATTGGTCTATATTAATTAAAAAAAAATTGTCCACGAAATAAGTTTTCCAAAAAAAATTTAAGAACTCCATTAAATCAAAAATGAACAAAAATAGAATCAAATAATCTACCAAGTATGCAACTACCACAAATCAGTATCAATAAATAAATAAACCCCAAAACAAACAAAAATTAAAATAAAAAACAGTCAAACTCAAAACGAGCAGAAATCAATACGAGTGGGGTTTTAAACCACTATGCTTTCTAAAAGCCAGAATATACTTTGTACTTTACTGAAAAAAATTCAAATGAATTTACTGAAAAAATGTGCATTGTCAGTCCAGTATACATATGCTGATATTTATTCCTTAAAATCTTAACTAATTTTGATTTCTTAAAGTTATAAAAATGACAAATTTAAAAGATTTTTTTCTGATTATCCTTATTTACTTTAGCTATATATTTTTTTCTCTTTCTCTAAGTGCTCAAATATTCCTTTAAAAAAAAAAGAAAAAGAAAAAAAGCTAAAAACCACTCCAAGGTTGTATTTTACAGATCTGTCCTAAAACTACAGCCATTTAAAAAAAAATATAAATACAGCTAAATGAAATTGTCTCTGTTCAACGAGAGAAACAGTGACAATTAGTATTTATAGATAACGTTTATGAGGAAACTGGACCCTAACAAACAGTTTTTATCTCTTAAATTTGATTTAATCCCTATATTCTTCTCCATTGATCTAAGCTCTTTGTACCATCTCATAATGTTAGATGGTGTGAATATTTGGCCTCGTATCTAGGTAATGATTGTTACCACACCCCAGAATGGCAAAAAACGGTAGCTGTTTGATGGATGATCTTTTGTGTATTCAAAAGCCCTCTTGGACTTCAAACCTTTGTTCGAATGAGCTTTTCCTGTATTCTAAACCACCGTTAACCCCCAAAGATTAAGTTGATAGAATAAGTTGACCCCCAAAGTTTTGCAGCCCTGCACATTTCTGAGGAGATTTAAAAGTGTTACAAAGTGAATTGTAAAGCAGTAACTTTGAATATTTTAAAATGAGCTAGGCCCTTTATAACAAATCTTTCTTTTTCGGGGAAAGCCCCTAACCCCTTTCTCTCTCTCTATGCAAGGGAACAATATGATTAAGTTTTCCGCTTAATTCGACAAATATTTTCTTGATAGTAGAGTCTGAACCCCTAAATATAAAATAAAATGCATTCCTTTCAAATTAGGGAGTAAATTGTATCCTCCTTCAGCAGGATCTAAAGGGCAATGCAATTTGGAATAATTTTTTTAATAACTTCAGAAAGTAAATATTAGATAATTATATTTTTAGAGTATAGGGTTTTCCGACAAGCCTTAGTTTTGGAGTGTTACACACCCCCTCTTTTAGAAGCTATTAATTAAAAAAACTTATTCCAAAAAATAAGTTTTTACAAGAAAAGTAAAGAACTCCATTAAACAAAAAATGAGCAAAAATAAAATCAAATAATCTACCAAGTGCGAAACTACCACAAATCAGCATCAATAAATAAATGAAACCCAAAACGAACAGAAATTAAAATAAATAACCGAGTCAAACTCAAACCAAGCAGAAATTAACATAAGTTGGGCGCAAAACCCCTATGCCTTTACAAGGCCAGAACAAAATTTGCACTTTACTGAAAAAAAATAAATGTTTTTACTTTTATAAATTTAATAAATCAAATAATATTAACATTTTGATTACTAAATATCAGTATATGTATATTAAACTGACAATGCACATTCATTTGTATTTTTTCAGTAATCTCAAAATTTTGATTGGGTATGTTTGGGGGAATGATGGGTGTGTGAGGGGGGCCTATTTGGCCCCCAAACCCTCCAATCACTTTCGACTATTAAAAAGGTGACTAGCCCGTTGAATTTCCAATCGAATGAGCCTGTTTTGAAGTTTCTACGACAACGCCTTCTATAAAAACCTTATATGCCCCCAGGGCATAACTTAAAACCCTTGCCCTGAGGGTTCTGGGGGAGTGTCCTCCTCAAAAGTATATTTTCTATCTGTAAATCAACTAGCCTACGCTGAACAAAATAGCCATCTCAAATTTTTGATTGGATGTGTTTGGGGGATTGATGGGCGTGGGTGGGGGGCTAGGTGCCCTCCAATCACTTTTGACTATTAAAAAGGGCACTAGCCCTTCTAATTTCCAAGTGATTGAGCTTTTTTTGAAGGTTTTCCGACAACGTATTCTATGAGAACCTTATAAGCCCCCAAGACATAACTTTAAACCCTTGCCCTGAAGGTTGTGGGGGACTGTCCTCCCCAAAAATATAATTTTTATCTGGAAATCAACTACGCTGAACAAAATGACTATCTCAAAATTTTGATTGGATGTGTTTGGGGGAATGATGGGGGGGGGGGGGCTAGTTGCCCTCCAATCAATTTCGATTATTAAAATGGGTACTAGCCCTTTGAATTTCCAATCAAATGAGCCTGTTTTGAAGTTTCTAAAACAACACCTTCTATAAAAACCTTAAATGCCCCAGGGAATTCTTTAAAACTCTTATCGTGAGGGCTGTGAGGAAGTGTTTTCCTCAAAAACACATTTTCTATTTGGAAAAAAACTACGCTGAATAAAATGACTATCTCAAAATTTTGATTCGATGTGTTTGGGGGAATGATGGGCGTGGGGGGGGGGGCTGGTTGCCCTCCAATCACTTTCGACTATTAAAAAGGGCACTAGTTACTCCAATTTTCAATCGAATGAGCCCTTTTCGAAGTTTATACGACAAGTCCTTCGATACGAAGTGCCCGGGTATGAAAAAAAAACAGATTGTGGCCACATCGTTCTTTACTTAGGCAGCGCTAGCGCACTGCCTTTGATTTGAGTGTAATCGTTTATTCTGAAGTTAAAATATTCCAGAAAAAGAACAAATACTCCATCCCCCCTCAGGAACTATGATTAATGCCAAATCTAAACGAAATAAATATGTTCCTTCCGATGAAAGGAGGTTTGGGAGTAAAACGCTCTTTTCTTCAGAATGATTAAATAGAATTGCCCCCATGCACAGTAATGGGGTTGCCCCCCTTTTCAATACCTTGCTCTTTACGCTAAAGTTTGACTGTTTGTCCCATTTTTTTTAAGAATGACTCCTGAAACACAAGCACAGTTTAATTAGAATAGGAAGCTTTTTTAAAGTACTAGAAACTTTAGCATGAAAAGCAAGGTATTGAGGAGGGAGGAAATCCCTCCATATACGGAATAACTTCTGTTCGTTTTGAGTTTTAATGCTGCTCTTTACTTTCAGCTTGAAAAACTTGTTTTTATTTACATAAATCTTACATAAGACTCAGGCACTACTCTGAAATTATCTACTGCTCACCCGCCCAAAGAACAATCCCGAATGAGCCCTTCCATGTACTCTACAATCACGGGCTTGACATGATGGATCCTGAGGGGGGTGGGGGCGAGGGAAAAGGAATATGTAAGAACGCATCCAGGACTGAATTCTCCTGAAAAATTAGGATATGTCGTATTTTTTATATTGGTGGATTTGATGGTATAATCTTAATCAAACAGTATCAAACAGTTCGTGGTAACGAACTGCAAGTAAGGAGCGACCCGGCTCAATAATAACCGAAACTCTAAAAAAGAAAATTTTGATACCAATAGATATATCAAAAGAATCGAATTTTTATGCTAGTTTCAAATATATAAGTTTCATTAAGTTTAGTCTTACCAATCAGAGGTTACGAGCCTGAAAAAAATTTCCTAATTTTTGAAAAAAGAGGGAAGCAGCCCCTAAAAGTCAAGTGATGAAAATCACATGAAAATTACACCATCAGATTCAGTGCATCAGAGAACCCTACTGTAGAGGTTTCAAGCTCCTATCTGCAAAAATGCGGAAATTTTATTTTTTGCCAGAAGAAAGATCATAGATGCTTGTTTATTTGTTTGTTTGTTTTGTTTTTGTTTTTGTTTTTCTAGGGGTTATCGTATCAACCCATTGGTCTTAGAATATCGGGAGAGGGCTCATTAAAATGGAAATTAAAAGTTCTAGTGCCCTTTTTAAGTGACCAAAAAAATTGGAGGGCACCTAGGCCCCCTCCCCCGCCCCTTTTTTTCCCAAAATCATCCGATCAAAATTTTGAGATAGCCATTTTGTTCATCATAGTTGAAAAGCCCAATAACTATGCCTTTGGGTATACCATGAACCCTCCCCTCCCTCCACAGCTCCAGGGGAAAGTTCTTTAAGTTATAAAATTTGCCCGGTGTTTGCGCATAGTATTTGTTATTGGAATGTAACCATACATTTTCGGTTTGGGAGGGGGGGGGTGTATTTTCTGCTGGAGGTTTTTCCACGGGGGAATTTTCCATGGAGAGGGAAGTTTCCAGGGAGGGAACTTGTCAGGGAAAATTATACACTGGGTGAATTTGCCAGAATTATTATACAAAATTCTGTTTATGTGTCTTACTTTCTCTTTTCCGTCTCAGCTTTACGCGCAGAATGATTAAGAGCAATTGTCCGGGGTAAATTTCACCGGGATTGAATTGGCTAGAGGATATTTCCGTCGGGAGGGGATTTCTCCGTGGAGATGGGGCCAGATTTCCTGGCATTTTTTAAAAAACGATCAGAAATTAACTAAAAAAACAACTTTTTTTCAACTGAAAGTAAATAGCAACATTAAAACAAGACGAACAGAAATTATTACGTATATAAAGGGGGGTTGTTCAACACCTCGCTCTTTACGCTAGAGTTTGAATTTTGTCACAATTCTTTAATAATGACTCCTGAAACACAAGGACCGCTTAATTAGAACAATAAGACACGTTTTTAAAAGTACTAAAAAACTTTAGTGTATAGAGCGAGGTGTTGAGGAGGGAGCAACTCCCTTTATATACGTAACAATTTCTGTTCTTTTTAAGTTTTTTTGTTGCTCCTTACTTTCAGTTGAAATAAAATTGTTTTTTTTTAAGTTAAATCACTTTTTAGGGCTTAATAATTCAAATCTTCTCATGCTGCTAACTTTCTCTAACAATTGTAGCATTCAAACTAACTTGGAATCGGCATAAAAAAGTGACTCGTTTATATAACCTATATGTGATGTTTTATTTTTATTATTTTTTTTAGTATCTATTAATTTGGACAAGGGTTGCTCTTTCCTACTTTTAATTATCATAACTTTTTTAAAGTTCATGTTTTTGCATTCATTTAAAAATAGACCTTGCAGTGGATAACTCACATGGGTTTGTGCAATTCCCAACATGAGGGGGAGGGGGGATTAGACAAAATTGTCGCACAAGTTGTGACACAAGTGCATGAAAAAAAGAACAAATACAATCATTTTTTCAACCGCATTAACTTGGCTACCTGATGGACTACTTTTTTTTTATTGTCCAACTATTATAGCCGATATGCAGAAAATTTTTTTAGAAAATTGTAAAAAGCAACGAGCAAGATAAGCTAACGTTTACTTATGAAGAATTCGGCAGAAAAATAACCCATGGTACTAATCCTCACAAATGCTCCATGGCCTGTTAATGAGTAAATTGGCGTCTCCCGTGCATCTTTTTTTTCGCCTCAGCATAAGGAAAATATGGTCGTAAAAAGTGGGGAGAGAGCTAATTCGACCGTAAATTAAATAACCGGGCGTTTTTTTTAGAGCCAAAATTATTAGGTGAAACCTACAAGTCCTCCAATGCTCTATATGGACCCGGTGCTCCACTAATTTCAAGATAGAAATTTTAGCCTCAACGTTCTGAAAGTCTAAACAATTTTTGCCTCCTGCGAAAAAAACTTGAGACATGAAAAGTACAGCCCCAAAACTATGGGGTCTAGACTGCGCAAATGTACTACATATGACTGGGGTTGTGTACGTCAAATTAGATGATTAACGATAAAACTTGTCTGTATGCCTATCCTAATTATTCCATCTATGATAATTGAGTTAGATGAATCCTAAACTTGATTCGATCCATGCTCAAGATCACTAATTTGACTTGATCCTCCTCAACAGGTAGACACAAGTTGGTATTTAAGGTGTTTTTGAGCTTTTTGGTTACGAATCTAAGTCTATAATTGCAATATAGAATTCTAAAATCTAAACTGATTAGGTTCATATTTCACAAATAGTGCTTAATTTCCCCTAAAGTTGGTATTCAGGGATTTCCAAGGTGCTTGGTTCCCCATGCGATGCTGACATTATATTGTAGGGATATAGATTGTTGTATAGCTATTCCGACAATGACAATTTGCGCAAAGATTAAGTTTTCCTCTCTTTGTTATTAACAACCATTAACTGCTAAAATTAATAAGTCATTACCCAATATTGCTACTAATAATACAGTTAGGTTTGCTTCAGACAAATATATAGGAGGGCTCATCCCTAGAACCCCCCCCCCCTCATTCGGACCAATGTATTTAGATAAAGTATGTGAAGTGGTTGTTGTAGAGTGACTGCTCCCCTTTTTATACACAAATATTTTGTGTACAAAATAAAATTTTGCATCAATATACTTATCTGCAAAGAAGGGGGAAGGGCAGGGAGAGAGAAATTTCACCGAGCAGGATTTTTCAGAAGAACTCCGGTAGACAAGTAGAAAATAGCGATATAAAATTTAATTTTGATAAATCAGACTCTCCCTCCCAAAACATATAAGAAATATTCTAGGGGTAACACCCCATTTTAAGAGATCCCAGAATACGATATTAAAACGAATAGAATTTAAATTTAAAGGAGAATAGGGTAGTTTTAATTTAAGCAAAGGACAATTTTAAAACTGAAAACTAACAGAAATTCCTTTATAAGAGAGGGGCTGCCATTGCCTAAATCTACAAGAGTTCATAAGAATGAAGACTCAGGCACATATATAGGGACAGACTCCAAAATCCAGGGGGGGGCTTGTTACCCATCTCCCACCCTAAAAAGATAAATATTAAGAAAACATCGAAAACAAGGGGAACTTCAAAAATGTCGACGATTCAAGAAAGTGAGCCCAAAAGGAATCTCTGCATATCTGACTGGAACTCGTGCTACTGCCTTGGTAAAAATTCAAGCCGTCTATTCTACGGGATTCTTATAAAATTAGCCAATTTCGAGAATTTTCTTTCTTCAGTACTATAAAAGGTAAGTCTGATTTTCGTCACTATTCATTTCTTCTTATCAGTAAAATTATTTTGCATGACCGGGGGGCGGGGGGGTAATAAGAGTGAAAAAAATATCTCAGAAAAAGGGGAAGAATGCTCATCAGTAAATTTTATCTCCGGGGGGAGGGGGGGGGGAATAAGAGTGAAAAAAATATCTCAGAAAAAGGGAAAGAATGCTCATCAGTAAATTTTATCTCTCTTAGCATGTATTTTGCAAATGTTTATTCCCTAGGTCGAGCATGCCACCGTTGCCCGTCCCCCCTCCCCCGAAGAAAAATCAAACATCACTTCAGATAATACCGTTTTGCCTCTAAATCCAGGGACTTAATACAATATAACGCCAACTGTGGTAAATATTAACAAACAAGTTATTATCATTTAGATGTACCTGCTCCTTGCCGCTAACACTGCTCTAACTGCACAGACGGGTTCTCTTGTATCCCCGACTAAAAATGTCACATCACAGAGTTCAGGCATGCTGGCCAAAAACTTCAAGTCCTCAGCCAATCCACTTTTATTCTCATAGATACATAAGTCAGGCTCCTCATTTGATCCATCAGTCACCTCAGTTTCAGCAACCCCACCTTGCATCACTTTCAATCAAAAACGAATAAACCAACCTGTTGGATTCTAAGACGCTATTTTCTCATTGTATCGATTGTTTCCTCGTAAGCGCAAGCGTGCAATTGGCTCTTTTACCTCGTGTTTAGTGAATGGGATATAGGGAAAAACGTCATTAGAAAACTTTCTTTTCCCTAGGCCTGATGGCCTGGAGAAAGCTTTGTAAACTTTTTCAGGGAAAAGTAGGCATTCTTGAAAAGAATTGAGGTAGGTGTTTTGACGTCATAGGTAATAAATGAAACGAAGCGTGCACTAAGATGATGAGCGTTGTACAGGAAAACAATTTCAACAGAATGATTTGATAAAAGAAAAAAAGACAGATACATTGCTAATGACATCCAAATGTGTTAGAAAGTAATTTCTGTGAAAAATCTATAACCAATATCAGAGCCAAGAACTTGCTTGATCTATCGTAAATTCTTTGCCACGTAGGCGTGGCAATAGTCGCTCATTTGTGACTGTTATTTTCTGAAGGGGAAAAAGCTATGTCAAGAAAAAGAATGAAGGAGATGTAATTATAACGAAAGTATCCAATCTAAAAAAGAATAATAATAAAAGGAAGCCAGTTAAAAGTAAAGTAACTCTTCCGTGACCAATATTTGGGCATATGGAAGATGACCAACTTTCATTAAGTTCTTATTAGTTTTAATTGTCCTAAAAGCCAGTCTCCATTTGGCAGATTCTCCAAATCTGCACGGCCAATCTGAAAATTTTATTTCAATGGAGACTTCTTTTCCGGCTCCGTATTGTCAGTTTGCAGATACTGCACCGTTCGACGTTGCTTTTTCTGCAAGATGGCAGATTTGCAGAATCTGCCAAATGGAGACTGGCTTTAAGAAAGAAGGACGACGGGCTATGTATTTGCTATGTGCTATGTATTAAACTACTTAAGGACAATTTTAGGTACATATTCGCGTGTGATGCATGCACTTTTGTGACAAGCCTACAGTTATAAGTCGCACCGAGCAGGAATACTTATATCATTTGATATACTGATTTCACATCTATCTATTCACTTGGCTAGAATTAAGATATTGCCTACTTAGATTTTGTCTTAGAAAGTGATATAATCTTGCTTATAAAATAGAGAAAAAACAACTTATTCTTGCAAGTTGTCAAATGTATTTTTCAATCTACGAAAATGTAAAGTATATTTTAAAAATGTAAATCATTAGATAGATAAAACTGAGTCTTAGCTGTCGAAATTATCGTTTTACGTTAAAATATTGCTACCGCAGGGCTATAAAAAAATAATATTTTAAGTAACATAAACCCTTAACACAAGAATATAGACCTTAAACTTGGTTAAGAGGGGCCAAACTCTACTCCTTATGAGCCATGTCTTTCGATGTCGGTTAGCATGGATATCCTAGAAGAGTAACTTAAGTGGCATCAGTATATCCTCCATTTTCATTGTAAAATTAATTAAAACAAAAACTTTCCGAAAAAGAAGTTTTTCCAAGAAAAGTAAAGTTCATATTAAACTTAGAACAGCAGATACAAATGCCTGTTAAAATTCAAACTCAAAACGACCAGAAATTACTATCAAAGAATAAATGAAACCCAAAATGAACAGAAATTAAATAAACAATCATAGCAAAAACATACAACAAGCAATAATATAAAAGAATAAATAGATCTTAAAGTGAGTAATACTTAGATTGAATATGAAAATCAAGCTTAAAACGAAAAAAAATAGCTTGCTATTGAAGAATAAATGAAACTTAAAATAAAGAAAAATTAAATAAACAATCAAAGCAAACAAACATACAATAGATACTAATTTAAATTAATAAATAAATCTTAAAACGAGTGAAACTTCGATTGAATATGTAAATTAAGCTTAAAACGAAAAAAAAATGTTTTGCTATTTAAGTATAAATGAAACCAAAAATGAAAAGAAATTAAATAAACAATCAATGCAAACAAACATACAATAAATACTAATTTAAATGAATAAATAAATCTTAAAACGAGTGAAACTTAAATTTAATATGCAAATCAAGCTTTAAAGGAAAAAGATATTTGGCTATTTAAGAATAAATGAAACCAAAAACGAAACAGAAATTAAATAAAAAATCAATGCATACAAACATACAATAGATACTAATTAAAATGAATTAATAAATATTAAAACGAGTAAGACTTAAATTGAATATGCAAATCAAGCTTAAAACGAAAAAAAAATATTTTGCTATTTAAGTATAAATGAAACCCAAAACGAAAAGAAATTAAATAAACAATCAATGCAAACAAACATACAATATATACTAATATATATGAAAAAATAAATCTTAAAACGAGTGAAACTTAAATTGAATATGCAAATCAAGCTTGAAACGAAAAAAAATCACTACAAACAAGAGTTTGGGTATGACCTCCTTCTCTCACTGCAAAAGTCTAAAACCTACTGCGTCATTGGCGCTTTACTGAAAATGAATTGTATTACAAATATTTTCTTTTGCGCTTAACATTGAAAATAAACATTAAAATTACAGTAAAATTTTGAACTGATGAGTTTTCAGCAATTATCAGCATACATCAAACATTGAGTTTAACTTATTAGTTTTTTCTAAAATTGTTCAAGACGAATATAGTTTCACTACAAACAAGACTACAAAGTAGAGGATTATTTTTCTCTCAAGCACATATGAATAGAAGTGAACACGAGGGACACGAAAAGGATTGGATTTTACATAGCATAAAAACCAAATTTATCTAGTTTTTAAATGCATAAACGAAAAAATCGATGAGTTGAGGAAAATAAGTAAAAAAGATCAGGTTATGCAAAGCCCAATCGATCTTTTGCCCGTCATTTTCCACTTATATTCATTTATTCTGAAAAAAAATTTCAAATTTTTAATGTTCTAATAAAAAAAAAAAATCATGTTTTATCCAAGTTTACAATCTAAGTTACAACAGCCACAGTAGGGGCTATTACCGCTGTGCTATCAGGTCTCGTAAAATAGTGTTTGTTTTATACTTTTTATTGTGCCCAGTCACCAGTTTATGATGTTTTATTTGTACAAGGGGGAGTGCACAAGAGAGAGATTTTTTTTGAGATATTGACAGATATATAACACAAAAGAGATATATTTTCACATTTTACTGCACTGTCATTGA
Organism: Artemia sp. Qi Xiang Cuo; assembly: GCF_049724085.1. Classification (NCBI taxonomy): domain Eukaryota; kingdom Metazoa; phylum Arthropoda; class Branchiopoda; order Anostraca; family Artemiidae; genus Artemia; species Artemia sp. Qi Xiang Cuo. Next base: position 28,792,583 of record NC_142799.1, read on the forward strand.
AAGTCTTCATATTGACAAAAGTGGGAAGTAACTGAATATTCGGAAGTGGTTGAACAATGTTTCATAAATTAAAAAAAACTACGTGACAAAGAAACAAATGGTAGAAGGAACAAAACGGTCAGTGAGTTGAAAAAAACAAACTGGAAATGAGTTAATTACAAAATTTAGGGGGGTTTACCTACTATAAAAAACCTATAATTTACTTAAGAAATGCCGAGAAATTCGAGGAAATTTACGTGGTGCCTAGCGTCCAACCTGCGTGGTACCTAGGAATCAGTTTATAAGTAGACTGATAGCCTACCCTATAGAGATACAAGGCGGTTCATCTTCTTCATAATAATGGACACTAGTCTAGTTGTCTTTATCTAAAGGCAAATATTTAGTGACTGTCTTTTTCTGAATAAAACATGCTAAACAAAAAAAAACTAGCATCATTAAATTCTTTATTTATACTATTTTCAAATATCATGGCCCCTTTTCTGGAAATTAATTAAAAAAAACTTTTTCCACAAAATACGATTTTCAAAGAAAAGTAAAGAACTCCATTAAAAAAAAATGAGCAAAAATAAAATAAAATTATCTACCAAGTGTGAAACTACCACAAATCAGAATCGATAAATAAATGAAACCCAGAACGAACAGAAATTGCAATAAATAACCGAATCAAACTCAAAACGAGCAGAAATTAACACAAGTTGGGCTCAAAACACCTATGCCTTCCCAAGGCCAGAACATAATTATGACTTTACTGAAAAAACTACAAATGTTTTTAACTTTTATAACTTTAATAAATCCAATAATATTAACATTAGTAGAAAGCTATCTTATACTCCCACGGGGACTCCATATATGGGCATAGAGTCCCTAGGGAGATGGTTTTCTCACTGAGAATGAAAAAAAAGGATTTTTTTCACTTGAAAAAACAGGAATTTTCTCACTTTTATGGATGTTTCTTGGACGGTTATGAGTGTTAGTCAATTTATTTGATGTTTTTAATGGAGTTCAACAGAAATTTATGTCTGTTTTTATGGTTTTTGTCAGTGAGAATGAAAAAACAGGACTTTTCTCACTTTGATGTATTTTCAAGGTCGATTTATTTGTTGTTTTCTTGGATGTCAACATAAGTTCACATCAACAATTGCTGGATTATTGAGTCTAACGGGGACAGGGGCAATAACACCTCTTTCAGGATCAATTGATTTGTTGTTGTTGTTGTTTTGGCCAAGTGCACGCTTGGGGCGAATGTTAAGATCCAGAAATAGGAAACATGATCACGTGTTTCCTTCTTAACCAATCAGAGGGCTGGTTACATCTCCTTTCTAGACCAACCAGAAGCTCGCTTACATATGATTTTCCCTATTACATAACAATTCGCCCTTGAGATTTCGTATATAACGGACATGCATTGTGATTAAATTATCAGAAAGTATTGTGACACAGTTGAAAGAACAAGAATGAATATTATTTATGAGCTTGAAGCCTTGGCAGCCACAATTAGCAATGTGAGTACATTTTCATTTTTTAGTTTCAAAATAAAATTACTTTCCTAGGTCACCCTCCAGTATATTTAGGTAAGTCCCCCTACCCCTCCCACTCTAATATAAAACCTCCACCATGCTATCTTTATGCTCCCTAGAAAACATAAAATATGTTCTTTTTACTACATAACCCTCCTCAAACCCCCCCCCCCCCCACTGTTTTTACAAGTATAATTCTTCCAATAGAAATAAATTTATTATTTCTGTAAGCCTATCTAAAAGCGACCACTGACTTCTGTCAATCTCTTAGCCATTAAACCGCTAAATTGACAAAATGCTTCCGCAAGATTATAATTAGCTGACACCCCACAATTACACTTCCTGCATGTCAATCCTTACATTAGCGGTTTGGCCAAAGGTTCCACAGATCAAAAAAGGATTGTTTTTCCAGTCAAATTAAAAACACTTTCACGCAGAAGGAGATTGCTGTTTATTAAGCTTGTGGATTCGCAACCTGTATTTGGTGGAGTGAAACGAGTTATTTTCAAAATAATTACTAACAATATATTTAGGACATTGGTGAAAAGGGGGGAGGGGGAAATGCCTCAATTCTATCGCCATCGTTGTAAAATGAAAACAAAGTGTTTCTTTGTGTGAAAAGTAAGGGGCTGGGATGTCTATGAATAAGCTTTTTTAAGTAATTAAAATAGCATTTGATTTCTGAGTTTAGTATATTTTTACTTTTTGCTTTACTGAAAATGCTGGGGAGGGGGTTTCTTAGTGATAAATGCTTCCGCAAGATTATAATTAGCTGACACCCCCATAATTGCACTTCCTGCATGTCAATCCTTACATTAGCGGTTTGGCCAAAGGTTCCTCAGATCAAAAAAGGATTGTTTTTCCAGTCAAATTAAAACACTTCCAGACAATTGCAATAATTAAGCGCAGGCCTACGCAATCTGTATTTGGAGAAGTGAAACGAGTTATTTTCAAATTAAGGTCTAACAATTTATTTAGGACATTGCTGAAAGGGGGAGGGAGGGGACCATGCCTCAATTCTATCAGCATCATTGTAAAGGGAAAAAACAAAACTGTTTCTTCGCGTTAGGGCAGTAAGAGGACCGGGGGGTTTCTAAGAAAAAAAAGATAGCTTTATTATGTATACTGCATATATACCATTTACATCCAAGATTGTAAATTTATGACCTCTACACTTGCTAGGCTAACAATCTTTTTTCTATTTTAAAAGCCTATATACGGGAAAAATTTAAAAAAAATTCTCAGCAAGGTAAAAATAGGGGCCTTTCTAGCAAATTTTACCTTTTGCTTTGCTTTTGGCTTGGGGGGGAGGCTTCTTAGTGATAAATAATTTTCTAGACAAAATTATGGTTAGGGGATAGTAATTTTCCTTCAGTGAAAAAGAGTAAAAATTATTTCAATACTAATTTTTTCTCTTCTTTTAAGGCAAATTGTGAAGAATGTATTGCGGCCCCTCCATCGAAGAGAGCAAGGAATAATAATGCGGCCCCGGCAAAGGCGACAGTTAAGCAATATGGTCGCTGGCCGAAGCCCCCCAAACAAGTGTTGCCTGCCCAAGCCGCAGCCCAATCTGCGCAGGATTGTGACATCGCTTGCCCATCCGCTCTCCGTGGACCTTTAATAGCTGCCCCACCAACGCTAGGTCAGGAGGTTGCCCTCCAGCATGCTATGCCAGGTCCATCCGGTACCCAAATACAGCCGGAATTTGCAAATGTAAGTTTAAATTTTATTTCTTGCTATTTTTTCAACCAGATAAAATATAACGTTCTCCCTTTGAATCATAACAAGTGCATGCATTCAGTCTGCTGAATTAGGTTAGCGAAGCCAAATAACAAGTGCATGCATTCAGTCTGCTGAATTAGGTTAGCGAAGCCCAAAAAAATGAACTATATCCCGCTCATAATAAGTAGCAAAATCCTTTGCGTTATAAAATGCTTTATTAACGAATTGTTCACCTTGCCTCTACAAATATTATAAAAACAACTTTCTATTGAAATGAGTTGTGTATCATGAAAAGGGATAGCCTTTTTTTCCAAAGCAGATATCGGCTATTAATGTGAATTTTTTTTGGGGGGTGATTGTTAGAACAAAATCAAAAACTACTATGTAATGTTTTAGATTGTATTTAGCTGGAACTTTCAGGATATATGGAGTAAACCAAATGCTACTGCTAAGCACATGTAAATAATAATCCAATTTTTTTAAAAATAGGGTGATTTAGACATATTAAAAATAAGCTATTTTTCATTTATAGGTTGTCCTGGTTCCATACTCACCATCTCCCCCCTGCTCGTCAGTTGGAGAAGGAGAGGACGCACCGGTGGACTTCCACAGCAATTCACCATGGAGTGGTATCGTTAATGAAATACCGTTTAACATTGATGAGTTTTTAAAAGATTTTCTTTTAAATGTAGATAATAGCGCAGTTGAGCAGGGGGACTTGAGTCAAAACACACAACAGCTTTTAAATTATTTTACAAATGAATTAACTGGAAACTCTCCCCCCACTGATTACATGAACATAGTTCAAACAACTGAAATTGTTTCCCATAGCACTATTGTTGAACAATGTGGGGGAGGGAGGGTTGATAATATACAAGCGGGGGAGGGGGGTAATGTCCAATTTATGACATTTCCAGACAGTCAATTATCTAATACAATTTTAAATGCAATAGTTGTCTACACTGCGACTTTTGGGGATCCATTTAATTCACTTATGGGGGGAAATTTTGTGTTTGACCCCGTAGAAATTGTGCATGAATATGTAGATAAAATTCGTGCACTGCTGGAGAACCAAATTCAATTATGGGGAGGGGGGAGGGATTCAATTAAGGTTTCAATTGTTTTAAACGTGTTCTAATTAAATGAGGGGAAAAGTGAAGCTGACCGTCATTATATAGACTCCAAGATACGTTTGATTTATCCGAATGTAGAAATGCTTAGGGTGTTTTTTGCGAGTGGGTAGGTAGAATTATTGCTCATGTCGAGGTCTATAATGAAAATGGGAGCGGCCCTGTAGTTTTTTTTGTTGAAAACTTGAGTATGAGTATTTGTAAATTTAAGAAAGATTTTATTTTAAGAGGGGGGCATAGGGATAAGGGTATAGTTTTAAAATATAATCCAGATTTAGTAGGTTGTCGTGGTGTCCAGAAGATCTGTTTTGAAACAGATCAAAATGTTTCAAGTACGGTTTTCTCATATCAGCATTTCAGCCTCTAGCAGATGACGCTACCAAGACGAATTTAGACAATGGGGCTGTACATGGGAAGGAGGGGTCCAATTTTTCTATTGTAGATTTCACTTGTTTAGATGAGAAATACCCAGTAACGCTAAGATCTTTTGATATTTTGAAAATGCCAATGTTCATTTAAATATTGGAGTTACTGTGGTTCAGTATGAAACCGAATTTAAAGATGGGGTTCGTTTAAAAAATAAAAGGCTGGTATTCCCAGTAAAGAACCCGTTGTATGAATTGGTCAATTACTGGGTTTGGTTGATGTATACACCACCATCTAGTGACCTTGCCAATTCAATTGGCCATTTTAATCGAATCACAGACATCAGTTGAGTTCTGGGGGAGGGTAAGAAAAAGGGGGTATGTTTCTACTGTCCGACATTCTTGTCTAGATTTTGGACTGAATTAAAGTTGCAAGATCATATGAAGCACTGTAGACGGCTTGGCTAACAGACAGTGGAAACGGTTTCAGGGGATAGGGCCATTTTACGCTTTAAAAATTTTCAAAACACCCTCCTCCAGTGCAACAAAATATCTTTGAACTGTGAAGCTAAGCAGGTGGAGGTGAACGATCCTCGATTTCCAAACCGAACCAAAGGACATCAAGCTATTGCAGTGTCCTATGCCCAAGCGTATAAAGATAGATCTAACACCAGGTGGCTGTTAGAAATAGTAGAAACATTGGAATGAGGAGGAGTTCACGGTCAAGGCACTGACTAAACTAATTGGTATAGCTAATGGCGCTCTTTCTCGTTTAAAAAGTACGCATTACCAACGGTGTTGTCTGCAGAGGATCATATCGGATTAAAAATAAAAAAATATGTTGGGTTTGTAAGGGGTAGTTTGACGAGGGGGATAAGGGGACTAACGGGAAAAGAGGGGGGAGGGGGAAAGTCAGAGACCACAATCATTTGTGGAAGGAAATAGCCTCTGGGGGTAGTAATTTTAGAGGGGTTGCGCATCAATCGTGTAACTTAAATTGTAGCCAGCAGTTTTTTATCCCTGTTTTTATCCAGAACTCAAATTATGATTAAAAATTTATTTTACCGGCAATGGCACGTATGCACAGGGAGGGAGGGGGAGTAGATAGTCCATGGGTAAATAATTCATTTACCTATATCATTATTCCCAAATCGGCCGAGAAGTTGTTGCTTCTCGAGCTGAAATGGTAAGTAGTAAATAATGAGCATACGTGTTGGAGTAAAATCAGGTTTTAAGATTCCTTTAGTTTTTTTCCCAAGGCATTGATTCAAGTGCAGAAAAGCGACAATTTTGATAGCTTTCCCTTGCTTAAACAGCACTTTCCAGACAGTGAAATGTATGACCTATTGACCTGCAAAGGTGTATACGCATACGACTATTACTGTTCTGGCGCTCGCTTAAGCGAGGTGATACTACCTCCAATTGAAGCTTTTTACAATTCACTCTTCAGTAGTGAATGCACAGCCAAGGAATATGAGTTTGCCAAGAAGGTGTGGGCTAAGGGGAATTGTAAAAATGGGTGGGATTATTGTAGACTGTACTTGGCCAGTGACGTTTTAACTCTGTTGGATATAGGCTGTAAGAACACAGACCAAGTATATTCAGAGTTTGGGTTAGATAGAGGCTACTATTTTTCCACGCCACATTTGGTGATGGATTTGATTTTAAAAATTAGTAGGGAGGAAATAGGCCTAATCACCGATGTAGATCAGCACCTTTTTGTAGAGCGTTCAATGAGGGAAGGGTATGTTTTTCATGGGGATCGCGTCTTGTCAACCGATCCGAGCGGACAAAATACCGGTGCAAAGTCAAATGCAGTGTTTTTGGACATGAACTCATTGTACCCCTCGGCAATGTCTCACTACTCTTTGCCATGTGGGAACTATCAATGGCTTGAGAATCCTTGTGAGTTCCCCGACATTGCCACCGTCGAGGACAATGGGCCGCAAGGATGGTTCTTTGAAATTGACGGGTATATTCCACTGGCGCTTCACGATGCAGTCACAGATTTTGTTTTTCTCTGTATCAATCGACCCGTGAGCAGCGACTAATTGAGCCCCTACAATCAATCATTGGTCGAGGATATGGGAATGTACTAGACCCCCTCTAAGCAAAAACTGATTGCTGATTTGGACCCTAAGGAGAATGTAGTTTTTCACCATGTGCTTTTGCAATGGATGGTGAGCAATGGTTTCAAAATTACCAAAATACATAGGGGCCTGCAGTTCAATCAGATACTTTATTTGAAAACGTTTATAGACACTTTTTTCGATAAACCCTCTAGGGAGAACTCCAATATAGAGAAGGAAATGTACAAACTTATTCTAAATTCAGCGTTTGGCAAAATGTGTGAAAGCGTAGGTAACAGATCTCGCTGCGATGTTGTGACTGACCCTCTAGAGTGTGCATGAATTATTGCCGATCCCAATTTTACATCGTTCACGATCATAGAGGCTGGCATGGTTCTTCTACACAGGAAAAACAAAAATGTGTTACTGAACAAGAATATAGTAAGAGGTAGTTCAGTACTAAAAATTTCCTAAAAGCTCATGTTTTCGTTTTTCTAAAATGTGTGCAAAGTGCAATGGCCAAGGGCGGGGGCGGTTCAAGTTTACTATGGGGATACAAATTCTCTGCTGTTAAAGGTAAAAACCGAGGATTTATTGGGTGATTTAGAAAAGTGAGAACACATCAGCTCGCGGATGGATTTCACCAACTGGAATCCGTCGCTCTACCCCGAGTTGGTAAAACGTCAATCCCCCAACCAACTATTAATGTTAAAATCAGAGACGGGGAGTGATTTGATATCCAGGGGGGTGTTCCCGGGTCCTAAAGTTTATTGCGTTAAAAATCATAGTGGGGATGAAAAGCAGGCGTCTAAAGGGGTGCCTACACATTTTGTAAAGAGCAATTTCAACATGAGCGTGTACAGAGACTGTGTAGAAAGTAGCTTGGTGCCGAGAGCACAAGTGCATGCAAGTCGCTCTCTTTAGTTCAAAAATTATACTTTAAGAGTGGAAAAAAAATGCAATGTCGTGTATATCCGACAAAGTCTATGTGCGCGAGAATGGTGTGAGTGTCCTGCCTAATGGCCACTACCGTATTTCAGACCGAGTTGAATGCATAGACTATCGCAATCAACTTGGTCTGGATAAATTAACCTAACCAACTAACCAACTAACCTAACCACCACCACTCAACCCGTTCATAAATTAACTAGCCACCCAACCCGTTCATAAATTAACTAACCCAACCCTTTCATAAATTAACCTAACCCAACCTAACCTGTAGCAGCAGCAGCAGTGACAACAACTATTGTACAGTTTTTTCCACCGCGGCCCCCGGGGGATGGGGGGCCCTTCCCGCGGCCACTCCCCGGGGTGAGGGGGGTCCCGCCCGTGGCCAGCCTTCGGCCTCGCGGCCCCGGGGGGGGGGGGTCTCCCCGTTTAAATTCATATTGTTCAACTGTGCTATCTAAATGTTTTAAAGTTCATGTGTTTTTTTGTTGTTTTCAAGTGTTGTTGTTGTACAGAAAAGTGTTCTTGCTGGACAAAAAGTGTTTAAAGACAATAACTGTTGTACAGATAGTGTTATTGTTGATGGACAAAAAGTGTTTTTTTTATGTTGTGCATAAAGTATCATTTTTATCGTTCTTCTTCTTGTTGAACAAATAGAGTTTTCATGTTGCCGAAATAAATGACCATGAAATATTGTCAGGTTCTTGTTGTTGTTGTTGTTCATGTTGAACAAATAGAGTTTTCATGTTGCAAATAAATGACCATGAAATATTGTTGTTTTTGTTGAACATAAAGTGTTATTTTTATCGTTGTTGTTGTTGAACAAATAGAGTTTTCATGTTGCAAATAAATGACCATGAAATATTGTTGTTGTTCTTGTTAACGTAGATAGATCTATGGGAAAATTATTACGACTACTACTTATTCACTGGACAATCATGATTTACAGTTAGTTGTAGTCCGACTGTTGTCAACAGCAGCAGCAGCAGCATTCATTAATTTAAAATCCCCTCCAGATTGTTTCTGTCTGGTTCCTCTATGTCATACAAAACAACACTCTTAGCTAAAATACATGTAAATTGTCAGAAAGTGTTTGTGGAAAAGCCGAAAAAAATATGCTATCGCTAGTGCGTTTTGTAGGAGTCCTACTATCGAATAAAAGCTATTGTCACAACCATATCAATACAATTCATACGGCGACTTGATGTTTTCAATAGTATTGAATCGAACTCGTGGCTGATTATTTATGATTTGGCTGAATCCATTGAACAGTTCTCACAGGAAATGCTACAACTGTTCACCGTTCGCTCCCACCATGAACACATTTCCATAACCCTAGTTCTACACAATCCGTTTCATCTAAAAAAATGTATGCGAACCCTTCCATTGAATTGCACTATCTATATTATCTATCGAGATGTTCGGGATTCTAGCTCGCTAATAAATCTCAATAAACAGATATACCCCGGCGCCCCTAAATTTTTGTTGTCAGCGTACACTCAGATGACTAATAAGCCCTACGGTTACATTTTGTTGGATCTTAATCAGAGCACGCCCGAGGATCTACGTGTAGTCACCAACATTTTCGAGAAAGAAATCACAGTATATCTTTCAGTGAACCTTAGCAAAGGCTATTAATTGGCGTTATGACACTGAAGATAATACACGAAACAATGAAATTTTTAATCCGTTTTAAATACTTCAAAACCTTTTCTTAGGAAGGCCATACTCAAACATGGTGTTGACAATGATTTCATTAATCTAACATCTGAACTTTGTTTAAATTTAACTGAGGGAATTGTTCAACAGCCAGATGGTATTAGACAACAGACAAAGAAACATTGTTCCACTGTACACGCCTTTGATTGTAAAAAAGAGGAAAAAATTTTTTAAGGAAAACGGCTCCATCAAGCAGGCGGTAGCTTTTTTACACTTTTACTGCCAATAATTGCAGGACTTGTAAACAGTTTTCTCTAGAGAATGGCAAAATCCTATAAATTGACACCATTTGAACTTATCCTCTCGCCCGTCGAACATTTTGAAGACAATCTAAGCAAATTCATTAATGATGAGAATATTGCCGATGACAAAAAACTGCTTTTACTTCAAGATGCATTGCGACGTGTGGAAAAACATAGACCCGCCGCTGTCGCCGATCCCTTCAAACAGGAAACATCTCCTCAAGATTCTGCAGCAGTGCAATCAAAGGAGAAGGAATTGAATTCATTTCTAACGATAATTAGGAACCTATTGCCAGTTACCTATCGAGAACAGAGTAAAAGAGTATTATCATATCTCATGTTGGACACTGGTGATGATCATCAAGTTCAAGTCTACAGCACAGGGAAACGAATTATAATTCAGGGAAAAAGCTATAATCTAGTTCATTTAATTTGTGATATGGTGACGAATCGTAAAGGACTTTTATCATTTGACAATAATCTATACACTTTTCTAAGCGTATCAAACTTTCCCAAAAGTCTTATTGGCAATAAGCAAATTCTAAAGAAACTAAGAGAACTTAGTCCTCCAACAACGCCAACACCACCATTTAAAAAAGAAGAAAATTCAATATTTGAAAATACTAGCAGCAGCAGCAGCAACACCTGTGACTGCTAGTCAAAAGCGAAGACGGATTGATTCACCCTCCAGTGTGCAAAGGGGGAGTGGACATTACACTAGGTGTTTGCGCACAAAATGGATGAAGTTCTGAAAGGTGTCTATGAAAATATTGGTGAAAAGAGAAGTTTAAGTTCTCCCAAAACGCTTTCTAGAGCTGTCACCGGGAGCACATTGAAAAAAGCAAAAGAATATCTAGAGAATGAATCGAGTTACACACTGCACCGGAATCACAGTCTTTGTAGTAAACAATATCGACAAACTAAAGCCTTTTTCCCTCTGCATATAATGCAAACGGATCTTTTAACTTTAGACGCAATTCAACGGCGTCACAATGCACCCTACAAATATATTCTGGTTGCAATCAGTATCTATAGTCGCTATGCCTATGCCATTCTATTACGGTCAAAGAGAGGTGTTAAAGTTGCTCGGGTCATTGAAAGTAATCTTGAACAGGATTCATATAGAAAAATTCAATCGGATCGTGGCAGTGAATTTGTTAATCCCCATGTGCAAAAGGTTCTATTGAAATATAATACATCACTTTATCATAGTCACAGCCCAATAAAGGCTGCATTGGCTGAAGGATTAATAAGAACAATTCAACTATTAATTTCAAGATGTTGTACCCTGAAAAATACATCTGCTTTTTTTCATGATTTAGATAAAATCATGCAGATATACAACAATCGACCTCATCGATCTCTGTCCAACGCAAACCCTCGTGATGTTCACTGCAGTGAAAATACATATGATGCTTTTCTAAAGCAATATTCCAATGGTGAATATTAAAAAAAAATTTGAAGAAGAAATTCAATGTTGATGATACTGTTCGAATTAATAGAACCACCAATATTTTTGAAAAGGGGAATTATTTATGGAGTACCGAACTTTTTAAAGTGTCCAAAATCCTGGACAGCGAACCCACGACATATCGACTGCGAGACACCAAAGATGATGAGATTCTCGGCGGTTTTTATGAATATGAACTACAAAAAGTTAGAAACACTAGTGAAATTTATCAAATTGAAAATATATTAAAGAGTCGTACTCGTAGGGGCAAGAGACAGTTGCTTGTTCTCTGGCTAGGATACAACTCAGATTTTGATTCTTGGGTCAGTGCTGAAGATATTGACAATAACTAATGATTTCTATGTGACTTTCATGTCCAACGTTTCTGATCCTCTCTACAATGACTTAAATAGAACAAGTGATTTTTGGACGAAACTCTCCCCCACCATCAAATTCCACGAGGGAAAGTATGAAGTGGCTCTTGTTGACTGTATTCTCAAAAATACCTACGACATCCTGAGAAAGGATCATAAATATAAAATAAAAATTAGACCCTATGATTGGCCGCCACCATCATCAGGTGATCAAGAACAAATTCAAAAAATTAATTGGATGAACTATCCATATATTGAATTACCCTACGTGGAACTCACCTGTATGAATGATTTATGTCGTTCTATTAATAAAAGAATTTCCGCTAGTAAAAAAGGAGTTTTTCATTTCAACTATTCAAAGGAGGAGGGCAAGATCTACATTAGTTCACCTATTGCCAGCGAAAATGTTATTCTTAATGATAATCTAAAGGATCTACTTAGCTTTAAACTCAATATAATCAATAGTAAAAATCCCAGAAACACTAATTTTAGTCTTGTTGACTACCTGCCTGTCTTCTCCAAGGACATTTGTATATTTTAGTACGCTTCTTTTGTGGAAACATCTCGAGTTGGTAATTTAAATGTTCCCCATCTAAGAGTTTTTGAACGAAAAACCGATCAAGAACATATTTACCGCTACAATATAAAGCATTTTCAATATATTCCCGTAAACACTTCCTATTTATAACTCTGTCAGTTAACACTAAGAACCGAATTAGTTGATCCCATAGCAATTTCAAATGGTTTGGCTCTGATTACATGCCATTTTAGTCCCATAGTTCAACAACAAGATGTATAACAGAAAAGGGGTATTCATTTGTCCTGATATTGACTACTATGTTAATACGCTAGGCCAAAGACAATAGGGCAATGAAATGGATTATTACAAAGGTCTTACGTCAGTTTCTGGCTATAGTCTTAGCAGTTGGTTTGCTAAGCTCTTTTACTCTTCGCTATCACTGGCTAGAAAATATCTTGTACCGGCTGCGACAGATTTTTGCATCCGCTACACTATACAATTGGGGCTCTGGCAAGGATTGTAAAAAAAGTGCTTCGAAAAATCTTAGGTCCAGTGCGCGAACCCTTGGCGAGAGATTAAAACAAAATGGTAAAGGCTTTAAAAGGTCAAGAAACAATGCATCACTCATCAGTCTCCACTCAGGTCGGAAACGAAAGACATCATCCCTCTTGTCAAAGAAAAGAAGGAAAAAGCCGACACTTAGTGTAAACAGAAGAAGAAGCCCCAGGAAGAAAATTGTTAGATCAAAACTGGATTTCTTCTCCTAAGATGTCCTACCTGCCGCATAAGGATTCTCAACCTTCAATCACCACCTCATTGAATCTATTCAATGCTGAAAATGTTGATGTGAGTGTCAAGCATGGATACTATGAACAATTTTATCCACAACAACCCCTCTCCGATAATATCCACTTTCAAATTTATTCCAATGAAAACTACTTTATGGACATGTCTTCCACATTTATAGATTTGCAAATGAAAGTCCGGAAATCCGATAATACAATGCCAATTCGAGGTGATGGGATATCCTATAAAAATTGTATACTACATAATTTATTTCGTCCAATTAGTATCTACATCAATGGCACGCTGGTGAGCACAAGCAACAATCTTTCAAATTATACAAGCTATATGCAATTCATGTTGATGACACCCAAGTCATACAAGGAATTAAAAGGCAGCTCCAATGGATATGAATATATTACTAATACTGATAGTACAGATGCACTTAAAAATGCTACAACTAATTAATTATATCTAGTTGGAAAAACATATAATGAAATGTTTAATATACCTCAATGGCTGTCGCCCAATGTTAAAGTGGATATAAAACTGACGCTTGCACCACCCAATTTCATATTGAGAAAAGAACTTGCTGCCAATCCTGATGTAAGTCTCTCCCTCACCTCGGCAATACTTCATGTACGCAAACAACAAGTCATGAGTTCTGTTGCTTTGGCAGTGGAAAAACTGAGAGCCAATGGAAACAATATTAAACTACTTGTTCCTCATACAATCACCAATCAACGTCATATTGCCAAAGGCTCACGTACCTTCACCGATTCACCCTTTATCAATGGCAAAATTTCATCAAAACTCGCTTTGGCATTTGTAAAAAGCGCTAGTGCAATAGGATCGTGGACTTGATGCCCAAATAAATTCGAAAAGTTTGGACTTTCATCTCTTGTGTGCAAAGTAAACGGCATCCCACTCTACAATCTATCTTTTGATAAATCCTATAGAACATTGTATGAGTTGACCATGCAAACCCTAGATCATGATTCGCAACTATTTGAAAATGGTATAACCGAAGATATGTTTGCTAAAACACATGGTATCATTGTATTGGATTTGTCTGGCACGCAGTATATGAGTATAGTACGTACGGGGAGTATGCGTTTAGAGTGTACATTTGCCGACCCATTGGCTGAGAGTATTGCACTAATCTCATTAAATCAATATGAAGCCTATTGGGAAGTTGCACTCGAAGGTAGTATTCTATTAGACTTAGTACTCTGAAAACGAATGAAATGATCAAGCCACTTAATATGAATCCCTACAGGTAACAGCACCAATCCTTTTGCCTAGCTTCAGATTATCTTGTAGAAATTCAAAGTGTCAATACTATTTGAATAATTGTCAATAGCAGTCCGTCGACTGTGCTGACGGGTCATTGGCTGTGCATCTTTAAAACAATGAAGACGATTGAATTTTTTGATCCTCTTGGTCTACCCTATACATTCTACACACCCCACATCAGCAACTATATTGAGAGCAGTGGGAAAACTATTATTCAAAATCGGAAGAGGGTACAGGATCTAACGACTAAAAGCTGTGGCTTCCATGCACTACTATATTTTGTGTTCCAATGTCGCGGCTTTACTTGCAAGCAGTTTCTCGACATTTATGGTGACAATCCACGTCTGAACGACTTTCTAGTGGAAAATATCCTCTCAGACCTATACAGTATTGATTTTTTTGCCCTAAGAGTAAAGTGCTTAAAAAATGTTTGTGAATTTGCTTATTAATAAAATGCATATATATACAACAATGTCTTTAAATCTTCACTTTAGATTTCTTCTTCCTCGATGTATAGGCAACTGTCGTGAACCACTAATGCCAGTAAATCATTTGGATTCACTGTATATTGATCTTGATTGACTGCAAAGTCAGGGTCACATTTTCTACAGTACAATGTAACTTCACTATTGTCATATCTCTTTGTATAGTCAATGATACTATTTGCTTTCATATTATGAAATTCACGAGTTTCAATCTGTCTATTTGAAGCAATATCACATACAGTGTTTTCAAATGGTGAATCACATTAGGTAACTGCCAAATATAAATCACTTGGTTTATAGTCATAATAGGCAGTGTCGTCACAACGATGACGTAGAAACCAAATTGTCTTGTTACCCCAACAGTTGAATCGTAGACCAGATTCCTCTTCCCAGAATAATTTAAATCCACGACGATACCAATCTCGTAGAAATAAACTGAAATAATGTTTGGGATTTTTTCCAATCATAGCGGGGTAAGTATTCTCCCACTGATCACATTTATCATAGTGACAATTGGAGCATAGGTGCCCTCTAGGGTGAGAGTCACAAATCTCTTCCAGACATGAATTACATCCTTTAATTTGTACTGCATAACCTCTATGTAATTTACAAGGATTACATAATTTGCACTTTTCACTATAGTCATCAATAATTGTACAATTCTCACATTGAGTCCAACTGCCAAGAGTGTACATGCACAATGGACATGTATAGAACATTTTTTGGTTTCCAATGTCAACTCTCTCACAGCTAAAACGAAACTGATCGTCCTCGCTCGATAAATTCAGTGAGGGGAATGGGGAGAGGAGTAGCTCTGTGACGTTACCTCTTTCGAATGGCGGGGGAGCCATCTATATTGAATCCATTGGCAATGTTTTCAAAAGTATATCCACGATATTATTCTGCTTTGTTCCAATTAATATATCAATAACTTGACTATAAGCATTTGAATCACATTTTAAAAGTTTCATACAATAGTCCAATGGGAGAGAATCAGTTTTCATTATATTGTCAAGTGTTCCCTGACGAGAGAATATCTTGCGTTGAAGAGATAACTCGAGAAAATCAAATGTTTTTCCATAAATACTAGATTTGATCTAATTCTCTCTTTCTCAAATTTATTCATTTTTCAGTCCTTTCACTCTGACTGCTGACTCTAGACTGACGCTGATTCGTTAGCCCTAACCTAACCTGATCAGAACAGAAAGGGAACATTTTCGATTTCGAAACAATTTTATTGAATAATCACAACAACAATAATGCTAAGCATGTACAATTAGCGATAGAGTTTATTGTCTTCGATTTGTTTCACTAATGCATTTAAAGCACATTGAAGTCAATTGACATACGCTATATCAACTTTAGCAGCGAAGCATAATTGGTATTCCATTTTAAATTTGCTCAATGAAATCACATACCTTGCATGTGCTGAATCACAGTCCGGACAAAACCGTTATCATCTTGTAATTTCCACCGCAATGTTAGGTGCTCTTGTATCTTTACCGCTAACTCCACTATCAACTTCTAATAGGGTAAATATTCCACATGTCATCAACACACAAATATACATCCAAATGAGTAAAGTCAAACTGTTCTTCTCACTCCTTTGAATTCTATTCACAGACTAATAAAACTATAGCAAAAATCCTTTCCTCATATTCTCTGCAATCCTCCGCCGCTAATATGTAACCAGCCCTCTGATTGGTTTAGAAGGAAACACGTGATCATGTTTCCTATTTCTGAATCTTAACATTCGCCCCGAGCGTGCACTTGGCCAAAACAACAACAACAACAAATCAATTGATCCTGAAAGAGGTGTTATTGCCCCTGTCCCCGTTAGACTCAATAATCCAGCAATTGTTGATGTGAACTCTTGTTGACATCACAGAAAACAACAAATAAATCGACCTTGAAAATACATCAAAGTGAGAAAAGTCCTGTTTTTTCATTCTCACTGACAAAAACCATAAAACAGACATAAATTGATGTTGACCTCCATGAAAAACAACAAATAAATTGACTAACACTCATAACCGTCCAAGAAACATCCATAAAAGTGAGAAAATTCCTGATTTTTAAGTGAAAAAAATCCTGTTTTTTCATTCTCAGTGAGAAAACCATCTCCCTAGGGACTCTATGCCCATATATGGAGTCCCCGTGGGAGTATAAGATAGCTTTCTACTAACATTTTGATTACTAAATATGGTATATGTATATTAAACTGACCATGCACATTCATTTGTATTTTATCATACATTATATTTGCATTACAACATTATTTGTTAATTGTATTTTATCATATTTTATTTATATTTTATCAGTGATACATTATACCCACATCGAATTTTACTATAAAAATTTCAAGCCTTCCCATCACTTTCGACTATTAAAAAGGGCACTAGCCCTTTCAATTTCCAATCAAATGAGCCCTTTTTGAGTTTCTACGACAACGGTTTCTATAAACACCTTATATGCACCCAGGGCATAAATTACAACCCTTACCCTAAGGGCTGTGAGGGTGGTTGTCATCCTCTAAGACATAATTTCTACTACGTTAAACGAAATGTCCATCTCAAAATTTTGATTGGATATGTTTGAGAAAATGGTAGGAATGAGAGGAGCGTTAGTCGCTCTCCAATCACTTTCAATTATTAAAAAGGCACTCGCCCTTTTAATTTCCAATCAAATGAGCCCCTTTGAAGTTTCTACGACAACGCTTTCAATAAAAACGTTATATACCCCTAGGGCATAACTTACAACCCTTGCCCTGAGGGCTGGGGGGGGGGTTGTCATCCTCAAAGATCTAATTTCCAGAACTTTTTACTACGTTGAAAAAAATCGCTATCTGAAAATTTTGATTGAATGTGTTTGGGGGAATGGTGGGCGTGAGAGGGTGGTTAGTTACCCTCCAATCGCTGTCGACTACTAAAAAGGGCACTATACCTCTCAATTCCCTATTGAATGAGCCCCTTTTGAATTTTTCACGACAAATCTATCTATAAAACCTTATATGGTTTTATCTATCTATAATCTATCTATAAAACCTTAAATTATGTATTTTAGGATGACAAACCCCCCAGAGCCCCCAGGGCAAGGGTTGTAAGTTATGCCCTGGGGGCTCTGGGGGGTTTGTCATCCTAAAATACATAATTTCCAGAACTTTCAACTCCGTTGAACAAAATGGCTACCTCTAAACTTTGATTGAATGTGTTTGGAGAAATGGTGGGTGGGAGAGGGGGGTCAATTACTCTCCACTCATTTTCAACTATTAAAAATGGCAATTTAAATTTCCAAACCAATGAGCCCTTTTTGAAATTTTTATAACCACTTTCTATATAAACCTTAAATACCACCAGGGTATAACTTAAAACCCTTGCACTAATGGCTCTGAGGGGGTTATCATCCTAAAAGACCTAATTTCCTATAAAATGGCTATCTAAAAATGTTGTTTGGATGTGTTTGGGGAAAAGGTGGGCGTAAAAGGGGGGTTAGTTGCCCTCAAATCACTTTCGACTATTGAAAAGGGCACTAGCCCTTTGAATTTTCAATCAAAAGAGCTATTTTTCAAGTTTCTACGACAAAGATTTCAATAAAAATTAATATGCCCCGAGGGCATAACTTATAACCCTGGCCCTGAAGGCTGGGGGGGGGGAGTGTCCTGCTCAAAAATATAATTTCCTGATTTTTAAACTGCGTGAAACAAAATGACTACCTCAAAATTTTGATTGGATGTGTTTGTGGAAATGGTGGGCGTGAAAGAGGTGTTAGTTGCCTTTCAATCAGTTTCGACTATTAAAAAGTGCTCTAGCCATTTTAATTTCCAATCGAATGAGCCCGTTTTGAAGTTTCTACAACAACGCGTTCGATAAAAACCTTATAGGTCCCCAGGGAATAACTCAAAACCCTTGCCCTGAGTGCTGTGGGGGGGGGGGGGGGTTGTCATCCTCAAAGACCTAATTTCCAGAATTTTCAACTACGTTGAACAAAATGGATATCTTAAAATTTTGATTGGATGTGTCTGGGGAAAATGTGGGCGTGAGAGGTTGCCAGTGATTGGAGTTGCCCTCCAATCACTTTCGGCTATTAAAAGAGGCACTAGCACTTTGAATTTCCAATCGAATGAACCATTTTGAAGTTTCTACGACAACGCCTTCTATAAGAACCTTATATAACCCTCAGGGCAAGGGTTACAACCCTTGCCCTGAGGGTTTTGGGGAGTTTCCTTCTAAAAAAAACATAATTTCGATCTGGAAATGAACTACGCTGAAAAAAATGGCTATCTAAAAATCTTTATTAGATGTGTTTGAGGAAACGGTTGGCGTGAGAGGGGGCTTAGTTGCCCTCAAATCACTTTCGACTATTAAAAGGGCACTATCCCTTTGAATTTCCAATCGAATGAGCCCTTTTTCAAGTTTCTACGACACAAATTTCAATAAAAACTTATATGCCCCCAGGGCATAACTTAAAACCCTTTCCCTGAAGACTGTGGGGGGAGTGTCCTGCTCAAAGGTATAATTTCTTGAACTTTAAACTGCGTGGAACAAAATGGCAATCTCAAAATATTGATTGGATGTGTTTGGAGAAATGGTGGGCGTGGAGGGGGTGTTAGTTGCCTTCCAATCACTTTCGACTATTAAAAAGGGCACTAGCCCTTTGAATTTCCAATCGAATGAGCCCTTTGAATTTCCAATCGAATGAGCCCTTTTTCAAGTTCCGACGACAAAGATTTCAATAAAAACCTTATATGCCCCCAGGGCATAACTTATAACCCTTTCCCTGGAGACTGTGGGGGAAGTGTCCTGCTCAAAGGTATAATTTCCTGAACTTTAAACTGCGTGGAACAAAATGGATATTTAAAAATTTTGATTGGATGTTTTTAGGGAATTGGTGGTCGTGGAAGGGGTGTTAGTTACCCTCCAATCACTTTCAACTATTAAAAAGGGCACAAGCCCTTCCAATTTTCAATCGAATAAGCCGTTTTTGAAGTTTCTACGACAAGGCGTTTGATAGAAACCTTATATGGCCCCAGGGCATAACTTACAACCCTTGCCCTAAGGGTTGTGGGGGAGTGTCCTCCTCAAAAATATATTTTCTATCTGGGAATCAAAATACTGAACAAAATGGCTATCTTAGAATTTTGATTGGATGTGTTTCGGGAAATGGTGGGCGTAGAAGGGGTGTTAGTTGCCTTTCAATCACTTTTGACTATTAAAAAGGGCACAAGCCACTCCAATTTCCAATTGAATGAGCCCTTATTGCAGTTTCTACGACAACGCGTTCTATAAAAACCTTATATATCCCCAGGGAATAACTTACAACCCTTGCCCTGAGTGATTTGGGGGGGGGGGAGGGGGGTTTCATCCTCAAAGACCTAATTTCCAAAACTTTCAATTACGTTGAACAAAACGGCTACCTTAAATTTTGATTGGATGTGTTAGGGGAAAAGGTGCGCGTGAGAGGGGGGTTAGTTGCCCTCCAAGCACTTTCAACTATTAAAAAGGGCACTAGCTCTTTGTGGGGGAGTGAGGGTTGTGGGGGAGTGTCCTCCTCAAAAACATTTTTTCTATCTGGGAATCGACCACACTGAACAAAATGGCTATCTCAAAATTTTGATTGGATGTGCTTCGGGAAATGGTGGGCATTAAAGGGGTGTTAGTTCCCTTTCAATCACTTTTGACTATTAAAAAGGGAACAAGCCACTCCAGTTTCCAATTGAATGAGCCCTTTTTGAAGTTTCTACGACAACTTCTTCGATGTGAAGTGCCCTGGTCTAAAGGGAAAAAAAATAATAAATAATGCATCGTGCCAACATCGCTCTTATATGCCCCCAGGGCAAAACTTAAAACCCTTGCCCTGAGGAGTGTGGGGGAGTGTCCTCCTCAAAAATATAATTTCTATCTCGAAATCAACTACGCTGAACGAAATGGCTATCTGGTGCCCCGATATGGAAAAAAAATAATACATTGTGCCAACATCGTTCTTTACTTAGGCAGCGCGATTGCGCTGCCTATGATACACCCACCCCCCTGATGGTCCGACATATAGCCCTAGGAATGTAGTAAAAACATAAAGAAAACACTAAACCAATAAAATGCTTACTTTTTAATATGAAAGAACACGAAAGATTTTAACAAGAAAGAATGTCATCACGAGATTCGACACAACAATGAAATGTAATTCTACCGTTACATATGGGACCTCAGAGGGGGAGAGGGTTATATTGGCAAAAAGTGGCCAAGATACTTGGAAAATGCCTAGCACAAAATCGAAAATAAATCATCGAAATAACTCGTAGGCTTAACTAATCTACCTCTCTATTCAATGTTCTGGTATAGCCTTGGTTATAAACGAGAATTTGTTCATTTTCAGAGTTTCAAATATTTTATCAATATCAGCAGTTCATAATCTCATATAAAAACAGCTTTATAACCTGATATTGTGTCCTAACAATTGGATGTAGGGAAAGGTTGTTACCCAAAGAACAATACATATATCATTTTATAATCACATATTTAAAAATAAATTATTAAGAAAACAGCTTCTATTATTATCTACTTATGTTTTTATTTTAAATTTTTCTTCCTGGCTTTAGCTTGCTCCTTCTCCATTAATTTCAGTATAACTGTTGGTGATGCCAGGTACCTGGCTGGAAAATGCGCCATCGGCGCATTTTCGCTATATATTTTTTGGGTGGAGTTCGAAACTCAGGGTAAATTAGATCTTGCAGGGATGATTGCAAAAAAAGAGAAAAAAAAAACCCAGAAATTCAGAGACAATGCTACCAGATAGTGTGAATTTTGCTTTACAGAATACTAAAACTCAAAATTGGTAGGATTCAGTCTTCATTAACAGATTTCGGCACCATATTCCGAAATCTGAAGTAGTGAAGCATTTTTGACTTATTACATGCGCTTTTGTGGTCGAAATTTTCTGTTCTCAGTCTCTGGTTTGAAAAGAAAGATATTTTCCTTAGTTTTCTGGCATGTCAGAGAATTAAATAAAAAAGAGAATTAAAGAAGATCTAACAAAAAAAATACTTGCCAACATCTAAGGTGGTATTTTACATTACTTTCTGGCTAATATGTTGAATTATTCCCTATCAACAATAGAAATTGTGATTAAAGAACTAAAAAAAGAAATAGGTACTCAGAATACTGGTCTTGCGATATAGATAAGTTATACAAAAACGTAAAAGTTAAAGGCGCATTTGATAAAGGTAACAAATAGATAGGATTTTGTAAAATATAAGTAAACAGAATCAAGATTCCTTAATGTCGAATCTCTCCAAAATATCATTTAAGTAAGTGACATAAAAGTTTACTTCCTTAAATAATGTTTTTCTGACATTTTAATACTGAGCTTCGAAAAGATATAAGTTCTAAAACTTAGTTATGAGAACAAAATGTTTCGTAGGTTTCAAAATATAAATTAGAACGACAAGAACGGCCAAGTAAAAGATAAGAAATTAGACCGGCCGTTATCAATGCAATTATCTATAAAATTGCAGGCCAAAGACAATAATCTGAGATTTATGTCATGAAACCAAAGCAAAAGACACACACATGAAACAGAATTGTATTTGGAAAGGTCCTTCAACAGTTCAAATTGCTATTTTATTTGTTTTGCTCTTGTAATGAACTTGGGATTAGTTTCTTACATTTTTTAATAATATATTGTATTTATCTTCGACTAGTATTCAAGATCATTTTCAAAGATAAACAGCAAACCATCCTTCTATATCGCCCAACATTTACTCAAGAGTTTCATCTTTATTTTAATTGTCACTGGATGGTTTTTTGATGTCATATATGTCAATGGTAAATCTATTCAGCATAACGGGTGTAGGATCAAAGTCCCTGCAGCACTTTCCCTGGCAATTTAGCCTAAGTTAGATGGTCTTAGTAGAGTGAAGCATTTTAAGTTGCATCCTGTTTCGAATTTTGTACTTGATTAAATAAAAAAAAAAACTTTACTTTCTTTGATAGCTTGGATGCACTTACGCTACTTTGATTTGGTTAAATTTTAAGAGCAGAAGTAACCCCGAAATTTTCAACATAATACCCTCAGTCGTTCTTGGGATACTAGTAGTAGAAAGGCCTCAGGAGGTCCGAACATTACCACGTGGTTTATGGTTTTCTCACTGAGAATGAAAAAACAGAATTTTTCTCACTTGAAAAAAAAGGAATTTTCTCACTTTGATGGATGTTTTCTTGGACGGTTATGTGTGTTGGTCAATTTATTTGATGTTTTTCATGGATGTCAACAGCAATTCATGTCTGTTTTATGGCTTTTGTCAGTGAGAATGAAAAAACAGGAACGTGTTGGTCAATTTTTTTGATGTCAACAGCAATTTATGTCTGTTTTATGGTTTTTGTCAGTGAGAATGGAAAAACAGGAACTTTCTCACTTTGACGGATTATTGAGTCTAACGGGGACAGGGTCAATGACACTTCCTTCAAGATCTTGTTGTTGTTTTGGTCATGTGTACGCAAGACCTAACGGAATAGGAAACAGTTAGATCACGTGTTTCCTTCTCAGCCAATCAGCGAGTTGGATGCATCCCCTTTCTCAGCCAATCAGGGTCAGTCTAGAGTCAGCAGTCAGAGTGAAAGGATTGAAAAATGAATAAATTTGAGAAAGAGAGAATTAGATCAAATCTAGTGTTTATGGAAAAACATTTGATTTTGGATGATGATTTTCTCGAGTTATCTCTTCAACGCAGGATATTCTCTCAGGGAACACTTGACAATATAATGAGGAGTGATTCTCCCCCATTGGACTATTGTATGAAACTTTTAAAATGTTAAAAGTTTTTAACATTTAATATTAATATTAATATTAATATTATTTTAATATTAATTGGAACAAAGCAGAATCATATCGTGGATATACTTTTGAAAACATTGCCAATGGATTCAATGTAGATGGCTCCCCCGCCATTCGAAACAGGTAACGTCAAGAGTTACTCCTCTCCCCATTTCCCCTCATTGAATTTATGGAGTAAGGACGATCAGTTTCGTTCTATCTGTGAGAGTGTTGACATTGGAAAAAGAAAAATGGTCTATACACGTCCATTATGCATGTATACTCTTGGCAGTTGGACTCAATGTGAGAATTGTACAATTATTGATGACTATTGTGAAAAGTGTAAATTATGTAATCCTTATAAATTACATAGAGGCTATGTAGTACAAATTAAAGGATGTAATGCATGTCTTGAAGAGGTGTGTGACTCTCACCCTAGAGGACACCTGTGCTCCAATTGTCACCATGATAAATGTGATCAGTGGGAGAATACTTACCCTGCTATGATTGGAAAGAATCCTAAACGTGATTTTAGTTTATTTCTACGAGATTGGTATCGTCGTGGATTTAGATTATTCTGGGAAGAGGAATCTGGTCTACGATTCAACTGTTGGGGTAACAAGACAATCTGGTTTCTACGTCATCGCGGTGATGACACTGCCTACTATGACTATAAACCAAGTGATAATTATTTGGCAGTTACCGAATGTAATTCACCACTTGAAAACACTGTATGTGATATTGCTTCAAATAGACAGATTGAAATCCGTGAATTTCATAATATGAATTCAAATAGTATCATTGACTATACAAAGAGATATGACAAGAGTGAAGTTACATTGTACTGTAGAAAATCTGACCCTGACTTTGCAGTCAATCAAGATCAATATACAGTGAATCCAAATGATTTACCAGCATTAGTGGTTCACGATAGTTGCCTATACACCGATGAAGAAATCTAAAAGTGGAGATTTAAAGACATTGTTATATATATACATTTTATTAATAAACAAATTCACAAACATTTTTTAAGCACTTTACTCTTAGGGCACTGAAATCAATACTGTATAGGTCTGAGAGGATATTTTCCACTAGAAAGTCGTTCAGACGTGGATTGTCACTACAAATGTGGAGAAACTGCTTGTAAGTATAGCCGCGACATCGGAACACAAAATATAGTAGTGCATGGAAGCTACAGCTTTTATTCGTTAGATCCTGCACCCTCTTCCGATTTTGAATAATAGTTTTCCCACTGCTCTCAATATAGTTGCTGATGTGGGGTGTGTAAAATGTATAGGGTAGGCCAAGAGGATCAAAAATTAAATCGTCTTCATTGTTTGAAAGATGCACAGCCAATGACCCGTCAGCACAGTCGATGGACTGCTATTAGCAATTATCAAGGTATTGTTGACACGTTGAATTTTTCCAAGATAGTCCGAGGGTAGACAATAGGATTTGTACTGGGACATGTAGGGGTCCATATTAAATACATTGATTATTTGACTGGTGTTCATGGCGCCAAGTCTAGTAGAGCACTGCCTTCGGGAGTGATTTCCCAATAGGTTTCATATTGATTTAGTGAGATTAGTGCAATACTCTCAGCCAATGGGTCGGCAAATGTACACTCTAAACGCACACTCCCCGTACGTACTATAATCATATCCTGTGTACCAGACAAATCCAGTACAATGATACCATGTTTTTTAGCAAACATATCTTCGGTTATACCATTTTCAAATAGTTGCGAATCATGATCTAGGGTTTGTATGGTCAACTCATGAAACGTTCTATAGGATTTATCAAAAGATAGATTGTAGAGTGGGATACCGTTTACTTTGCACACAAGAGATGAAAGTCCAAACATCTCGAATTTATGTGGGCATTCAGACCATGATCCTATTGCACTGGCGCTTTTCACAAATGCCAAAGCGAGTTTTGACGGAATTTCACCATTGATAAAGGATGAATCGGTGAAGGTGCGTGAGCCCATTGCAATATGACGTTGATTGGTGATTGTATGAGGAACAAATAGTTTAATATTATTTCCTTTGGCTCTTAGTTTCTCCACCGCCAAAGCAACAGAATTCATAACCTGTTGTTTGCGTACATGAAGTATTGCCGAGGTAAGGGAGAGGCTAACATCAGGATTGACAGCAAGTTCTTTTCTCACTATGAAATTGGTTGGTGCTAGTGTAAGTTTTATTTCCACTTTAACATTGGGCGGCAACTATTGGGGGATATTAAATATTTTATGATATATTTTTCCAACTAGATGTAATTCACTAGTTGTAGCATTTTTAAGCGCATCTGTACTATCAGTATTAGTAATATATTCATATCCACTGGAGATGCCTCTCAATTCCTTGTATGACTTGTATGTCATCAGCATGAATTGCATATAGCTTGTATAATTTGAGAGATTGTTGCTAGTGCTCACCAGCGTGCCATTGATGTAGACACTAATTTGACGAAATAAATTGTGTAATATACAATTTTCATAGGATATTCCATCGGCCCGAATTGGCATTGTATTATCAGATTTTCGGACTTTCATTTGTAAATCTATAAATGTCGAAGACACGTCCATAAAGTAGTCTTCATTGGAATAAAATTTGAAAGTGGATATTATAGGAGAAGGGCTATAGAGGACAAAATTGTTCATAGTATCCATGCTTGACACTCATATCAACATTTTCTGCATTGAATAGATTCAATGAGGCGGTGATTGAAGGTTGAGAACCCTTATGTGGCAGGTAGGACATCTTAAGAGAAGAAATATAGTTTTGATCTAACAATTTTCTTCCTGGAACTACTTCTTCTGTTTACACTACGTGTTAGACTTTTCTTTCCTTTTGTTGACAAGAGAGGTGATGTCTTTCGTTTCCAACCTGAGTGGAGACTGATGAGTGATGCATTGTTTCTCGACCTTTTTAAGCCTTTACCATTTTGTTTTAATCTTTCACCAAGGGTTTGCGCACTGGACCTAAGATTTTCCGAAGCGCTTTTTTTTAAATCCTTGCCACAGCCCCAATCGTATAGTGTAGAGGATGCAAAATCTGTTGCAGCCGGTACAAGATATTTTCTAGCCAATGGTAGTGAAGAGCGAAACAGCTTAGCAAATCAACTTCCAAGACCGTAGCCAGACATTGACGAGCGACCTTTGTAATAGTCCATTCCATTGCCCTGTTTTCTTGGGCCAAGGGTATTAACATAGCAGTCAATATCAGGAAAAGTGAATACCACTTTTCTATTAGACATATAGCTGAACAGTGTGTAAAAAATGGTATTCAATCATTGCTAAAGCGTTTAAAATTGCTACGGGGTCGCCTGATTTGGATCGCAGTTCTAAATGACAGAGTTCAACATAGGTAATGTTCACGGGAATCCACTGACAATGATTTATATTGTAGTGGTGAATATGTTCTTGATTGGTTTTTCGTTCAAGAACTCGTAGGAGGGGAACATTTGAATTACCAACCCGAGATGTTTCCACAATTGAAGCATAGAGAAATATACAAGTGTCCGTGGAGAAGGCAGGTGGGTAGTCAGCAAAAATGAAATTACTGTTTCCGGCACTTTTACCATTGATTATATTGAGCTTAAAGCCAAGAACATCCTTTAGGCTATCATTAAGAATAACCTTTTCGCTGGCAATAAGTGAACTAATGTAGATCTTGCCCTCCTCCTTTGAAGAGTTGAAATGAAAATCTCCCTTTTTACGAGCGGAAATTCTTTTATTAATAGAACGACATAAATCGTTCATACAGGTGAGTTCCTCGTAGGGTAATTCAATATATGGATAATCCATCCAATTGATTTTTGGAATTTGTTCTTGATTACTTGAGGATGGTGGTGGCGGCCAATCATAGGGTGTAATTTTTATTTCATATTTACGATCCTTTCTCAGGATGTCATAGGTATTTTTGAGAATACAGTCGACAAGAGCTACTTCATACTTTCCGTCGTCAAATTTCAAGGTGGGGGAGAGTTTCGTCCAAAAATCACTTGTTCTATTCAAGTCATTGTAGAGAGGATCAGAAAAATTGGACATGAAAGTCACATAGAAATCATTGGGCATTGTTAATATCTTCAGCACTGAACCAAGAATCAAAATCTGAGTTGTATCCTAGCCAGCGAACAAGCAACTGTCTCTTGCCCCTACGAGTACGACTCTTTAATATCCTTTCAATTTGATACATTTCACTAGTTTTTCTAACTTTTTGCAGTTCATATTCATAAATACCGCCGAGAAACTCATCATCTTTGGTATCTCGCAGTTGATATGTCGTGGGTTTGGTGTCCGGGATTTTGGACACTTTAAAAAGTTCAGTGCTCCATAAATAATTCCCCTTTTCAAAAATATTGGTGGTTCTATTAATTCGAACAGTATCACCAACATTGAATTTCTTCTTCCCTTTTTTTTCTCTTTTTCACCATTGGAATATTTCTTTAGAAAAGAATCAAATGTATTTTCATTGCAGTGAACATCCCGAGGGCTTGACTTGGACAGAGATCGATGAGGTCAATGGTTGTATATCTGCATGATTTTATCTAAATCATGAATAAAAGCCGGTGTATTTTTCAGTGTACAATATCTTGAAATTAATAGACGAATCGTTCTTATTAATCGTTCAGCCAATGCAGCCTTTATCGGGCTGTGACTATGATAAAGTTTTGTATTATATTTCAATAGAACCTTTTGCACATGGGAATTAACAAATTCACTGCCATGATCCGATTGAATTTTTCTATATGAATCCTGTTCAAGAATACTTTCAATGGCCCGAGCAACTTCAACACCTCTCTTTGACCGTAATGGAGTTGCTTAGACATAACGACTAAAGACACTGATTGCCACTAGAATATATTTGTAGGGTGCGTTGTGACGCAGTTGAATTGCATCTAGAGTCAAAAGATCCATTTGCACTATATGCAAAGAGAAAAAGGCTTTAGTTTGTCGATATTGTTTGCTGCGAAGCCTGTGATTCCGATGCAGTGTGTAACTCGGTTCATTCTCTAGATACTCTTTTGCATTTTTAAATGTGGTGCCCGAGACAGATTTAGAAAGCGATTTGGGAGAACTTAAACTTCCCGCTTCACAAATGTTGCTTTGTCTGTTGTCTAACACCTTCTGGCAGTTGAACATTGCCTTCGGTTAGATTTAAACAAAGTTCAGATATTAGATTAATGAAATCATTGTCAACACCATGTTTGAGTATGGCTTTCTAAGCAAGGATTTTGAAGTGCTTAAAACGGAAAATAAATGCCGTTGTTCGTGTAGTTTCTTCAGTGTCATAATGGCAACTAATAACCTTTTCTACTGTTCACTGGAAGATATACTGTAATTTCATTGTCGAAAATGTCGGTGACTACACGTAGATCCTCGGGCGTGCTCTGATTAAGATCCAGCAAAATGTAACTGTAGGTTTTATTAGTCACCTGAGTGTACGCTGACAACAGAAATTTAGGGGTGCCGGGGTATATCTGTTTATTGAGAGTTATTAACGAGCTAGAATCACGAACAACTCGATAAATAATATAGATGGTGCAATTCAAAGCAAGGGTTCGCATACATTTGCTCTGATGAAACAGATTGTGTAGAACTAGGGTTATGGAAATGTTTTCATGATGGGAGCGAACGGTGAACAGTTGTAGCATTTCCTGTGAGAACTGTTCAATGGATTCAGCCAAATCATCAATAATCAGCCACGAGTTTGGTTCAATGCTATTGAAAACATCAAGTCTCCGTATGAATTGTATTGGTATGGTTGTGGCAATAGCTTTTATTTGATCATAGGACTCCTTCCAAATACTATAGCAATAGTAGATTTTTTTCGGCTTTTCCAAAAACATTTTCTCGCAATTTTGAATTATTTTAGTTAAGAGTGTTGTTTTCCCCGACATTGAGGGACCACACAGAAACGATCTGAAGGGTGTTTTAAATTGATACAAGCTGCTGCTGCTGTTGACAACAGTTGGACTAAAACTAACTGTAAATCATACGTGTACTAGGAATAAGTAGTAGTAGCAATAATTTTCCCATAGATCTATCTAGTACTGGTTAACAACAACAAAAAACAATATTTCATGGCAGCACTTATTTCGATAACTTGAAAACAAATATTTGTTCAACATGAACTGCAATTGACAACGATATGAATAACACTTGTTCAACAAGAAGAGTTGACAACAATATTTCATGGCAGCATTTATTTCGGCACTGTATGAAAACTCTATTTGTTCCTGACATGAACAATTGACAATGATAAAAATGACACTTTATGTACAACATAAATAAAAACACTTTTTGTCCATCAACAGTAATAACACTGCACTTCGATTTTCAAATTAAACACTTTTCTGTACAACAACAACACTTTATATCTGTACACTGAGCTGAGAAAACACAGACACTTTTATATACAAAAAAAAAAAACACTTGAAAAAAAAACACTTGGAACATGAACTAAGCACAGTTGAACATTACAGTGAATTTAAAGGTGGGATCCCCCCTCCCCCCCCTCCAGGGTCGCGGGGCCGGAGGCCGGCCACGGACGGGACCCCCCACCCCCCGGGGGCGGGACCCCCCCCCCCCCGGGGGCGGGACCCCCCACCCCCCGAGAGCCGGCCGCGAGAAGGGCCCCCCCCCTTCCCCACCCCCTGGGCGGCCGCGGGCGGGACCCTCCCGCCCGCGGCCCGCGGCAGATATAGTAGCCTATATCTAACCCGAACTCTGAATAGATTTGGTCTGTGTTCTTACAGACTATATCAAACAGAGTTGAACGTCACTGGCCAAGTACAGTCTACAATAATCCCACCCATTTTTACAATCCCTCTTAGACCACACCTTCTTGGCAAACTCATACTCCTCGGCTGTGCATTCACTGCTGGTCAGTGAATTGTAAAAAGCTTCAATTGGAGGTAGTTTCACCTCACTTAAGCGAGCGCCAGAACAGCAATAATCGTATGCATATAGACCTTTGCAGGTCAACAGATTATACATTTCACCATCTGGAAAGAGCTGTTTAAGCAAGGGAAAGCTATCAAAATTGCCGCTTCTCTGCACTTGAATCAATTGACTCAATGCCTTGGGAAAAAAACTAAAAGAATCTAAAAATCTGATTTTATTCCAGCACGTACGTTCATTATCCACTACCTGCCATTTCAGTTCGAGAAGCAACAACTTCTCGGCCGATTTGGGAATAATGTTATAGGTAAATGAACTGTTTACCCATGGACTATCTACTCCCCCTCCCTCCCTATGCATACGTGCCAGTGCTGGTAAAATAAATTTTAAATCGTAATTTGATTTGTGGATAAAAACAGGAATTAAAAAACTGTTGGCTAATATTTAAATTACATTATTGATGCGCAACCCGTCTCACAGTACGAATCCCAGATTAGATGACCTGTAGGCCTTGATTCTGGTCCCCGACTTTCCCCCTCCCCCCTCTTGTCTCGGTAGTGCCCGGTTCCTCCGCTTAACAATCTCTTTGATCCCCCAAACCATTAATTTTTTCTTTAATCGTGAGACACTCCGCTGCAGACAAAACCAAAGGATAAAGGGTATTTCTCAAACGAGAAATAGCACCATTAGCCGTGCCAATTAGCTTAGTCAGTGCCGTGACCATACACTTGTTCTCATCCAATGTTTCTACTATTTCTAACAACCGCTTGGTGTTAGAACTGTCTCTTTGCGCGTGAGCATAGGACACTGCAATAGCCTGGTGTTCTTTGATTCGGTTTGGAAATCGTGGATCATTCACATCCACCAGCTTAGCTTCACAGTCCAAAGATATTTTGTTGCACTGGAGGAGGGTGTTCTGAAAATTTTTAAAACGTAAAATAGCCCTATCCCCTGAAACCGTTTCCACTGTCTGGTAGCCATGCCGTCTACAATGCCTCATGTGATTTTGCAACTTTAATTCAGTCCAAAATCGAGAGATACATGTCGGACAGTAGAAACGTACCCCCTTATTCTTACCCTCCCCCAGAACTCTACCGATGTCTGTAATAGGGTTAAAATGGTCAATTGCATTTGGTTCACTAGGTGGTGTGTATAATAACCAAACCCAGTGTCTGACCAAATCAATTGACGGGCCCCTTACGGGGAAGACCACCCCCTTCTTTTTAAACGAGTCCCATCTTCAAATTCAGTTTCATACTGAACCACAGTAACGCCGATATTTAAATGAGCATTAGCCCTTTCAAAAATTTCAATAGATCGTAGCGTTACTGGGTATTTTCCTTCTAAGCAAGATTAATATACAATGAGGAAATTGGACCCTTCCTTCCCATGTACAGCCCAATCGTCTAAATTCGTCTTGGAAGCGTCACGTGCTAGAGGTTCAAAAGCTGAAATGAGGAAAGCATACATGAAATATTTTTGACCTGTTTCAAAACAGATCCGCTGGACACCTTGACAACCTTCTAGATCTGGATTATATTTTAAAACTACTGCCCTTTCCCCACTTCCCCCTCTTAAAATAAAATGTTTCTTAAATTTACAAATATTCACACTTAAATTTTCAATAAATAAAACCACAGACCCACTACCGTTTTCATTAAAGTTCCCGAGATGCGTAATAATTTGACCAACCCACTCGCTAAAAACACCCTAAAAATTTTCTAAATTTGGATAAATTACGCGCATCTCGGAATGTACATAATGATAATAAACTTTGTTTTCCCCCTCATTTAAATAAAAAACCTTTAAAACAATTGAAACCTTAATTGAATCCTTCCCCCACAATTGAAGTTGATTCTCCAGTAGTGCGCGAATTTTATCTACATAGTCGTGCACAATTTATACGGGATCAAACACAAAATTTCCCCCCATAAGCGAATTAAAAGGATCACCAAAAGTCGAGGTGTAAACAACTATTGCATTTAAAATTGTGTTGGACAGCTGAAAGTCTGGAAAAGTTGTACCCCCCTCCCCCTCTTGTATATCACCCCCTCCCCCTCCCCCAAGTTGTTCAAGAATATTTGGGGTATGTAAATGCTCCACTTCAGTTGTTTGAAGTGGAAGTAGGTAATCAGTGGGGGATAGAGGAGGGTTCCCTGTAAAATCCTCTAAAATTTGTAAGGTGTTTGGACATAGCAATGGCAAGTCCCCCTCTGAACTAGGAACATTACCTTGCTCAACTGTGCTAATCTCTACATTGAAATAATTACTTAGAAAAGCATCAATATTAAAAGGTATTTCATCGGAATTAACAATACCATCCCATTCATTGATATGTGAATGGTCCCGAATGAGATGAAATTCCGTAGACGCGAGTTCTTCCTCTCCTTCACCAACTGATGACGATGGTGACATTGAATAAGGGACCAATGGTTGTCCAACCTATAAATGAAAAATAGCTTATTTTCAATGTGTTCAAATCACCCCTACTGTTTTTAAAATTTGGATTATTATTTAAAACGTGCTTAGTAGTATGCACATAGTAGCATTTGCTTAGTTCACTGTTCCCTCCACTCCACTGATATTCTGAAAGTTCCAATTTCCAACTTAACGAAAATCTAAAACGCCGCTTTACATAGAATTGACAATTTGATTTTGTTCAAACAACCCCCTTTCCCATCAATTTCCAATATTTAATGCTCCCCCCTCCGAGCCGACCATCGCGGCGCTTTCCCGCAGCGCTTTCCCGCAGCGCTTCCCGCAGCGCTTCCCCCCGGCGCTTCCCCCAACGCTTCTCGGTCCCACCGGCGCTTCCCGGCTGCTACGATGCAAAAAGCTATCTTTTTCTCAGTGAATTCTCGGCCCCATACCCGTTCACCAATGCGTGAAGAAACATTTTTTTTTTCGCGGCGCTTCTCGGGCCCGCGGCGCATTTCCCGCGGTGCTTCTCGGGCCCGCAGCGCTTCCCGCGGTGCTTCTCGGGCCCACCAGCGCTTCCCGAGAGCCAAGGTGGCTCCCAACCATTCACATAATGTCCTAAAAAAACGTATTGTTAGGCGGTATAAGTCGTTTCGCCTACTTCCCGTACAGGTTGTCTATGACTCCAAATGAGCCTAGATTATTTGTAATCTCGTGTCTGTTCTGTTTCCAAGACTATACTTCAACAGCTAGGAAAATACACAATTAAATACTGTAAACCGTTAACTCAGACATTGGCAGAATGTTTCCCCTTGCTAAAATCTTGGCGGCAAGTTGTTTTGAAAGCTATTTTAAAAATATTCAGTGCAAATTAGACAGTCCATATGTGCCAGATAGATAAATGGGAAAAATCTCTGCAGCCTTCTCTCTTATAACTATGGAATATTCAATTGTGAACGGAATAGCATTCACAGAGTTTCAAATGGTGAGCATTAGCAGTAATTGACTGCACTTTTTAAGTGACCAAAAAGATTCGATGGCAACTATGCCCCCCCCCTCCCCCTTTTCAGCAATGTCATAAATAGCAATTATTATTTTTGGGAATATAACTTGTTTCGTACTTACATAGAATTCCAATTTCCTAAATATCTATTGCTAATTTTGCAAACAATTCCGCTATTTTCAGAAATATACACAGAATTACGTAAAAGCATTGAAATCGTAGACTTGGCGGCCTAACCGCTAATGATAGAACAAGACAGGAAAAGGGGTGATACAGATCTATTTATCTGCCTGTGCGGAGCTTTAAGCCAAAGATTAAAACTAGACAATATTCAATTGTGAAAAATAGCATTTTGAGTTTCATAGCGGTGAGAGATTACAGTAAAAACTAGAAAATTACCTAAAAATAATCGCTTATGAGCTATAGAAGCGATAGCAACAGAGAAAATAGTATAGATTAGAAAAAAAGAGTGGTTTCTTTGCAAAAAAAAATACATTATATTTAGATATTTCTCAGGGAGGGGGGAGCAGAGAAATTTAAAACAAGGGGTGTGAGATTATAGAGAAAATAATATTTTAATATTCCGCTGAGATACACTTTTACACAGTGTTGAAAAATAGTGAAAGGAAAAGAGTAAAAAACATTGGAAGAAATAGATTTATATATTTCTATTTGATAGGTAGGAAAAAAATGCTCACATTTGCAAATCCTGGCTGCACTTGGGTGCCAGATGGTCCGGCTAGTGCGTGTTGGAGGGCGGACGGGCCGACTTCGCTAATTTCTTGCGCAGATTGGGTTGCGGCTTGTACAGTAGGACCTGTGACGGTACGGACTTGTGCAGTCGAGCCAGTGATATCATGGGCTTGCACAGATGGCTGCACTTGGGCTGGCAGTGTGGAGCTGGGGGGTTTCAGCCAACGGCCATATTGAACAACTGTTGCAGAGGTTTTACCTTGACCCCGTGCTCTCTTACTGGGAGGTGGGGCACATTCTTCACCATTGTCCTTAAAGAAGAGAAAAAATTTAGTATAGAAAAAATTTCATCCTTTTTTTTTTTACAGAATGAAAATTAGTACTTCCTTCTACATAATTTATTGTCAGACATAATTTGTCTAGAAAAGCATTTATCTCAAAGAAGCCCCCTCCTCCACCCTTTTTCAGCAAAGCCAAAAGTAAAAATGCATATAGGTTTACCCTCTCATTGAGTTAATCTTGCGTGTTTTTTTGCAAGCGCAATGTAGATCAATAAAGAATATATCTTACTACCTTTTATTCAAATGCTATAGTTAAAATCGCTAAAATATCAAAGAGAAATGGTTTGACACTGAAATAGAAAACAATTATGATAAAAACAATTATGTTTTCATTTCTATTTTGTCACCATTAAAAGCGTTAACCCATTCCCCAACAAATATCCTGGATTCAAATTGATCCTCTCCCCCTAAATTTTGGAAAATTAAGCCATCCCTAGGTTTACCCTCTCATTGAGTTAATCTTGCGTAACTATTCAATAATCTCTTTTAATTTTGTAGACAATTTGTTCCCCTTTTTTTTCAGACATCATTGAAATGCGCACACAAGCTTAATTAAGAGTAATCTTTCTTTCCGCGGGAATAATGTTTATATAAATCTCCCCTCTTGTCGGATATTCACACGCGGCTTTTACTGCAAAGGAGAGCCAGTTCATTTGATAATTTTAATCACATCAAGGAGAAAAGATAATTTTGAGTAATAACTTCAATTGAAAGAATTAAATGGGGATAAATGGTGGGAAAGGAGGGAGGGAGGATGAGGTTTACGTAATGGAAAAAAGTGTATATTTTCAAGCAATGTATAAAGAATTTTTTTGGGGGGGGGGGAGGGGATTTACCTGAATATACTGGAGGGTGACCATGTAAAATAATTTTATTTTGAAAATAAAAAATGTACTAAATCAGAACTTATATGGTAAATTGATGTTGCCAAGGCTTCTAATTCATCAATATTATCCATTCTAGTTGTTTGCACTGTGTCAAAATACTTTCTGATAATTTAATCACATTGCATGCCCGTTATATACGAAATCTCAAGGGTGAATTGTTATGTAACGGGGAAAATCATGCAAGCAAGCCTCTGATTGGCTGAGAAGGGGGATGTATCCGACTCGCTGATTGGCTGAGAAGGAAACATGGGATCTAACTGTTTCCTATTCCGTTAGGTCTTGCGTACACATGACCAAAACAACAACAAGATCTTGAAGGAAGTGTCATTGACCCTGTCCCCGTTAGACTCAATAATCAATCAAAGTGAGAAAGTTCCTGTTTTTCCATTCTCACTGACAAAAACCATAAAACAGACATAAATTGCTGTTGAAATCAAATAAATTGACCAACACGTTCCTTTTTTTTCATTCTCACTGACAAAAACCATAAAACAGACATGAATTGCTGTTGACATCCATGAAAAACATCAAATAAATTGACCAACAAACATAACCGTCCAAGAAAACATCCATAAAAGTGAGAAAATTCCTGTTTTTTCAAGTGAGAAAAAATCTGTTTTTTCATTCTCAGTGAGAAAACCATAAACCACGTGGTAATGTTCGGACCTCCTGAGGCCTTTCTACTGATACTGCTGAGATGCCTTATTGGGAATTAGCATTAACCCAGTGCATTTTGATTTAATCTTAAGGCAACATTTGGTTTTTAAACAAAATGGTCAAATGGGAGGGTGAGCGTGGGAGGGGGATTAGTTGCCCTCCAATCACTTTTGACTTTTAAAAAGGGCATCAGCATTTTCTTTTTTCAATTGAATGAGCCTTTTTTGAAGATACCACGACAACTAATTCGATACAAAGTACCCTGGTCTAAACTACAACAACAACAAAAATAATACATAATACCCACATCGATCTTTAAAGTACTAAAATAAAAAAAAACAAGTTTTTTTTTAACTGAAAATAAGGAGCGACATTAAAACTTAAAACGAACAGAAATTATTCCGTATATGAAAGGGGCTGTCCCCTCCTCAACGCCTCGATCTTTACGCTAAATATTTTCATTGTTTAAAAAGAAAATAGAGTTGTGAGAAATTCAAACTTTAGCGTAAAGAGCGAGGCGTTGAGGAGGGGACAGCCCCTTTCATATACGGAATAATTTCTGTTCGTTTTAAGTTTTAATGTCGCTTCTTACTTTCAGTTAAAAAAAACTTGTTTTTCTCTATTTAATTTTTGAACGTTTTTGAATAAATGAAGGTTTTGATCTTGGCTCACCGTACATGAATAATTAAAACACAATTTTCATATTAATTTACTTTTATTTGGTTAAATGGCTTTCTCGAAACTTGTATAATTTTATTTACGAACGTTTTTATTAGTAATAAATATACGTAACTTACGAATTAACTTACGTAACGAACTTCTATATTCATATATTTTTAATATGTATATTAGGGGGTTCGCCCCTTAGTCAATACCTTGCTCTTTAAGCGAAAGTTCGAATTTTGTTCCAATTCTTTAAAAATTACCGCTTAATCACAAAGGCCGTTAATTAGAATAAATACCTCTTATGAAAGTACTACAAAATCTTTGGCTTAAAGAGTGAGGTATTGAATAGGGGGTAAACCCAATCATATATGTAATATTTTCTGTTCGTTTAAAGTTTTGATGTTGCTGCTGTTGCAGTTGAAAAACTTGTTTTTTTATATTTAATTTCTGATCTTTTCTAAATAATGCTGGGAATTCCGGTGTCCCCTTCATAGCAATTTGCCTTCCCCCATGAAAACTTCTTTCATGGAAAGATCCTACCACATAGCCCCTGACCCCCCCCCCCCACTACCAGGAAAAATCTCCCCTGAAAACGTCTGTACACTTCCCAATAACCAATACTATATGTTAACATTGGGTAAAGTTCATAAATTTCAGCCCTCCTCCCGGGAACTTCGGGGGATTAAGTCATCCTAAAAGACACACTTATAATATTTTCCAACATGCTGAACAAAATGGATTTCTCAAAATTTTGATCAGGTGACTTTGGGAAAAAAATGAGCGTGGGAGGGGGCCTAGTTGCCCTCCATTTTTTTGTCACTTAAAAAGGGCACTAGAACTTTTAATTTCCATTCCAATAAGCCCTCCCACGATATTCTAGGACAACTGGTTCGATACGATCAACCCTGGGGAAAAAAAACAAATAAACACGCACCCGTGATCTTTCTTCTGAAAAAAAAGACAAAATTCCACATTTTCTTAGATAGGAGCTTGAAACGTCTACAGTAGGGTTTTCTGATACGCGGAATATGATGGTGTGATTTTCATTAAGGTTCTATAATTTTTAGGGGTTCTTTCCCCCTTTTTTCAAAAATCAGCCAAATTTTCTCAGGCGCGTAACTTTTGATGGGTTGGATTAAACTTGATGAAAGTTATATATTTGAAATCAGCATTAAAATTTGATTCTTTTGATGTATCTATTTGTATCAAAATAAAGTTTTCTAGAGTTTTGGTTACCATTGAGCCGGGTCGCTCCTTACTTACAGTTCGTTACCACGAACTGTTTGATACTATAAAAAATCTGCGTCGGAGAATATTCCAAAGGTATCGTAGGAGTGGAATTAAATAAGAGAATAGATTTATATCAGAGGCATCAATCAACTCTCTTTATTAGAGTCTTTATTAGGGTCTTTGAACTCTTTTATTTATGACTTGGACGTGACCATGTGCGTCGTGTAAAAAAGAGGTAACTGGATGTACATAGTGTCTTTTAATTTAGAGTAACAATCCCCTCAATATTCGCTGAAAGTTTAAATTTGATAATACTATCAGTTCATGGGAAGTTTCAACTTAATACCCTTAGCCATTCCTGAGATATTGCAGACATGTTATATTGAAAAACCTTGATGAATGTAGCATATCATAATTTTATTAATTATTTCCTCAAAATTCCCTGAAAATTTCGTCTTAATACCCTTAGCCATTCCTGAAACCTTTTAGATATTGACAACCTGGGTTTGCATAGTGTCTTCTGATTTAGTTTAATATTCCTCTACCTTCCCTGAAGTTTCAATTTAATAGCATTAGTCGTATCTGATTTATTGCAGATACACCCCTTCGATAAATTTCGAAAAACATGGCTCCTTTTGATTTAGTTCAACATCCCTCTCGACATTCTCTGAAAGTTTCAATTTAATACAGTTACCTGTTCTTAATATACTGCAGGCACACCCTTTTGACAACCTGGTTGCGCCTAGTGTCTTTCGATGTAATTCAGCATCCCCTGAGGATTCCGTAAAAATTTTCACTTAATGCACTTTGCCTTTTCCGAGATATTGCATGATACGCCCTTGCGGTAACCTGGGCACAAAGAGTGACTTTTGATTTAGTTCAACAACCCCATCAAAATTCGCTGAAAGTTTCAAATAACCTTAGCCGTTCCTGAAATATTGCAGATAAATTATTTTGGCAACCTGGTCACACAGAGTATCTTTTAATCTAGTACAACATACCCCTCAACATTCTCTGAAAGTTTCAATTTAACAACCTTAGCCGGTCCTGAAATATTGCAGATACGTCTTTACGGCAACCTGGGCACACAGAGTGTCTTTCGACATCTTTGTCAACATTCCCGAAATATTGAACTTGATATCCTTAGCTATTCCTGAGATATTGCTGATACACCCTTCTGGCAAACTGGGTGCTCATGATGTCTTTGATTTAGCCCGAATAATTCCCTGGAAGCTTCAACATAACACACTTAGCACCTCCAGAGACATTGCGAAAACATCCTTATGACAACCTGAAAGCTGGACCAATGAGCAGCGAGAAAGCTGGGAATGGCCTTAATAAATCTTAATCTTTTCTGTTCGGGCAATAGTGTTCTTCTACGTTAGTTAGGGTTTTTTTTACTGAATAAATGTCAAAAGAGATATAGAAAATATCAAAAGAAAATTTACCAATAAGTGCCCAGAGAGAAAAAAAAAATTAAGATTCTGAGAGGTTAAGGCCCTTCCCTGTGGCGTATGTTAATGTTTTGAGCGTCTGAATTGGTCATCTCTAATAGAAAGTAACCCGAGTTAATTACATATATATATATATATATATATATATATATATATATATATATATATATATATATATATATATATATATATATATATATATATATATATATATATATATATATATATATATATATATATATATATATATATATATATATATATATTTTTATATATATATATATATATATATATATATATATATATATATATATATATATATATATATATATATATATATATATATATATATATATATATTATTATTATTATTATTATTATATATATATATATATATATATATATATATATATATATATATATATATATATATATATATATATATATATATATATATATATATATATATATATATATATATATATATATATATATATATCGATTTTTCTTATACATTAAAATATAAATAACAGCTTTTTTTTACAGAAGTATGGAACGCAATAAAAATGAAAACGTGGAATTACGCTAAAGTTTTTTATTGTTTTAAAAAATAAAGTTGTGAGACAGAGTCAAACTTTAGCGTAAAGAGTGAGGCGTTGAGGAAAGGACAGCCTTTTTCATATACGGAATAATTTCTGTTCGTTTTAAGTTTTAATGTCGCTCCTTACTTTCAGTTTAAAAAACTTGTTTTTTTTTTTTTAATTTCTGATAGTTTTTCAGTTGATGCAGCTTTTATTTTGGCTCACCGTCATTGAATAAGTAAACAAAATTTGCATAAAAATTTTACTTTTCAATTGCTAAATGGATGTCTCTAAATTTGGTTATGACGTAATTTACAA
Source organism: Artemia sp. Qi Xiang Cuo (assembly GCF_049724085.1). NCBI lineage: Eukaryota > Metazoa > Arthropoda > Branchiopoda > Anostraca > Artemiidae > Artemia > Artemia sp. Qi Xiang Cuo. The sequence goes on from NC_142799.1 coordinate 28,833,163, forward strand.
ATTAACTTACGTAACTAACTTCTATATTCGTATATTTTTCTTCTGGCAAAATATACAAAGTTGCAGATTTTTGCAGATATGAGCTTGAAACCTATGTAATAGGGTTTTCTGATACGCTGAATCTGACGGTGTGATTTTCCTTAAAATGCTTTCACTTGTAGGGGATGTTTTCCCCTCTTTAAAAAATCGGGTAAATTTTCTCAGGCTCGTAGCCTTTGATGAGTAATACTAAACTTAATAAAATTTATATATTTAGAATCAGCATTATAAACACATTCTTTTGATACATTTATTGACATCAAAATTCCGTTTTTAAAACTTTCGATTACTATTGAGCCGTATCGCTTGTTTTTTTTGTTTTTTTTTACGTATTTGTTATTACGTATATGAGGGGGTTCTCCCCTTTGTCAATACCACGCTCTTTACGTTAAAAGTTAAAAAAAAATTTTATTCACAAACCCCTGAATCACAAAGGCCGTTTAATTAGAATAAGTAGCTCTTTTGAAAACACTAAAAAAAGCTTTAGCGTAAAGAGCGAGGTATTGACGTGGGGGAAAGCCCCCTCATATAGGTTATATTTTCTGTTCGTTTTAAGTTCTAATGTTGCTTCTTATTTTCAGTTGAAAAAACTTTTTTTTTATTTAATTTCTGATCGTTTTTTAAATAATACTTGGAAATCCGGCGCCCCCATCATAGAAATGTCCCTTACCCCAAAAAACATCCTCCACGAAAAGATTCTCCCGAGTAACCCCCTCCTCCAGCCCCCCCTCCCTCCAGAAAAAATCCTTCCTGAAAATGTCTGTATACTTCCCAATAGCCAATAAATAATGCTGGCAAGTCCGGCGCCCCTTCATGGCAATTTCCCTTCCCCCATGAAAACTTCCTTCATGGACAGATCCTCCAACATAGCCCCCGACCCACCCACCCCTCCCCCCACTACCAGAAAAAAAACCTCCTGAAAACTTCTGTATACTTCCCAATAACCAATACTATATGTTAACATTGGGTAAAGTTCATAACAGTAGTTACCTAGTATGCACTATGAGATATACATGAAAATATACATTGAAATTGCTGTTGATTTGAACGGTACATGAAGACATACATTGAAATTGTGCAAGAAAAACCCATGCCTGAGTTTTTTTGTTTTTTTTTGGCAAAAAAATTAAGTTTTGAGGAGATTACGTTCCATGGCACCTTTCCAAGGCAGATTATCAGACTGGTTATTAGGAAAGGTTTTTTAGGGAAAGCTGTCAATCACCCATGTGTTATCCACAGTTCCATTTTTGAAGTCTGTGGAAACAGTTTGACGTGTTCGGTGAGATTACGTTCCTTGGCGTTTGATAGACATTTGCAAAAGTGGGGTAATTAGTGATTGGATAATTTTTTAACGTGAAATCTCTGAATAAAATATTTTTGGAGCATGTACTTGACGATGGATGAAAGGGTTAAGGTGATTAGCAATTACGAGCAAGGATCCCCCCACTGGTTCCTGGCAGTAGGCTACGCATATCAAATTGCTGTACTGTGAGTTCAGTAACATGATTAAACACGCTTTTACAATCGGAATTCATTGATTGACATTTGCAAAAAAGGGGTAATTAGTGATTGGATAATTTTTTAACGTGAAATCACTGAATAAAATATTTTGGGAGCATGTACTTGACGATGGATAAAAGAGTTCAGGTGATTATCAATTACGAGATAGGGGTCCTACGCTGGTTCCTGGCGGTAGGCTACACTCAACAAATTGATATACTGTGGACTGACTTGCTAGCGCAAAGGGATTCTATGGGTCGTATAGGAATTGTTCATTTTGAATATCTTTCGTGAAATGCAAGATTTGGAATAGTTCAGTTGTGTTTTGTTGTGCTTTACCTTGTCACAGTTACATTCTCTTGATTTTTCAAAAGTTCATTTTGAATATCTTTCGTGAAATGCAAGAGTTGGAATATTTCAGTAGTGCTTTGTTGTGCTTTACTTTGTCACAGTTACATTCTGTTTATTTTCAAAGTTCATTTTGAATTTCTTTCTTTGAAATGCATGAGTTGGATTATTTCACTAGTGTTTTGTTGTGCTTTACCTTATCACAGTTACATTCTCTTGATTTTTCAAATTTCATTTTAAATTTGTTTCGTGAAATAGAAGAGTTGGAATATTTCAATAGTGTTTTATCGTGGTTTACGACACTGTTACATTCTCTTAATTTTTCAAAGTTCATTTTGGATTTCTTTCCTTGAAATGCAAGAGTTGGAACATTTCTGTAGTGTTTTGTCGTGGTTTACCTTGTCACAGTTACATTCTTTTGATTTTTCAAAGTTCATTTTGGATTTCTTTCGTTCAAATGCAAGAGTTGGAATATTTCAGTAGTGTTTTGTTGTGCTTTACCTTGTCACAGTTACATTCTCTTGATTTTTCAAAGTTCATTTTGGATTTCTTCCTTGAAATACAAGAGTTGGAATATTTCAGTAGTGTCTTGTCGTGATTTACCTTGTCACAGCTACATTCTCATGATTTTTCAAAGTTCATTTTGGATTTCTTTCGTTGAAATGCAAGAATTGGAATATTTCAGTAGTGAGTTGTTGGGCTTTAGCTTGTCACAGTTACATTCTCTTAATTTTTCGAAGTTCATTTTGAATTTATGTCGTGAAATGCTAGAGTTGGAATATTTCAGTAGTGTTTTGTTATGATTTACCTTGACACAGTTACATTCTGTTGATTTTCATAGTTCATTTTGAATTTCTTTCATTGAAATACAAGAGTTGGAATATTTCAGTAGTGTTTTGTTGTGCTTTACCTTGTCACAGTTACATTCTCTTAATTTTTCAAAGTTCATTTTAAATTTCTTTCGTGAAATGCAAGAATTGGAATATTTCAGTAGTGTCTTGTCGTGGTTTACCTTGTCACAGCTACATTCTCAAGATTTATCAAAGTTCATTTCGGATTTCTTTCGTTGAAATGCAAGAGTTGGAATATTTCAGTAGTGACTTTTTGTGCTTTACCTTGTCACAGTTACATTCTGTTGATTTTCATAGTTCATTTTGAATTTCTTTCATTGAAATACAAGAGTTGGAATATTTCAGTAGTGTTTTGTTGTGCTTTACCTTGTCACAGTTACATTCTCTTAATTATTCAAAGTTCCTTTTTAAATTTCTTTCGTGAAATGCAAGAATTGGAATATTTCAGTAGTGTCTTGTCGTGGTTTACCTTGTCACAGCTACATTCTCATGATTTATCAAAGTTCATTTTGGATTTCTTTCGTTGAAATGCAAGAGTTGGAATATTTCAGTAGTGACTTGTTGTGCTTTACCTTGTCTCAGTTACATTCTCTTGATTTTTCGAAGTTCATTTTGAATTTCTTTCGTGAAATGCAAGAGTTGGAATATTTCAGTAGTGTTTTGTTTGTGCTTTACCTTATCACAGTTACATTCTGTTGATTTTCATAGTTCATTTTGAATTTCTTTCATTGAAATGCAAGAGTTGGAATATTTCAGTAGTGTTTTGTTGTGCTTTACCTTGTCACAGTTACATTCTCTTAATTTTTCCAAGTTCATTTTGAATTTCTTTAGTGAAATGCAAGAATTGGAATATCCTTTCTTCAACTGAAAGTAAGGAGCAACATCAAAACTTAAAAACGGACAGAAAATAGAGGCTGTTTCCAAAAGATTTAGGATTCATTAACTTTAGTGTTACCAGTCAAAAGCTATGAGTTTGAGAAAATTGCCTGATTATCGAAAAATGAAGAAACACCTTCCAAAAGTCGACAGGAATGGGATTGTCTTGAGGGGGGAATTTTCCATGGAAGAGGTGGAGGGTATTTTTATGTGAAAACAACTTCAACCATGCCCAGCCCCCCGCAATCACAAATTAAATTATAAAAAAAGTTTCTTCAACTGAACGCAAGGAGCAACAACAAAACTTAAAAAACGGACAGAAAATCGAGCTTGTTTCCAAAAGATATAGGATTCATTAAAATTTTCAACTTTATTTATTTTTTTTTATTTTTTTACATATCTTAAAATGTCAAAATATGCTTACGGGTCTTACAATTTTGCTCTATGATTGGTCAGAGACACGATGTGGCTTTCCCACTGGTATTATATGACCGGTTATTGACACTAGCTAGTCTATTGCATGTATTAAATCAGTCTTTTTTACGCAGTGGAACGATAAACACATAAGTCATATCTTTAAAAAAAAGTGAAGATGGAACATTTTAATAGAGTGTGTTCACATAACAAGGTTGTTGTAGCATTGAATGCCGACAAGGAGAAGTATTTAAACTATGAAACAACTACAAGTGGTAGCACTATTGGAAATGTATGAATGCATTGTCAAGACAGTAAGGAATTAAATTTCTTTGGAATACCGAAAAAATTCAACTGCTATGATGGTGGTTATGTGAGATTGAGATCTCCAGAGATGATTGCACTCAAAGAGAATGCTAACATAAAAATAACTGTTGATGATAGAGGACAACTCCTTGCTACTGCTGCAGGTAACAGATTACCTACGGATACATCCAATCATTAGCTTTCGGGTATTAGCATTCAACGGAAGGCTAATAAAAGAAAGGCTTACTCTGCTACTAATATCGTAAACCATATCTTGTTTACGTGCCAAAACTGTTACCTGTGTAAAAATAATGTGTTAATAGACAGTGAAATTGCCAGAAAAATAAAAATGGCATTGTCAAAAAATATCACTACGGAATATAAAGAAGAAACGATGAAAAACAAAGCACCCGCAAACGTTACTGGCATTGATCAAACAGTCAATCAATCAAATAATACCAAAGACGAGAAGCATATTGAGCCTGTTCATGAGACACCAGTAAAAATTGTGTATGATTCAAAATGGAATAATGATTATTCTACTGATTACGAACTAAGAGAAGACAATAACTCCATTATCAAGAGAGAACATGGTGAACTATTTTATGGAACAGATTTAAAATGTACAAAGTTAATCATTGATATTAATAATGTATCATAATATATTTTTGTATTAATATTCTACATAGCATTATTTCATTAAAAATATTACATTGTTATGTGTTCATTATTTTTTAGAGTAAGCTAGCTTATCAAGCGTGTAGAATGTCCATTAAAACATCAGAGATGTAAGAAAAGGAATTTGCTTACATCTATTGTCAGACACGCTATTTCCGTAAAATCTGAGCTATCAAGGGTTTTTGACCGTAAACTCTAATTTTTGTAAGAAAATTATGGAAAATACAATTCTCTGGTCCAAATGTGAAACTTAAGTCTATTTTTGGATCGAAAAATAAAACTATTTCCTTAAAATCTGAGCTAATAATGGTTTTTTGACCGTAAACTCTAGTTTCTTGTAAGAAAATTATGGAAAATACAATTCTCTAGTTTAAATGTGAAACTTAAGTCCAGTTTTGGATACTCATAATGATGAGGACTGATGGTTCTAATTCAATAATTTTTTTTTTCATAAAACAAACTATTTTTTTTAACTTCGAAATTATTCAACTTTATTTATTTTTTATCTTTTTCTTTTGTACATATCTTAAAATGACAAAATATCTTTCTTGAATTCACCTCTTGGATACACAATATAGAAATAAAAAAAAATGTAATTTCCAGACTTCATTTGCATGCAAGAGATACCGAGAGTTCTATGACTCCTCCCCGCAATGAATTCTAAGGGTTTTATGACTCCTCCCCAAAATCAATTCAGATGCTTTAGGAGTTATCCCCCTTAGCCATAACTCCATTCGACCTTGAGCGAAGGTATAAAAGTTTGATGATGTATTTCTCTTCTTAACAAGTACATTAATACCTAACTCATAGCTTGACATTTTAAGATATGTACAAATATAAAAAAAAATAAATAAAGTTGAAAGTGTTAATGAATCCTAAATCTTTTGGAAACAGCCTCTACTTTCTGTCCGTTTTTTAAGTTTTGATGTTGCTCCTTACTTTCAGTTGAAGAAACTTTTTTTATAATTTAATTTCTGATCGCGGGGGGCTGGGCATGGTTGAAGTTGTTTTCACGTAAAAATACCCTCCACCTCTTCCATGGAAAATTCCCCCCTCAAGACAATCTCATTCTTGTCGACTTTTGAAAGGTGTTTCTTGATTTTTCGATAATCAGGCAATTTTCTCAAACTCATAGCTTTTGACTGGTAACACTAAAGTTAATGAATCCTAAATCTTTTGGAAACAGCCTCTATTTTCTGTCCGTTTTTAAGTTTTGATGTTGCTCCTTACTTTCAGTTCAAGAAACGATATTCCAATTCTTGCATTTCACGAAAGAAATTCAAAATGAACTTTGAAAAATTAAGAGAATGTAACTGTGACAAGGTAAAGCACAACAAAACATTACTGAAATATTCCAACTCTTGCATTTCAATGAAAGAAATTCAAAATGAACTATGAAAATTAACAGAATGTAACTGTGACAAGGTAAAGCACAACAAGTCACTACTGAAATATTCCAGCTCTTGCATTTCAACGAGAGAAATCCGAAATGAACTTTGAAAAATCATGAGAATGTAGCTGTGAAAAGGTAAACCACGACAAGACGCTACTGAATTATTCAACTTCTTCCATTTCACGATAGAAATTCAAAATGAACTTTGAAAAATTAAGAGAATGTAACTGTGACAAGGTAAAGCACAACAAAACACTACTGAAATATTCCAACTCTTGCATTTGAATGAAAGAAATTAAAAATGAACTATGAAAATAAACAGAATATATATGTTACAATTTAAAGCACAACCATCCATTATGCAAATGTATCAATTCTTGCCCTTCGCGAATGAAATTCAAAAATAAATTAGCACATTCACGATACTTTAACCTTACAAATGTAAATCACAACAAATCACCACTGAAATATTCCAACTCTTGCATTTCAACGAAAGAAATCCAAAATGAACTTTGAAAAATCATGAGAATGTAGCTGTGACAAGGTAAACCACGACAAGACACTACTGAAATATTCCAATTCTTGCATTTCACGAAAGAAATTCAAAATGAACTTTGAAAAATTAAGAGAATGTAACTGTGACAAGGTAAAGCACAACAAAACACTACTGAAATATTCCAACTCTTGCATTTCAATGAAAGAAATTCAAAATGAACTATGAAAATCAACAGAATGTAACTGTGACAAGGTAAAGCACAACAAAACACTACCAAAATATTCCAACTCTTGCATTTCAAGGAAAGAAATCCAAAATGAACTTTGAAAAATCAAGAGAATGTAACTGTGACAAGGTAAACCACGACAAAACACTACCGAAGCATTCCAACTCTTGGTTTTCACGAAAGAAATTCAAAATGAACTTTGAAAAATCAAGAGAATGTAACTGTGAAATGGTAAACCACGACAAAACACTACTGAAATATTCCAATTCTTGCATTTCACGAAAGAAATTCAAAATGAACTTTGAAAAATTAAGAGAATGTAACTGTGACAAGGTAAAGCACAACAAAACACTACTGAAATATTCCAACTCTTGCATTTTAACGAAAGAAATTCAAAATGAACTATGAAAATCAACAGAATATAACTGTGATAAGTTAAAGCACAACAAAACACTACTGAAATATTCCAACTCTTGCATTTCACGACAGAAATTCAAAATGAACTTCAAAAAATAAAGAGAATGTAACTGTGACAAGGTAAAGCACAACAATTCACTACTGAAATATTCCAACTCTTGCATTTCAACGAAAGAAATCCAAAATGAACTTTGAAAAATCATGAGAATGTATCTGTGACAAGGTAAACCACGACAAGACACTACTGAAATGTTCCAATTCTTGCATTTCACGAAAGAAATTCAAAATGAACTTTGAAAAATTAAGAGAATGTAACTGTGACAAGGTAAAGCACAACAAAACACTACTGAAATATTCCAACTCTTGCATTTCAAGACAGAAATTCAAAATGAACTTCGAAAAATTAAGAGAATGTAACTGTGACAAGGTTTAGCTCAACAAGTCACTACTGAAATATTCCAACTCTTGCATTTCAACGAAAGAAATCCAAAATAAACTTTGAAAAATCATGAGAATGTAGCTGTGACAAGGTAAACCAAGACAAGACACTACTGAAATATTCCAACTCTTGCAATTCAAGGAAGAAATCCAAAATTAACTTTGAAAAATCAAGAGAATGTAACTGTGACAAGGTAAAGCACGACAAAACACTACTGAAATATTACAACTCTTGCATTTCAAAAAAAGAAATCCCAAATAAACTTTGAAAAATCAAGAGAATATAACTGTGACAAGGTAAACTACGACAAAACACTACTTAAATATTCCAACTCTTGCATTTCACGAAAGAAATTCAAAATGAACTTTGAAAAATCAAGAGAATGTAACTGTGACAAGGTAAAGTACAACAAGACACTAGTGAAATATTCTAACTCTTGCATTTCAACGAAAGAAATTCAAAATGAACTTTGAAAATCAACAGAATGTAACTGTGACAAAGTAAAGCACAACAAAGCACTACTGAAATATTCCAACTCTTGTATTTCACGAAAGATATTCAAAATGAACTTGTGAAAAATCAAGAGAATGTAACTGTGACAAGGTAAAGCACAACAAAACACTACTGAAATATTCCAACTCTTGCATTTCCCGACAGAAATTCAAAATGAACTTTGAAAAATCAAGAGAATGTAACTGTGACAAGGTAAAGCACGACAAGACACCTCTGAAATATTCAAATTCTTGCATTTAACGAAAGAAATTCAAAATGAACTTTGAAAAATTAAGAGAATGTAACTGTGACAAGGTAAAGCACAACAAAACACTACTGAAATATTCCAACTCTTGCATTTCAATGAAAGAAATTCGAAATGAACTATGAAAATCAACAGAATGTAACTGTGACAAGGTAAAGCACAACAAAACACTACTGAAATATTCCAACTCTTGCATTTCAAGGAAATAAATCCAAAATGATCTTTGAAAAATCAAGAGAATGTAACTGTGACAAGGTAAACCACGACAAAACACAACCGAAGCATTCCAACTCTTGCATTTCACGAAAGAAATTCAAAATGAACTTTGAAAAATCAAGAGAATGTAACTGTGAAATGGTAAACCACGACAAAACACTACTGAAATATTCCAATTCTTGCATTTCACGAAAGAAATTCAAAATGAACTTTGAAAAATTAAGAGAATGTAACTGTGACAAGGTAAAGCACAACAAAACACTACTGAAATATTCCAACTCTTGCATTTTAATAAAAAAAATTCAAAATGAACTATGAAAATCAACAGAATGTAACTGTGACAAGGTAAAGCACAACAAAACACTACTGAAATATTCCAGCTCTTGCATTTCACGACAGAAATTCAAAATGAACTTCGAAAAATCAAGAGAATGTAACTGTGACAAGGTAAAGCACAACAAGTCACTACTGAAATATTCCAACTCTTGCATTTCAACGAAAGAAATTCAAAATGAACTTTAAAAAATCATGAGAATGTAGCTGTGACAAGGTAAACCACGACAAGACACTACTGAAATATTCCAATTCTTGCATTTCACGAAAGAAATTTAAAATGAACTTTGAAAAATTAAGGGAATGTAACTGTGACAAGGTGAAGCACAACAAAACACTACTGAAATATTCCAACTCTTGCATTTCAATGAAAGAAATTCAAAATGAACTATGAAAATCAACAGAATGTAACTGTGGCAAGGTAAAGCACAACAAAACACTACTGAAATATTCCAACTCTTGCATTTCACGACAGAAATTCTAAATGAAATTCTAAAAATCAAGAGAATGTAACTGTGATAAGGTAAAGCACAACAAGTCACTAATGAAATATTCCAACTCTTGCATTTCAACGAAAGAAATCCAAAATGAACTTAGAAAAATCATGAGAATGTAGCTGTGACAAGGTAAACCACGACAAGACACTACTGAAATATTCCAACTCTTGCAATTCAAGGAAGAAATCCAAAATGAACTTTGAAAAATCAAGAGAATGTAACTGTGACAAGGTAAAGCACAACAAAACACTACTGAAATATTTCAACTCTTGCATTTCAACGAAAGAAATCCAAAATGAACTTTGAAAAATCAAAAGAATATAACTGTGACAAGGTAAACCACGACAAAACACTACTGAAATATTCCAACTCTTGCATTTCAAGGAAAGAAATCCAAAATGAACTTTGAAAAATCAAGAGAATGTAACTGTGACAAGGTAAACCACGACAAAACACTACTGAAATATTCCAACTCTTGCATTCACGAAAGAAATTCAAAATGAACTTCGAAAAATCAAGAGAATGTAACTGTGACAAGGTAAAGCAGAACAAGACACTAGTGAAATATTCCAACTCTTGCATTTCAACGAAAGAAATTCAAAATGAACTTTGAAAATCAACAGAATGTAACTGTGACAAAGTAAAGCACAACAAAGCACTACTGAAATATTCCAACTCTTGCATTTCACGAAAGAAATTCAAAATGAACTTCGAAAAATCAAGAGAATGTAACTGCGACAAGGTAAAACCCCGCAAAACACTACTGAAATATTCCAACTCTTGCATTTCAACGAAAAAAATTCAAAATGAACTATGAAAATCAACAGAATGTAACTGTGACAAGGTAAAGCACAACAAAACACTACTGAAATATTCCAACTCTTGCATTTCAAGGAAAAAAAAAATACAAAATGAACTTTGAAAAATCAAGAGAATGTAACTGTGACTTGGTAAACCACGACAAAACACTACCAAAGCATTCCAACTCTTGCATTTCACGAAAGAAATTCAAAATGAACTTTGAAAAATCAAGAGAATGTAACTCTGACATGGTAAACCACGACAAAACACTACTGAAATATTCCAATTCTTGCATTTCACGAAAGAAATTCAAAATGAACTTTCAAAAATCAAGAGAATGTAACTGTGACAAGGTAAACCACAACCAAACACTACTGAAATATTCCAACTCTTGCATTTCAATGAAAGAAATTCAAAATGAACTATGAAAATCAACAGAATGTAACTGTGATAAGGTAAAGTACAACAAAACACTACTGAAATATTCCAACTCTTGCATTTCACGACAGAAATTCAAAATGAACTTCGAAAAATCAAGAGAATGTAACTCTAACAAGGTAAAGCACAACAAGTCACTACTGAAATATTCCAACTCTTGCATTTCAACAAAAGAAATCCAAAATGATCTTTGAAAAATCATGAGAATGTAGCCGTGACAAGGTAAACCATGACAAGACACTACTGAAATATTCCAATTCTTGCATTTCACGAAAGAAATTCAAAATGAACTTTGAAAAATTAAGAGAATGTAACTGTGACAAGGTAAAGCACAACAAGTCACTACTGAAATATTCCAACTCTTGCATTTCAATAAAAGAAATCCAAAATGAACTTTGAAAAATAATGAGAATGTAGCTGTGACAAGGTAAACCACGACAAGACACTACTGAAATATTCCAACTCTTGCCTTTCAACAAAGAAATTCAAAATGAACTTTGAAAATCAACAGATTGTAACTGTGACAAGGTAAAGCACAACAAAACACTACTGAAATATTCCAACTCTTACATTTCACGACAGAAATTCAAAATGAACTTCGAAAAATTAAGAGAATGTAACTGTGACAAGGTAAAGCACAACAAGTCACTACTGAAACATTCCAACTCTTGCATTTCAACGAAAGAAATCCAAAATGAACTTTGAAAAATCATGAGAATGTAGCTGTGACAAGTTAAACCACGACAAGACACTACTGAAATATTCCAACTCTTGCATTTCAAGTAAGAAATAAAAAATGAACTTTGAAAAAGCAATATAATGTAAGAGCAACAAGGTAAGCCATGAAAAGCGACTCCTGAAACATTACAACTCTTGCATTTCAATGATAGAAATCCAAAATGAGCTTTGAAAAATCAAAAAAAAGTAACTTTGCAAAGTTGAACCCTGATAAAACACTATAAAAATATTCCAACTCTTGCATTTCAAGGAAGGAAATCCAAAATGAACTTTGAAAAATCAAGAGAATGTAACTGTGACAAGGTAAACCACGACAAAACACTACTGAAACATTCAAACTCTTGCATTTCACGAAAGAAATCCAAAATGAACTTCAAAAAATAAAGAAAATGTAACTTTGACAATGTAAACCAGAACAAGACACTACTTAAATATTGTAACTCTTGCATTTCAATAAAAGATATTCAAAGGTAACTTTGAAAATCAACAGAGTGTAACTGTGACAAAGTAAACCAAAACAAAGTACTACTGAAATAATCCAACTCTTGTATTTCACGAAAGATATTCAAAATGAACTTTTGAAAAATCAAGAGAATGTAACTGTGACAAGGTAAAGCACAACTAAACACTACTGAAATATTCCAATTCTTGCATTTCACGAAAAATATATTCAAAATGAACAATTCCTATACGACCCATAGAATCCATTTTTGCTAGCAAGTCGGCCCACAGTATAGCAATTTGTTATGCGTAGCCTACTGCCAGGAATCAGTGTGGGTATCCTGGCTCGTAATTGCTAATCACCTGAACCCTTTTATCCATCGTCAAGTACATGCTCCAAAAATATTTTATTCAGTGATTTCACGTTAAAAAATTATCCACTCACTAATTACCCCTTTTTTGCAAATGTCAATCAATGAATTCCGATTGTAATAGCGTGTTTAATCATGTTACTGAACTCACAGTACAGCAATTTGATATGCGTAGCCTACTGCCAGGAACCAGTGGGGGGATCCTTGCTCGTAATTGCTAATCACCTTAACCCTTTCATCCATCGTCAAGTACATGCTCCAAAAATATTTTATTCAGAGATTTCACGTTAAAAAATTATCCAATCACTAATTACCCCTATTTTGCAAATGTCTATCAAACGCCAAGGAACGTAATCTCACCGAACACGTCAAACTGTTTCCACAGACTTCAAAAATGGAACTTTGGATAACACATGGGTGATTGACAGCTTTCCCTAAAAAAACCTTTCCTAATAACCAGTCTGATAATCTGCCTTGGAAAGGTGCCATGGAACGTAATCTCCTCAAAACTTAATTTTTTTGCCAAAAAAAAACAAAAAAACTCAGGCATGGGTTTTTCTTGCGCAATTTCAATGTATGTCTTCATGTACCGTTCAAATCAACAGCAATTTCAATGTATATTTTCATGTATATCTCATAGTGCATACTAGGTAACTACTCATAACTTTTAGCCCTCCCCCTGGGGATTTCAGGGGATTAAGTCATCCTAAAAGACATAGTTGTCATATTTTCGACCATGCTGAACAAAATGGCTATCTCAAAATTTTGATCGGGTGACTTTGGGAAAAAAATGAGCGTGGGAGGGGGCTTAGTTGCCCTCCATTTTTTTTCACTTAACAAGGGCACTAGAACTTTTATTTTCCGTTCCAATGAGCCCTCCCACGATATTCTAGGACCCCTGGGTCGATACGATCACCCCTGGGGGAAAAAACAAACAAAAAAAAAAAATAAACACGCATCCGTGATCTTTCTTCTGGCCAAAAATGCAAAATTCCACATTTTTGTAGATAGGAGCTTGAAACCTCTACAGTAGGGTTCTCTGATACGCTGAATATGATGGTGTGATTTTCATTAAAGTTCTATAGCTTTTAGAGGGTCTTTTCCCCTTTTTTTTAAAATCAGCCAAATTTTCTCAGGCGCTTAACTTTCGATGGGTTGCAATAAACTTGATGAAAATTATATATGTGAAATCAGCATTGAAATCTGATTCTTTTGATGTATCTATTGGTATTAAAAACCCATTTTCAGGTGTTTCGGTTACTATTGAGCCGGGTCGCTCCTTACTTACAGTTCGTTACCACGAACTGTTTGAAAATGTCAAGCATTCCAATCACTTTGGACTATTAAAAAGAGGACTAGGCCTTTCGATTTCCAATCAAATGAGCCCTTTTTGAAACGACAAACCTTTCTATAAACACCTTATATGCACCCAAGGCGTAAATTTCAACCCTTGCCCTAAGGGCTGTTAGGGTGGTTGTCATCCTCAAAGACCTAATTTCTAGAACTTTCAATGACGTTAAGCAAAAGCTATCTCAAAATTCTGATTGGTTGTGTTTGGGGATATGATGGGCGTGAGAGGGGCGTTAGTCGCTCTCCAATCACTTTCAACTATAAAAAATGGCACTAGCCCTTTCAATTTCCAATCAAATGAGTCCCTTTGAAGTTTCTACGACAAAACTTTCAATAAAAACCTTATATGCCCCCAGGGCATAATTTACAAACCTTGCCCTGAGGGCTTGGAGGTGTCATTCTCAAAGACCTAATTTCCAGAACTTTCTACTACGTTGAACAAAATGGCCATCTGAAAATTTTGATTGGATGTGTTTGGAGGAATGGTGGGCGTGAAAGGGGGGTTAGTTACCCTCCAATCACTTTCGACTATTAAAAAGGGCACCAGCCCTCTCAATTTCCATTTAAATTAGCCCCTTTTGAAGTTTTACGACAACTCTATCTATAAAAACCTTATATGTCCCCTAAGGCATAGCTTACAACCTTTACCCTGGGGGCTCTGGTGGGTTTGTCATCCTTAAATACATAATTTCCAGAACTTTCAACTACGTTGAACAAAATGGCTGTCTTTAAACTTTGATTGCATGTTTTTGGGGAAATGTTGGGAGTGAGAGAATTACTCTCCACTCACTTATTTCTACTATTAAAAAGGACAATTTCAATTTTCAATCAAATGAGCCCTTTTTGAAATTTCTGCAACAACATTCTATATAAACCTTATGTGCCCCCTGGGCATAAGTTACAAACCTTGCACTGAGGGCTCTGAGGGGTTTATCATCCTAAAAGACCTAATTTCCAGAAATTTCAACCACGTTGAACAAAATGGATATCTTAAAATTTTGAATGGATGTGTTTGATAAAATGGTGGGCGTGAGAGGGGCGTTAGTCGCTCACCAATCACTTTGAAGTATTAAAAAAGGCACTAGCATTTTCAATTTCCAATGGAATAAGCCCTTTTTAAGTTTCTACGACAACGCTTTCAATGAAATCCTTATTTGCCCCCAAGGCATAACTTAAAACCCTTGCCCTGAGGGCTCTGAGATGGAGGGGCTGTCAAATTTAAAGAACTAATTTCCAAAGCTTTCAACTACGTTGAATAAAATGGCTATCTAAAAATGTTGATTGGATGTTTCAAATTTTTTTTTTCAAATTAATTTATTTATTTAGCATACAAAAAATACAAACAAATTTACAGCGGCCATCTACAAAAACCCGAAGGTTTTTTCAGTTATTAAAAAGGGGACCTAGCCCTTTGAATTTCCAATCAAATGAGCTCTTTTTCAAGTTTCTACGATAAAGATCTACAAAAACCTGAAGGTTTTTTCAGTTATTAAAAAGGGAACCTAGCCCCTGCAATTTCCAATCAAATTAGCTCTTTTTCAAGTTTCTACGATAAAGATTTCGATAAAACCTTATATGCCCCCTGGGCATAACTTATAATCCTTGCCCTGAAGACTGTAGGGAGAATGCCCTGCTCAAAGATACACTTTACAGAACTTTCAACTGCTTTGAAAAAAATAGCTTTCTAAAAATTTTGATTCCATATATTTTGGGACAGGGTGGATATGGAAGTGGTGCTAGTTGCTCTCGAATCACTTTCGACTATTAAAAAGGGCGCTAGCCATTTCAATTTCCAATTGAATGAGCCCTTTTTGAAGTTTCTATGACAACGCTTTCTATAAAAACCTTACATACCCCCAGGGCATAATTTACAATCCTTGCCCTGAGGGCTGTGGGGAAACGTCCTCCTCAAAAACATAATTTCTATTTGGAAATCAACTACGCTGAACAAAATGGCTATCTAAAAAATTTGATTGGATGTGTTTGGGGAAAAAGTGGGCGTGAAAGGGGGGTTAGTTGCCGTCAAATCACTTTCGACTATTAAAAAGACCAGTAGACCTTTGGATTTCCAATCGAATGAGCCCTTTTTCAAGTTTCTAAGACAAAGATTTCAATAAAAACTTATAAGCCCCCAGGGCATAACTTATAACGCTTGTCCTGAAGACTCTGGGGGTGTTTCCTTCTCAAAGGTATAATTTCATGAACTTTGAACTGCGTGGAACAAAATGGCTGTCTAAAAATTTTGGTTGGATGTGTTCGGGGAAATAGTGGGCATGGAGAGGCTGCTAGTTACCTTCCAATCAATTTTGAATATTAAAAGGGCACTAGCCCTTTGGATTTCCAATTGAATGGGCCGTTTTTGAAGTTTCTACGACGACGCGTTCTATAAGAACCTTTTATGCCCCCAGGGCAGGGTATAACTTACAACCCTTGCCCTGAAGGCTGTGGGAGGGGGGGGTTGTCATCCTGAAAGATCTAATTTCCAGAACTTAAAACTACGTGTAATAAAATGGTTATCTCAAAATTTTGATTGGATGTGTTTGGGGAAAAGACGGGCGTTAGAGGGGGTTTAGTTGCCCTCCAACTACTTTCGACTATTAAAAAGGGCACTACTCCTTTGAATTTCCAATCGAATGAGCCTTTTTTGAAGTTTCTACGACAACGCCTTCTATAAAAACCTTCTATGCCCCAAGAGCATAACTTACAACCCTTGTGTGCCCTGGTATGAAAAAAAAAACAAAAAATAAATAAACAATACATTGTGCCAACATCGTTCTTTACTTAGGCAGCGCGATTGCGCTGCCTATGATTCCTGAATCTGTCAGTAGAATTTGTCAGTAAACACTAGACTGTAAAATTTTGAGTTTCGTCATTGTTATTGTGAAGGCAATATGCGCTCACTTTGCGGCGAATTTTTTTGACATGCAGAACATTGGTGCAATGCGCCAAGTTGAAAAATGTAATGCGCAATCAACTCAAAAAAACGCCAAAAGGGCACAAATGCGCGCCGCCTGGCAACAACTGAACCAGATTCAAATTCAACTGATGAAAGTTGGTGAATAATGGCAAGATAGCGCAAAGTCTGTTTTTCTGTATACTCTCAGTATTCTCACATCATTGCAAATGATAATCTCATGAAAGAAAATATTATCCTAACTTACTATGCGAATAAGCAAAGTGGGTATTTTCTTATACTGATAACTGAGTGACTGTGTGATAATGTAAAATGACCGTGTATTTAAACCACAGTTTATATAATTATCCAGTATGATCATTCCCTATCTCACCCATTATAAAAACCCGGACCGGATGCGAGTGCTCCGGAGAACCTTTTTGCAGATAGAAACACAAGCGGCATCAGATCTTTTCACAGGTAGACAAGTCAGACGCGAAACAATCGGAAACAAGTGGAAACCCGCTATTACGAATAATGCACTTTGTAACCATTTCTCATTGATAGACGCAAACACACTGATCCACAAATGAAGAAAGAAGTGGGAGGAGCTTTTTGTTCGCACCGAGAACGAAGACCAGAAATGATCTGTGATAAGCTTACTGGATGATTATATAAACTGTGATTTAAACTGGGAACAGCGGAATTTTTTCACGGGAAAGAACAGATTACTCAGAAAATGTGAAACTTATTCATTATTCAAAAGCGTAATACAGCCTAACTGTAGCATATGTTCAAAAACGTTACAAAGATGTAACGTTTTAGGACCGTAACGTGAAAAGTAACGTTTTATTTAAAACGTACCAAAATGGTACGAACATAACCTTGGTGGCCGCAAGTAAAAACAAGTAGTATTGAAACAAAAAACAATGATTCTGTTGAGTTGGCATGATAGACGGTACGGACAGCAAGACCCAGAAAAAACGTCATCGAAGATTCAAAAGGCAGCTCTTGCAGCCATATGGTACAGTATATGTACCTCTATTGTGGTGTTATTTATATGAGTCAAATATGCATCAGCAGCGGATTAAGTTAAATAAGGGGTAAAAGTGGTAAAAATGATGAGGCCCTTAAACTCAAGTTAGAAATAAAAGCCGATAGAAAGACTCTAAAACTTTAAAAAACAGAGTGTTGAAAAGGTTCATCCCATTACAGATTAATTAATGTGCCGTTTAAGGATTTTACTATGATCAGTCTTTTCTGTAATTAGCCATTAATTAAAGACTACCCTTAAAAGTAACAGTCAGACCTAAAAAATTGTCGAGTTAAAAAAATATACGCATCACAAGCGTGGCAGTAGCCATGGAGAAGGAGGACTACCGGGGTAAGGGATCTTAAAATTTCAAGGGATTTTCAGTAAAGGGATCGTTTTAAGATCAATAGATCTTAAAACGAGTGAAACTTAAATTGAATATGCAAATCAAGCTGAAAACGAACAAAAATCCCTACAAACAAGAGTTTGGGTATAGCCTCCTTCTCTCACTGTAAAAGTCTAAAACCTACTGCGTCATTGGCGCTTTACTGAAAACCAATTTTATTACAAATATTTTCTTTTTTACTTAATATTGAAAATAAATTATAGAAAAAATTTTTAACTGATAAGCTTTCAGCAATTAATATCATTATACATCAAATATTCAGTTTAATTTACTAGTTCTTTCTAAAGTTGTTCAAGACGAATATATTTTAACTACAAACAAGAGTTTGGATACTGCTCTCTTCCTTAACTGTAAATAAAAACCAAAAGCCTACTGCGTCATTGGCACTTCACTGAAAACGAATTAAATTACAAATATTTCCTTTTATAGTTCTTACAGAATTGAAAACAACAATAAAATTAAAGTGAAATAAATTCTTGTACTGATGGATCTTTCAACAACTACTGTCATTATATATCAAATATTCAATTTGATGTTAGTAGAGAGGGAGGTGCTACTCGTGTCAGCACACCATATATGGGCATAGACCCACGTGGTTTATGGTTTTTGTCAGTGAGAATTTGAAAAACGGGAATTTGCTCACTTTGATGGATGTTTTCATGGATGGTTATGTGTGCTTGTCGATTTATTTGATGTTTTTCATGGATGTCAACAGTAATTTATGGATGTTTTTATGGTTTTTGTCAGTGAGAATAAAAAAACAGGAACTTGGTCACATTTTTGTATGTTTTTATGGTTTTTGTCAGTGAGAATTTGAAAAAACAGGAATTTTGTCACATTTATGGATGATTTATGGTTTTTGTCAGTGAGAATAAAAAAACAGGAACTTTGTCACATTTATGTCTGTTTTTATGGTTTTTGTCAGTGAGAATGAAAAAACAGGAATTTTGTCACATTTATGGATGGATGGATGGTTATGTGTGTTGGTCGATTTATTTGATGTTTTTCATGGATGTTTTGTGGATTTTGTCAGTGAGAATTTGAAAAACAGGAACTTTGTCACATTTTTGTATGTTTTATGGTTTTTGTCAGTGAGAATTTGAAAAACAGGAATTTTGTCACATTTTTGGGTGTTTTTATGGTTTTTGTCAGTGAGAATTTGAAAAAACAGGAATTTTGTCACTTTTATGGATGTTTTTATGGTTTTTGTCAGTGAGAATGAAAAAACAGGAACTCTCTCACATTTATGACTGTTTTATGGATTTTGTCAGTGAGAATGGAAAAACAGGAATTTTCTCACTTTCATGGATTATTGAGTCATTAATCAAATTCTTTCCGAGCAAAGTTAATTAATGTCTGACAGATGACCTTAAGTTAATTAATGTCTTTGATGTATTCCCAGAGAGAACGTTTCCGGGGCAAAGTTTAGATTGCACGTGACAGATGATGTCATGATTGATTGATTGACATGAAAGGGGAATTAATTTGTTGTTTCTAAAGAGAATCGTTCCAGAGCGAATGTTTTGATCTTAGCGCGCGAAAAGGTTTCTTTGTAATTTCAAATGTTAAAGCACAGGGATGCCAAAACAAAAGGAACACGCTGAAATTACGTTTAGGGATTATTTGGGCGAAACAGTTTTAGACATTATAGGGAATTATTTCGGAGAAAAAGTTAGAGACATTTTAAAAGATGATTTTAGAAAAGGTTTTAGAAGAGAATTTAAGGGTAAAACTCTGTGGTCCTTATAATACACAAGTTGTATTTTAACAGTGTCGTGAGGTCCTCTACCCCAAGCCCAAAGGGTTCCGATCCCCCTACCCCAACCCTAAAGGGTTCCAATCCCCCTACCCCAACCCCGAAGGAAGCCCCCGGTCCTCAAGGGTCCCCCCAAGCTCCCAAAGGGCCCCCGAACCCCCAAAGGCCCTCTCCCGGTCCCCAAAGGTCCACCGGGCTCCCAAAGGACCAATCGGCACTCAAGGGCCTCCCCAGACCCCCAAAGGCCCTCCCCGGACCCCCAAAGGCCCTACCCCGGTCCTCAAAGGCCCCCCAGGCTCCCAAAGGGCCCCCGGACCCCCAAAGGCCCTCCCCCGGTCCCCAAAGGTCCCCCGGGCACCCAAAGGACCATTCGGGCCTCAAGGGCCCCCAGACCCCCAAAGGCCCTCACCGGACCCCCAAAGGCCCTCCCCCGGTCTCCAAAGGTCCCCCGGGCTCCCAAAGGACCACCGAGAACCCGTTCCCTCCACCTTTTAAAATAATTTGAATTTTTTAACATGGTATTTTCTTTAAACTTTTTTACGTATCTTAAAATGACATGAAATATACTTACGACTCTACCAATCGTACTCTGTGCTTGTTCATAGACACGACGTGGCTTTACCACTGGTACTCTATGGCAGGTTATCGACACTACCTAGTATATTGCATGCATTAAATCAGTATTTTTTACGCAGTGGAAGGATAAACACACAATTCATATCTGTAAAAAAGTGAAGATGAATTATTCGACAAAAGTATGTACACATGAAAAAATCATCGCCGTATTGAATGCAGACAAGGAGAAAAACCTGAACTATGAAACGAGTGCAAGTGGTAACACTATTGGAAATGTATGCATGCGTTGTCATGACAGCGAGAAGTTAGATTTCTTTGGAGTACCCAAGAATTTCAATCGTGTAAACGGTGGATATGCAAGAGTAACATTACCAGATAAATTAGTGCTCAAAGAGAATGCAAACTTAAAAATAATTGTCGATGATCGGGGACAACTCCTTGCTACGGCTTCTGGTAACACATTACCTGTTGATAAATCCTATCATCATCTTTCCGGTATTAGAATTTTATAGAGAACAAGAAGAAGACAAGCATACTCCTGCACCAACATCATAAATCATATCTTGTGAATGTGTCAAAACTGCTATCTATGTAAAAATAATGTGACAATAGACAGTAAAATCGTAGGCAGAATAAAAAGGACATTAGCAGAAAATATCATCAATGAATATAAAGATGAATTGACGGAAAGTGAAGTGCAAGTGTACTAATAATGTATAATACTGTATTTAATGTATTTTTATATTAATATTCTACATGGCATTATTTCATTAAAAATATCTTATGCATTATTTTGTTAAGTGTTCATTATTTTTAGGGTATGCTAGAACGTCAAACATTCAGAATATCTATTAAAAAGGTCAAAGATGTAAGAAAAAGAATTTTTAGAGATAAAGATACTACTAGCAGGCTCAATTTTTTCATAGAAGATAGAAAAGTTCATGATCTCTTCTGAATTTTACCAAAGAACACAATTCAATTCTAATTTCTCCAGAGAAAACAAAAATCTTCCACTACAGTTCTTTATTTCACAAAGACATAAAGAAATTTAAAGTTCAGTTCTAATTTTTCGGTGGAAGATAGAAAAAGTAATGCCATACTTGTAAATATTTTCCAGGAAGATAAAAAGTTCTAGTTCAATCTAAATTTTCTCAACGAAGTGAAGAAAAGTTCAAGTTCTCTACTGAATCTTACCAAGGAACACAATACTAGTACTAACAACTTATACGGAGTTCTGAAAGTGGAAGTTTCTTAGATTATTAAAAAGGCTATTATTTCTTTGAAATATGCATTTACACAACAATTTCCATTTTTTTGATTTTATATTAACGTAGAATTTAAACATAGCTTCAATTAACTATTTTTCACAATCAAACTACAAGATCACATTTTATTGAACCAGAGAAATGTATGGTCATATGATTTTATTGTAAAAGCCACTATACTTTATAAAATTCCCTTTTTCATGTTTAGTCTCCTTAACAATTCCTGAAAGTTTCAAATTAATATACCAAATCATACTTGACTTCGGGCTTCATTACGGAGTTCTGAAAGTAAAAGTAAATCTTTAGTGAGAAATAATAGTAAAATTTAAACTTTCATTAAGATCAGCAGCTTGCATGATAGGTTCGGACATCGCTTGACGGGGGGTTGAGGCTTATTGTGGCATTGACATGGAAGGGTAGGGATTCTCTTGATTGGTAGTCATGATAGGGCCAGAATATTTGATGACTGTTCCTCTTGAAGGGCCGGCGACTTCACCGTCTTGTATGCGGAGCATAGATGGGTTAGCATATCTAAGTAAATCTTTAGTGAGAAATAATAATAAAATTTAAACTTACATTAAGATCAGCAGCTTGCAGGATAGGTTCGGACATCGCTTGACGGGGGGTTGAGGCTTGTTGTGGCATTGACATGGAAGGGTAGGGATTCTCTTGATTGGTGGTCATGATAGGGCCAGAATATTTGATGACTGTTCCTCTTGAAGGGCCGGCGACTTCATCGTCTTGTATGCGGAGCATAGATGGGTTAGCATATCTCCTCTGAAAGTAAAAGTTTATTAAATTATTAAGAAGGCTATTATTTCTTTGAAATATGCATTTACACAACAATTTCCATGTTTTTGATTTTATATTAATGAAGAATTTAAACATAGCTCCAATTAGCTATTTTTCACAATCAAACTATGATATTACATTTCGCTGAACCAAAGAATTAGGTTTAGACTTTTCTTAAAAGCCTAAAAAAAAACATAAATTTTAAAACAGCAAAATTTCGGTAACATGAGTTAATTTATTAGGTTTAGAATTTTATCAAAAGCCTAAATGGGAAATTAAAATTATGCAAAAAAAAAAAAAAAATGTCACTAGCGTCATTAAATTAGTTAACATTAACTAAGGAGCTATTCAAACGGAGTCACGTGCGTTGATAGTAGACACTTTTTCCCCATTCCAGATCCGCCATTCAACTTCTCTCTAAATTCAGGGGTCTTATCCCGCCACCAGACACCAATTGTGGCAACTTCTACTGCAGCAAGCAATAATTAGAACCCAAGCTCTAAAATTGGTCTCAATCAGAAACCCTTATCGCTGTCTAAATTCACCAAGTGTAAAGATTTTCAAACAGAGGTCTTTATTCTACAAAGTTCAGGGAAGGTCTGACAATTTCATATGAGCAAAAATTCATTCAATACGAAACTAGCCTAAATTTAATCAAAGATGAACAGAAATAATAACAAATAATTGTTCAAACGTAAACATATGTCCAATGACATACTAGTTAAAGTGTCAAAAAACTTTTTCCCACAAGAGGACACTTTTCAACTAAAAGTAAAGAGCTATCAGACTAAATCAAAGATATGATGAAATAATAACGAATAATTGTTCAAACTTAAATTTTCTGTAAAGTTATGTTTAGCGATAAACTGATTAGAGTGACAAAAACTCTTTCCACAAGAGGACACTTTTCAACTAAAAGTAAAGAGCTACCAGACTAAATCAAAGATGAGTAGAAATAATAACGAATAATTGTTCAAACTTAAATTTTCTGTAAAGTTATGTATAGAGATAAACTCGTTAGAGTGACAAAAACTCTTTCCCACAAGAGGACACTTTTCAACTAAAAGTAAAGAACTACTAGACTAAATCAAAGATGAGTAGAAATAATAACGAATAATTGTTCAAACTTAAATTTTCTGTAAAGTTATGTATAGCGATAAACTCGTTAGAGTGACAAAAAACTTTTTCCAACAAGAGGACACTTTTCAACTAAAAGTAAAGAGCTACCAGACTAAATCAAAGATATGATGAAATAATAACGAATAATTGTTCAAACTTTAATTTTCTGTAAAGTTATGTTTAGCGATAAACCTATTAGAGTGACAAAAACTCTTTCCCACAAGAGGACACTTTTCAACTAAAAGTAAAGAGCTACCAGACTAAATCAAAGATGATTAGAAATAATAATGAATAATTGTTCAAACTTAAATTTTCTGTAAAGTTATGTATAGAGATAAACTATTTAGAGTGACAAAAACTCTTTCCCACAAGAGGACACTTTTCAACTAAAAGTAAAGAGCTACTAGACTAAATCAAAGATGAGTAGAAATAATAACGAATAATTGTTCAAACTTAAACTTTCTGTAAAGTTATGTATAGAGACCTAACCTAACCTAACCATACACCTAACTTTTTGCCTGTCTCTCGCCTAATCTAATCTAACCTAAGTGATGCGTACGTAGGTAAATATTTAAATATGATGAAAATACGTTCCTAGAAATTTTTGAGTTTGGAGGGGGGGGATTTTGAAATCCTCTGGAAAAGATGAGTTAGGGGGGGGGGATTTCAAGAGCGAGGGTTGAGATGGGGCAGCCCCACACCTAAGAACAACCTAGTCTAACCTAAATTAACCTAACCTAACATAATCTAACCTAACCTAACCATCGTACGTAGGCTAACCTAGTCTAACCTAAATTAACCTAACCTAACAAAATCTAACCTAACCTACCCATACACCTAACTTTTTGCCTGTCTCTCGCCTAATCTAATCTAACCTAAGTGATGCGTACGTAGGTAAATATTTAAATATGATGAAAATACGTTCCTAGAAATTTTTGAGTTTGGAGGGGGGGATTTTGAAATCCTCTGGAAAAGTTGAGTTGGGGGGGGATTTCAAGAGTGAGGGTTGAGGCGGGGGGCAGCCCCACACCTAAGAACTTTTCTTTCTAGTCTTGCATATCAAAGTTAAAAACCATATTTTTCACGCCCTCTCCTGTGAATTGGGTGCTAGCCACTTTAATTCCCAATCAAATGAGTCATTTTCAAAGTTTCTGTGACGACTCCTTCTGTGAGTACTTAGATAATATAAAATGATATATCCTGGATATTCTTAAACCTGATTCCCCCTCCCCTCGCGTCATTTAAGTTGTAATAGCTCTGATTTTGGGGCATATTACAAAATATCTTTTATCAATTGTTCTTCTTTTTTCTTTCAGATTGCACAAGAAGTGTGAAATCACAAAGTTGATCAATCTTAGATAGTTTTACAGAAATTCTCACCCCCATCGATGCTTTCCTATATCCAAAACAAAATCGAACGTAACAATTAATTAATCTCCATTGAAGATGTCTCGTTTGACACAATTAGACTATGTGATGTAAGAAGTATTTTTTTGAATCCATTCTCCGTGAGTGATAAGTGGCAATTCTAGTGAGTGTTAAGTGATATATAGAAAGGTAATTATTGTTCTAAAATCAACAGTTTGCACGATTTCGTAAATAAATAACCGTTAGGTTAGTATATTTTGGGGCTTTGAAAGGTTTAAAAGTCAGTATAGGCTGAAATATATGACAAGATAGAAAATAATGGAAGGTTCTTCAAATGCGAGCCCGCCAACGTTTGATGTGAGTTCAAATAATATGTCTTTTCAGTGTGTTTTCCATCCAAAAATATTTAAAATATGATGAACTATTTTCCTTTATTATAATTCATATCTTTAAATTAGCGAGGTTAAGGCTTGGATAAAAAAAATAAATGTCATTGAAAGAAAAAGAGCACACATTTAGCTATTGTTGTGTGTATTAGATGCGTTTTATAACGAGAATATAAAAAATACAATTAAAATATTGGGTAAAATCGAATTAAAATGATAAGAGAGGGTCTATTCAAACAGATATTTATGGCATGATTTGAAAAAGGTAAAACATCAAATTAAAAAAAAAGTCTTAAGTTGGGAAATAAGAAGCAAACACTAAAACTTAAGCCGAAAAAAATTATTCTGTATATGCCTGGGGCTGTCCTTGCCTTAACCCTCGCTCTACTTTTAGTTGCAAATGTTCTCTTGAGAAAAAGTTTTTGTCGCTCTAACGAGTTTATCTCTATACATAACTTTACAGAAAATTTAATTTTGAACAATTATTCGTTATTATTTCAGCACATCTTTGATTCGGTCTAGTAGCTCTTTACTTTTAGTTGAAAAGTGTCCTCTTGTGGGAAAGAGTTTTTGTAACTCTAATAAGTTTATATCTAAACATAACTTTACAGAAAATTTAAGTTTGAACAATTATTCGTTATTATTTCATCATATCTTTGATTTAGTCTGGTAGCTCTTTACTTTTAGTTGAAAAGTGTCCTCTTGTGGGAAATAGTTTTTTGTCATTCTAACTAGTTTATCTCTATACATAACTTTACAGAAAATTTAAGTTTGAGCAATTATTTGTTATTATTTCTACTCATCTTTGATTTAGTCTAGTAGCTCTTTACTTTTAGTTGAAAAGTGTCCTCCTGTGGGAAAGACTTTTTGTCACTCTAATAAATTTATTTCTATACATAAATTTACATAAAATCTAGTTTTGAGCAATTATTCATTATTATTTCATTATATCATTGATTTATTCTGTTAGCTCTATACTTTTAGTTGAAAAGTACCTTCTGGTGGGAAAAAGTTTTTTGTCACTCTAACTTGTTTATCGCTATACATAACTTTACAGAAAATTTTAGTTTGAGCAATTATTCGTTATTATTTCTAATCATCTTTGATTTAGTCTAGTAGCTCTTTACTTTTAGTTGAAAAGTGTCCTCTTGTGGGAAAAAGTTTTTTGTCACTCTAACGAGTTTATCTCTATACATAACTTTACAGAAAACTTAAGTTTGAACAATTATTCGTTATTATTTCTACTCATCTTTGATTTAGTCTAGTAGCTCTTTACTTTTAGTTGAAGAGTGTCCTCTTGTGGGACAGAGTTTTTGTCACTCTAAAGAGTTTATCGCTATACATAACTTTACAGAAAATTTAAGTTTGAACAATTATTCGTTATTATTTCTACTCATCTTTGATTTAGTCTGGTAGCTCTTTACTTTTAGTTGAAAAGTGTCCTCTTGTGGGAAAGAGTTTTGTCACTCTAATAATTTTATCTCTAAACATAACTTTACAGAAAATTTAAGTTTGAACAATTATTAGTTATTATTTCATCATATCTTTGATTTAGTCTAGTAGCTCTTTACTTTTAGTTGAAAAGTGTCCTCTTGTGGGAAAAAGTTTTTTGACACTTTAACTAGTATGTCATTGGACATAAGTTTACGATTGAACAATTATTCGTTATTATTTCTGTTCATCTTTGATTAAATATTGGCTAGTTTCGTATTGAATGAATTTTTGCTCGTATGAAATTGTCAGACCTTCCCTGAACTTTGTAGAATAAAGACCTCTGTTTGAAAATCTTTACACTTGGTGAATTTAGACAGCGATAAGGGTTTCTGATTCAGACCAATTTTAGAGCTTGGGTTCTAATTATTGGTTGCTGCAGTAGAAGTTACCAGAATTGGTGTCTGGTGGCGGGATAAGACCCCTGAATTTGGAGAGAAGTTGAATGGCAGATCTGGAATGGGGACAAAGTGTCTACTATTCACGCAAGTGATCCCGTTTGAATAGCTCCTGAGTTAATGGTAACTAATTTAATGACGCTAGTGACATTTTTTTTTTGCATAATTTTAATTTCCCATTTAGGCTTTTGATAAAATTCTAAAACTAATCAATTAACTCATGTTACCGAAATTTTGCTGTTTGCAATTTCAGTTTTTGTTTAGGCTTTTAAGAAAAGTCTAAACCTAATTCTCTGGTTCAGCGAAATGTAATATCATAGTTTGATTGTGAAAAATAGCTAATTGGAGCTATGTTTAATTTCTTCATTAATATAAAATCAAAAACATGGAAATTGTTGTGTAAATGCATATTTCAAAGAAATAATAGCCTTCTTAATAATTTAATAAACTTTTACTTTCAGAGGAGATATGCTAACCCATCTAAGCTCTGCATACAAGACGGTGAAGTCGCCGGCCCTTCAAGAGGAACAGTCATCAAATATTCTGGCCCTATCATGACCACCAATCAAGAGAATCCCTACCCTTCCATGTCAATGCCACAAC
This sequence comes from Artemia sp. Qi Xiang Cuo, assembly GCF_049724085.1. Taxonomy (NCBI): domain Eukaryota; kingdom Metazoa; phylum Arthropoda; class Branchiopoda; order Anostraca; family Artemiidae; genus Artemia; species Artemia sp. Qi Xiang Cuo. Next base: position 28,861,174 of record NC_142799.1, read on the forward strand.
AAGCCTCAACCCCCGTCAAGCGATGTCCGAACCTATCATGCAAGCTGCTGATCTTAATGAAAGTTTAAATTTTATTATTATTTCTCACTAAAGATTTACTTAGATATGCTAACCCATCTATGCTCCGCATACAAGACGGTGAAGTCGCCGGCCCTTCAAGAGGAACAGTCATCAAATATTCTGTCCCTATCATGACCACCAATCAAGAGAATCCCTACCCTTCCATGTCAATGCCACAACAAGCCTCAACCCCCCGTCAAGCGATGTCCGAACCTATCATGCAAGCTGCTGATCTTAATGTAAGTTTAAATTTTATCATTATTTCTCACTAAAGATTTACTTTTACTTTCAGAACTCCGTAATGAAGCCCGAAGTCAAGTATGATTTGGTATATTAATTTGAAACTTTCAGGAATTGTTAAGGAGACGAAACATGAAAAAGGGAATTTCATAAAGTATAGTGGCTTTTACAATAAAATCATATGACCATACATTTCTCTGGTTCAATAAAATGTAATCTTGTAGTTTGATTGTGAAAAATAGTTAATTGAAGCTAAGTTTAAATTCTACGTTAATATAAAATCAAAAATATGGAAATTGTTGTGTAAATGCATATTTCAAAGAAATAATAGCCTTCTTAATAATTTAATAAACTTCCACTTTCAAAACTCCGTATAAGTTGTTAGTACTAGTATTGTGTTCCTTGGTAAAATTCAGTAGAGAACTTGAACTTTTCTTCACTTCGTTGAGAAAATTTAAATTGAACTAGAACTTTTTATCTTCCAGGAAAATATTTACAAGTATGGCATTACTTTTTCTATCTTCCATCGAAAAATTTAGAATTGAACTTTAAATTTCTTTATGTCTTTGTGAAATAAAGAACTGTAGTGGAAGATTTTTGTTTTCTCTGGAGAAATTAGAATTGAATTGTGTTCTTTGGTAAAATTCAGAAGAGATCATGAACTTTTCTATCTTCTATGAAAAATTGAGCCAGCTAGTAGTATATTTATCTCTAAAAATTCTTTTTCTTACATCTCTGACATTTTTAATAGATATTCTGAACGTTTGACGTTCTATCATACCCTAAAAATAATGAACACTTAACAAAATAATGCATAAGATATTTTTAATGAAATAATGACATGTAGAATATTAATATAAAAATACGTTAAATACATTATTATACATTATTAGTACACTTGCACTCCACTTTCCGTCAATTCATCTTTATATTCATTGATGATATTTCTGCTAATGTCCTTTTTATTCTGCCTACAATTTCACTGTCTATTGTAACATTATTTTTACATAGATAGCAGTTTTGACACATTGACAAGATATGATTTATGCTGTTGGTGCAGGAGTATACTTGTCTTCTTCTTTTTCTCTTTAAAATGCTAATACCGGACAGATGATGATAGGATTTATCAACAGGTAATGTGTTACCAGAAGCCCTAGCAAGGAGTTGTTCCCGATCATAGACACTTATTTGTAAGTTTGCATTATCTTTGAGCACTAATTTCTCTGGTAATGTTACTCTTGCATATCCATTATTTACACGATTGAAATTCTTTGGTACTCCGAAGAAATCTAACTTCTCACTGTCATGACGACGCATGCATACATTTCCAATAGCGTTACCACTTGTACTTGTTTCATAGTTCAGGTATTTCTCCTTATCTGCATTCAATACGACGATGATTTTTTCATGTGTACATACTTTCGTCGAATAATTCATCTTCACTTTTTTACAGATATGAATTGTGTGTTTATCCTTCCACTGCGTAAAAAATACTGATTTAATGCATGCAATAAACTAGGTAGTGTCGATAACCTGCCATAGAGTACCAGTGGGAAAGCCACGTCGTGTCTATGAACAAGCACAGAGTACGATTGGTAGAGTCGTAAGTATATTTCATGTCATTTTAAGATACGTAAAAAAGTTTAAAGAAAATACCATGTTAAAAAATTCAAATTATTTTAAAAGGTGGAGGGAAGGGGTACCGGTGGTCCTTTGGGAGCCTGGGGGACCTTTGGAGACCGGGGGAGGGCCTTTGGGGGCCCTGTGAGGGCCTTTGGGGGTCTGGGGGGCCCTTGAGGCCCGAATGGTCCTTTGGGAGCCCGGTGGACCTTTGGGGACCGGGGGAGGGCCTTTGGGGGTCCGGGGGACCTTTGGAGACCGAAGAAGGGCCTTTGGGGGCCCGGTGAGGGCCTTTGGGGGTCTGGGAGGCCATTGAGGCCCGAATGGTCCTTTGGGAGCCCGGTGGACCTTTGGGGACCGGGGGAGGGCCTTTGGGGGTCCAGGGGCCCTTCTGGAGCCTGGGGGGCCTTTGAGGACCGGGGAGGGCCTTTGGAGGCCCGGTGAGTGCCTTTGGGGGTCTGGGGGGCCCTTGAGGCCCGAATGGTCCTTTGGGAGCCCGGTGGACCTTTGGGGACCGGGGGAGGGCCTTTGGGGGTCCGGGGGCCCTTTGGGAGCGTGGGGGGACCCTTGAGGACCGGGGGAGGGCCTTTGGGGGTCTGGGGAGGGCCTTTGGGGGTCTGGGGAGGCCCTTGAGCGCCGATTGGTCCTTTGGGAGCCCGGTGGACCTTTGGGGACCGGGAGAGGGCCTTTGGGGGTTCGGGGGCCCTTTGGGAGCTTGGGGGGACCCTTGAGGACCGGGGGATTCCTTCGGGGTTGGGGTAGGGGGATTGGAACCCTTTGGGGTTGGGGTAGGGGGATCGGAACCCTTTGGGCTTGGGGTAGAGGACCTCACGACACTGTTAAAATACAACTTGTGTATTATAAGGACCACAGAGTTTTACCCTTAAATTCTCTTCTAAAACCTTTTCTAAAATCATCTTTTAAAATGTCTCTAACTGTTTCGCCGAAATAATTCCCTATAATGGCTAAAACAGTTTCGCCCAAATAATCCCTAAACGTAATTTCAGCGTGTTCCTTTTGTTTTGGCATCCCTGTGCTTTCACATTTGAAATTACAAAGAAAGCTTTTCGCGCGCTAAGATCAAAACATTCGCTCGGGAACGATTCTCTTTAGAAACAACAAATTAATTCCCCTTTCATGTCAATCAATCAATCATGACATCATCTGTCACGTGCGATCTAAACTTTGCCCCGGAAACGTTCTCTCTGGGAATACATCAAAGACATTAATTAACTTAACGTCATCTGTCAGACATTAATTAACTTTGCTTGGAAACAATTTGATTAATGACTCAATAATCCATGAAAGTGAGAAAGTTCCTGTTTTTCCATTCTCACTGACAAAATCCATAAGACAGACATAAATGTGAGAAAGTTCCTGTTTTTTCATTCTCACTGACAAAAACCATAAAAACATCCATAAATGTGACAAAATTCCTGTTTTTTCAAATTCTCACTGACAAAAACCATAAAAACATCCATAAATGTGACAAAATTCCTGTTTTTCAAATTCTCACTGACAAAAACCATAAAACATCCATAAATGTGACAAAATTCCTGTTTTTCAAATTCTCACTGACAAAAACCATAAAACATCCATGAAAAACATCAAATAAATCGACCAACATACATAACCATCCATCCATCCATAAATGTGACAAAATTCTTTTTTTTTCATTCTCACTGACAAAAACCATAAAAACAGCCATAAATGTGAGAAAATTCCTGTTTTTTCATTCTCACTGACAAAAACAATAAAAACATCCATAAATGTGACAAAATTCCTGTTTTTTCAAATTCTCACTGACAAAACTCATAAAAACAGACATCAAAGTGATAAAGTTATTGTTTTTCTATTCTCTCTGACAAAAACCATAAAAACATCCATAAATTGCAGTTGACGTCCATCAAAAACATCAAATTAATTGACCAACACCCATAACCATCCATGAAAACATCAATCAATGTGACGAAATTTCTGTTTTTTCATTCTCACTGACAAAAACCATAAACCACGTGGTTCTATGCCCATATATGGTGTGCTGACACGAGTAGCACCTCCCTCTCTACTGATGTTGTTTATACTTTCCAAGACTGTTCAAGACGCATATAGTTTTCAGTAAAGCGCCAATGACGCAGTAGGTTTTAGACTTTTACAAGGAGAGAAGGAGGCAATACCCAAACTCTTGTTTGTAGTGATGTTTACTCGTGTCAAGCTTGATTTGTATATTCAATCTAAGCATTACTCGCTTTAAGATCTATTTATTCATTTATATTATCACTCGTTGTATGTTTTTTCCTATGATTGTTTATTTAATTTCTGCTCGTTTTAGGTTTCATTTATTCTTTAATAGTAATTTCTGGTCGTTTTGAGTTTGAATTTTAACAGGTGTTTTTATCTGTTGAGCTTAAGTTTAAAATGGCCTTTACTTTTCTTTGAAAAACTTATTTTCGGTAAGTTTTTTTAATTAATTTTTGTTCGTTTTTTCTTGCAAAATCTTTCAAATTTTTAAAAACTCCTTTTTTCAAAATCAAACTAAAAGAAAAACAAATCTTCATCAAAGTATCAAAACTGGTATCAAAGTAACAATATCAAACTCAAAGAAGTTTGCCCCCTTTGAAATGAGCCCCCTTTGAAGTTTATACAACTACCCCTTCTATATGAAAGGCGTCTGGAAAAAAATGGAGTGTGGGGGGGGGGGGGCTAGCTGCCCTCTGATCACTTTTTTCTCTTAAAAAGAACATTAAAACTTTCAATTTCCAATCAAATGAGCCCTCTGTTAAGTTTGTACGAGCATCCCTTCCATAACAACAATATATGCCCCCAGGGCATAACTTACAGCCCCTACCCTTGGGCCCGGGGGGGGGGGGCTGTGTCGACCCCGGAGTTTTTGTTATCTAAACTATATGAAGTGCATCTGGGAAAAAAATAAATGGAGTGTGGAGGGAGGCTAGTTGCTCTCGGATATCTTTTGACTCTTATAAAGTGAACTAGAAATTTCAATTTCCAATCAAATGAGCCGTTTCTGAAGTTTATACGAGCATCCCTTTCATAAAAGCTATACACGCCCCCAGAACAACACTTACAACGCCTATTCCCTGGGCCCCGGGTAGTTGTGTTGCCACCGGAGTTTTGTCATCTAATTTTTGAACAATTTTTAAAAAACTGGCTATCTCAAAATTTGAAGTGGATGGGTTTGAAGAAAAAAGGGCATGAGGAGGGGGGGATAGTTGCCCTTAAATCTCTTGAATCATAAAAAGTGAACTAGAACTTTCAAATGAGATCTCTATGAAGTTTATACAAGCATCCCTTTCATAAGAACCATACATGCCCTTTGGGCATAACTTAGAACGCCTTCTCCCGGGCCCTGGTGGGTTTTATTGACACCGGAGTTACTCTTATCTGACCTTTGAACTATTTTAATTTTAACAAAATGTCTATCTCAAAATTTTTATCAGATGGGTTTGGAGAACGAAGGTGTGGGGGGGGGGGAGGCTAGTTGCCCCCATATCTCTTCTGACTATTATAAAGTGAACTTTAACTTTGAATTTCCAATCAAATGAGCCTTCCCTAAAGTTAATGTGAGTATCCCTTCCATTAGAACCAAATATACCCCAGGGCATTACTTGCAAGGCCTGGTCCCGGTCCCTGGGAGGTGGTGTCGACACCTGAGTTTTCTCTATCTGACTTTTGAACAATTTTTAACATAATGACTATCTCAAAAATTTTATCGAATGGATTCGGGAAAAAAGGGGTATGGGGGGGGGGCTAGTTGCCCTCCAATCTCTTTTGACTCTCAAAAACTGAACTAGAACTTTCAAACTTCCAAACAAATTAGCCCTCTCTGAAGTTTTTACGTGCAACCCTTCCATAAGAACCATGTATTCCCCTAGGGCATAACTTACAACGCCTGCTTTCATGCCCTGGGGGGCTGTGTGTCTACCCCGGAGTTTTCTTTATATGGTCTTTGAACTATTTTAAAAAAAAATGGCTATCTCAAAGTTCTTATCAGATGGGTTTGAAAAAAAAGAGCGAGGAGAGGGGGGGGGGGCATAGGTTCCCTCCAATCTCTTTTGACTCTTAAAAATTGAACTAGAACTTTCAATTTCCAATCAAATGAGCCATCTTTGAAGTTTATACGAGCATCCCTTCCATAAGCACCATATATGCCCCCAGGGTATAACTTAAAACGCCTACCCCCAGGCCCTAGGGTTTGTGTCGACACCGGAGTTTTTGTTATATGATCTTTAAACTATTTTCAACAAAATATCTATCTCAAAATTTTTCTCAGATACATTTTGGAAAAAAGGGCACAGGGGGCTGGTTACCCTCCAATATCTTTTGACGCTTACAAAGTGAACTGGAACTTTCAATTGCCAATTGAATGAGCCCTCTCTTAAGTTCATACGAGTATTCCTTCCATAAGAACCATACATGCCCCCAGGGCATAACTAATAACCCTTGACCTGAAGACCTTGGGAGGGAGTGTCATGCTCAAAGATGTAATTTCCAGAACTTTCAACTGCGTTGAACAAAATGGCTGTCTAAAAATTTTGATTGGATGTGTTTGGACAAATGCTGGGCGTGGAAGGGGTGTTAGTTGCCTTCCAATCACTTTCGACAATTAAAAAGGGCACTAGCTATTTCGAATCAAATCGAATGAGCCAATTTCCAATCGAATTTCCAATCGAATGAGCCCTTTTTGAAGTTTCCACGACAGCACTTTCTATAAGACCCTTATATGCCCCAAGGGCATAACTTACAACCCTTGCCCTTAGGGCTGTAGAGGGGGGGGGGGGTTTCATCCTCAAAGACCTAATTTCTAGTATTTTCAACCACGTTGAGCAAAATGGGTGTCTCAAAATTTTGATTGGATGTGTTTGAGGGAAAGGTGGGTGTCAGAGGGGGGTTATTTGCCCTCCAATCACTTTCGAGTATTGAAAAGGGCGCTAGCCCTTTGAATTTCCAATCGAATGAGCCCTTTTTGGAGTTTATATGACGAAGCCCTCTGTAAAAACCTTATATGCCCCCAGGGCATAACTTACAACCCGTGCCCTGAGGGCTGTGGGGGAGTGTCCTCCTCAAATACATAATTTCTATCTGAAAATCAACTACGTAGAACAAAATGGCTATCTCAAAATTTTGATTGGATGTGTTGGGGGAAATGGTGGGCGTAGAAGGGGTGTGCGTTACCTTCCAGTCACTTTTGACCCTTAATAAGGGGCACTAGAGCTCTTGATTTCCAATTGAATGAGCCCCCTTTGAAGTTTTTACGACGTTCCCTTCCATTTGAAGTGCCTTTTTGAAGTTTCTACAACAACGCTTTATATAAAAACCATATATGCCCCCAGGGCATAAATTACAACCCGTACCTCGAGGGCTGTGGGGGGGTTTCCTGCTCAAAAACATAATTTCTATCTGGAAAACAACTATATTGAACAAAATGGCTATCTCAAAATTTTGACTGAATGTGTTTAGAGAACTGGTGCGCGTGAAAGGGGTGTTAGTTTCCTTCCAATCACTTGATTCTTAAAAACGGCACTAGAACCCTCGATTTTCAATTAAATGAGCCCCATTTGAAGTTGCTGCGACGACCCATTCTATATGAAGTGCCTCTGGGGGAAAAAAATAATAAATAATAAAACATTGGAGCCGTATGGCCTTTACTATAGGCAATGCTATAGCGTTGCCTCTGACATATGGTGCTTAAAGGATGGCGTTATCAAGTCAAATTTGTGAATAAAGTCATCAAGTAAGGATGAAACATTTTTTCAAAGTCCTTAGTCTTGTCTAATTGCCTTCAAATGACTCACAGAACTGATGAACTATTTGAAGTACCCTTACTCTATGCCTATCTTTCTTAGTTCTACCCTAGGATAAATGATAGACTATCTATCAACAAGTGAAATGAACCATTTCGTACAATTCTGAAAAATTTATGCCAGCTTTGCCTCTCATAAAGACTATCTGTCTTGGCTTTACTCTAATAACCCATGGCTCTCAGGTTTTTTGTATCGATTCCACCAAGTTAATTTTAATTCTAGTGGGCTTTCCTAGCATGCAAAGCTCATGTAACATGAACAATCTCCGCCGCCCAGTTAGATGCAAGTCCTGTTGACACGGTCAGTTTTAAATCTTTAAATCATTTTTTGGGTCTCCAGTTGCCTTCAAATGACTCAAAATACGGATAGACTATTTCAATTACTTTTACTCTATTTCCTATATTTCTTACTTCTGCCCTTGGATGGATAATATACTATCTATCAAAAGTGAAATGAATTATTTTTTAAAAATTCTGAAAAAGTTATGCCAGCTTTGGCTCTGATAGAGGCTATCTTTCTTGGCTTCATTCCTTTTAGCCATGGCTGTCAAGTTTTCCATTACTTACCTACTAGTTGATTGTAAGTCCACTGGGATTTCACAGTAGGCAAAGCTCATATAACATGAATAATCTCAGTTGCTCAATTATCTGAAAGTCATGTGGACATGGTCAGTTATAAATCTTGGAATCATTCCTTTAGGGTCTCCAATTGACTTCAAATGACTCACAGAACTGATAGACTATTTGCATTACCCTTACTTTATAACTCTCTACTTTAGTTCTGCCCTAGGATGGATGCTAGGTTATCTATCAACAAAGTGAAATGAATATTTTTTATACAATTCTGAAAAAGTTATGCCAGCTTTGCCTCTCTCAGAGACTATCTTTCTTGGCTTTACTCTAATTAGCCATGGTTCTCGAGTTTTTCATCACTTCCACCAACTTAATTTTAATTCAAATTTATGAGGCTTCAGGCATCAATCGGCAAAAATTTGTAATTTTGTATTAGGACCGTTCTTTTACTCATCTATATGATAAGATCTTAAATCTTTTGACAAAGAACGCTTAAAAGTGAAATCTTAGCACTAAGATCTTATAGCGTTCTTTTGCAAACACCTTTCATCATTCTGCTTTGATCAGCGTTCTAAGAACAATGATGAGTATATCATCAAAGTTCTCTCATCATTGTTCTGTGTAGCAGAAAGATGGCGTCCTTCGCGCTTTTTGCTAACATCAATGAGCTGTAAGATCTTAGAACAAACATGAGTTAAAAGAACAGAAAACTTTGCAGAAAGATGTTTCATCTTAGATATAAGATCTTAGTGCAAAAGAACGGCCCTAATGATGAGTATATCATCAAAGTTCTCTCATCATTGTTCTATATGGCAGAAAGATGGCATCCTTCACACTTTTTGCTAAGATCAGTGAGATGTAAGATCTTAGAACAAAGATGAGTTAAAAGAACGGAAATCTTTGCAGAAATATGTGAGATCTTAGATATAAGATCTTAGTGCAAAAGAATGGCCCTATTGTTTGCCAGATTAAGATCACGGATGTTGTTGTTTTTTGTGTTTTTTTTTTCAGGGGTGATGATACCGAACCAATGGTTATAAAAAGTCTCATTCGAGCGTAAATTAATAGTTCTTTGTGACCATTTCAGGTGACCTTTTCAAGTGGTCAATAGTAAGTAAGTAAGTAAGTAAGTAAGTTTATATGTAACCTGCAATATAAAGTAAATACGGAGAAAAAAAAGCAAAAAAATTAACATAATCCACAAGGAAATAATAAGGAAAACACAACATAAATAACGTAACAATATCCAAAGAATCACTAATCTGGAAAAAAATAAGTGAGGGGCTCACTGGCACATATCTTCCTTGGAGTATTGGTCCTCAGATCCTTAGCGATGTTGTAAAGCAGCACTAGAGGGTCGATAAGTCCAAAATGGGAAATAATCTTCTGATTTCTATACCACCTTGGTAAATATAGCAGGAATTTAAAATATTTAAAATAGCTTCTCCTTAGTTGAAGAAGGTCTTTTTTCCGCATTAGAGGCTGCAAACCGAAAGAAAAAGAATTGTAGGAGAGCAAAACTATGGTAAAGTTTACATAAGCCTCGGCGGCTGTACCTCCCTGTATTAGGTGAGATTTTACCATATGAGAAGCGAATACACTGCAGAGCACTAGCAACCAGAGACGAGCATGTAGTCGAAAGTATATCAGAAAAAGTAATCCCAAGCCATTTCAACTTTGAGACACACTTGAATAGCATTGTACCCACATGTAAAGGAGGAGCAGGGCTAGAAATATTAAAACACAGAAACTCGCATTTTGAAGCATTTACAGAAAGTCCAAACATACTCAAAGCATTAATCAGAACAATTAGATTCTTTGTGAGGCCTGACCTAGTATGACTAACTAGCAGAGCATCATCAGCATAAGCAATGTGACTAACAGCAGTATTTTCTAAAAATATAGTAGGAGACAGTATTCGCAGACAGACCACAAGCACTGTTTTAAAAATATATTGAGACAGCACACCACCTTGCCTGACTCCCTTCTTTACTGAGATAGGCTTGGATATATCAGACATCCATTTTAACCAAGCCAACGAATTGGAATAGCAATATTGAAGAACTTTTACGACGGAAAAATTAACCCCAGCTTTAACTAAGCAATGAAGCGCTTGCGAATGTGCAAACTTTTCAAAAGCACCCGAGATATCAACCGAGCAAAAATAAAGTGGCCTTTCTGTATTTTTGCCGAGACTAGCAACTAACCAAGTATAAGATGGGCTTGAGAACAACCAAAACTGGCTCTGAACCAAACTTGATAATCAGAAAAATCACATTTAGTCAAAACTTCAGGCAATACGGCACACTCGAACAGCTTGCTCATGAAGCAGGGCACTGTAATTGGTCGATAACTGGAACACTGATCTGCGTCCTTTCCCTTTTTCAAAACTTGGTGTTACGATTCCCGAAAGAAAACTATCCGAAACTAATGACTGGGCTTAACACATCTGGAATAGGAGCTGAATCTGTGTTAACAATAATGGACACTTAATGGTGAAGTGATTGTAACACAGACCATCCATATCAGGAGCACTTGATTTCTTAACCCTCTTTATTTCTTAATCCTCCAATCAATGAGATTGGAGGGTAACTAGTGTACCGTGAGTAAAATGCGATGTATTTAAAATAACAAAATAAAGTTCCTTCTTTCTAAAGATAATTCCGACTCCCTATAATTAAGTTAAACCTAGTTTCAAAAATGAAAAGTCCTTAATCAGCAAAGAAAAAAACTGCAGTTAGCCTCAGACAAAGAACGGCGCTATCCAAGCTTTGGATTTCGCTAAGACGGTGAGCAATAAAAAAGATGCTACGCACAATTTTTCTAAGGAAGTTTAAATGATAAGAATCGTGTGAATGTTTGAATCATCAGAAATATTTAAAATAATATATTGGACGAAGGGTTCGCATCCTTGGGCCAGTCGAGCCAATGGTGAACCAGTTCTCACAGCGCAGGAAAAAAATACATTTGATAGTGGGAAAAAATTGCTTTTTGGAGGGATTCGTAAATCAGAATTAGGACCATTCAGATAGAATTTTTTCGCCATTCAAGCGTGGCGATTCTTTCATTGTTGTATCTCAGTCACCGTTATTGTCATTTGAAGTGACCCATTGCTGTTCACCCAAATATGTAAGTTTCAATAAATCTATTGCTTTTTTACCTGTAGCCAGCCTAATAACAGGTAATTAGTTCGCAAATCTCCAAGGACGTTCCCAGGGAATCTGATCTCCAGATCGCTTAAAGAAAAGAGGTCACATTTTTGTGGCTACACATGTTATTTTCTCTCAATAATTGAGGGTGGCGCGGTTATAAATTTACTTCATTCCCCATTGTTGTGGCGCAGGGCTCGATGGCACAATCTTTGGCGCTATAAGCGGCGCTATCGGAGAACTTATAAGGTGTAAGTTCGCAGTTTTAAAGTACGATATAAGATTTGACACGGTCAATATTTATGACCACAATTAAGCCCAGTCCTTTCTTTTACAGCCACATTTTTATAGTCACACAAATAATTTTCATCGCTACAAATGGCACGGTTGGAAATTGGAGGAAAACTTGCGAACTAATTACGCTATAAACTTTGTAATTTGAATTTAATTATTGGACAGATACAGACACACCGGCGGATCTAGAGGAAAATCTTGGGGGGGGGGGCCGCGCCGGACACAGGGTGCCAAAAACTGATTATAGAGGACTAATTTGTTAGCTCTTTATTTATATGAAAACACTGCCAAATATGCTCATAAAGGTAAAACGTAGCAAAAGAAAATAAAAACAGTACCACACTACACAACTAAACTCAATCGGCGAGCTTTTCTGAGAGCGAACATATCGATAGCATCGTCTGTTTTCGGCAGTTCGTCTCTGTAAGTCTGCATGAGTAGTAGAGCCTCCAACCTCTCTTCAGTCATCGTGCTTCGTATTGATGAACATGTCCTGTCAACCTTTGAAAACATTCGTTCTGCTTCACAGGTTGACACAGGAAGCGTCGCGAGAATTGTCAACAATGCGAATATGTTGGGAAATACATTTTCCTGACAACTGTTCAGCGCTGAAATAGCTGTTTTCGGTTATTGCACGGTTTCCTTAGACCAATACTTGTTCCAAATCTCGAACTCGGTTTTAACGTCTATCTCCGTACCCACGAGCAGCTCCTTGTACTTTTCGTACCCTGGCTGAACGTCCTCCCAGCGTTTGCCATTAACCACAGCCGGGATCAAAGCTGAAAGTTTTGCAGCATTCGTAAAATGGCAGCTGAACCGCTCCGTAAAATCAAGCAGCATGGCGTCTAGGGCTGGAATAAATGCCGCCATCCTATAATGACTTTCTGGATCCATCTTGGGTACCCCTGCCCGGTATGTAGAACGTGAAGCTATGCGTGGCTGCGTTACCTTGATGGTAGCATCAATCTTTTCGGCCATTTTCAGAAGATCTTCGTAAAGCAGTCTGAATTTGGTTTCGGCATGTGATCGCATATCTTCCAGCATTGCCTTCACGCTGCTAATGAGGGACAAGGCTCTCACGAGGTCACCATCCTTCTGTTGTAGTGACTCGGCCAAAGGTTTCATGATCGACGAAAACGAATTCAGGCAAACCAGTCCTACGAGTGTATCTGATTTTTCAATGCAGGATCGTAATGCATAAGCTCTGCTACTTGCCTCTCGATCGTGCCATTCTTCCATCTCCTGCAGAGCAGAAACGATCGACGGAAGGGAGTCCCAAAACCTGCTGATTGCTTCGTGTCTCTCTAAAAATCTCGTGGTACAAAGACTGACGAGAGTCTCTGTTTTAGCTTTGTCCGCGATAAGATGCTTTTTTAGAAGTCTTGTTCTCTTGGCACTTGAGCTGAAGTGAGAAATTGTGTCTCGAACAACGTCTTGGGCATTGCGCAGAATGGGAACTGAAACTATCTTTGAACATGAGAGATTTGTGGCATGGCTCACACAGTGGAAGTAATCTGCCAGTTCACACTGGCGTTTAACTTCAGCAGCAGCACCATTTGTCAAGCTTGCCATGCTAGCAGCTTTGTCGTATCCTTGACCAACGCACTTTGACAAATCCAGATTTGACTTCCTGACCTCACTCAACAGCAGCTTCCCGAGGCTCTTGCCGTCTAGCTTCTCTTCGATGCTTCTACCGTCGTCACTTTCCTCATCTCCAGCGAGTCTTGACAGGGTTTGAAAGGCATCGACAACTGCAAAAGGATCTTCTTGAATCACGTATCCCTGCTCGGTTTTACACACATAACGACAAACAATGACCATCAGCTCCCTGGTCTTCCTGTCTGTTGACTCGTCCGCAAGAAGACACCAAACCGTTGCTTTGTTTGCTTTTCTCACTACTTCGGTCTTTATCATTTCCCCAATTGTTCCAATCAGTTCATTCTGGATCTGTTTACTCGTATATTTGGCGTTGCTCGGTGCATTTTCAAGTAAATTTTTAAGTTGCGAGTCTCCACTCTGAATCTGATACCGAAGTAGGTGGCGGAAATTCCCGTCGTTTACTGCTGTAATGACATCAGAGTCTTGGATATCAAGTTTGCCATCATCACGGTGGCCACGAAGGGGGATATTCTGTGCCCCGCAAAGCTTGACAGTTTCAACAACGCTTCTCAAGAGTGCACGGTTCTGCTGTATTTGCTTGACCCTTTCACAGTCCAGAGCATTCCTGATATCTTGATCTTGACTACCGCGCTGAAACGTTGTTAGCAGCGCGGCAGCTTTTTCCTGGCAGTGTTTGTGAAACTGTGCTTCAGCATGGTTTGTCAGCGCACCATCTTTCCCGGTAAGTTTCGAATAGTCTTTTAGCGGTTTCAAGACCAACTTTCCCATTTTTTGCCCTCCGCCGCCTCCAGATAAAGCCGACCATCCTCCTCCGCTTTCGTTGGTCCTCATCAAAACACAAACACTGCACCAAAGGCCTTCGTGGTCTGGATGACGACTCACTGCGAGCCAAGGATACCGGGCAAGATGTTCGGTATTCAAGCGACGCTTGACTTCGCCACCTTTTCTCTTTTGTGTCGAGACTGGAAGATCAGATTGGTTCTTCGGCTTCCACCTTTCGTTCATAAAAAACATAATTTCACCAGAAGACAACTGATTTCGCTCTTTCAGCGCTACTGCAATACCAAAGTCATTCGACGGCGTGAAATCAGTTTCAGGCGAAAAAATAGCGCTTTGATTCTGCTGCGGGTGTGGGGACTGTGAAATCAGTGTTGGGCTATGTACCACCAAGGTTTGAGTACTGCTTCTTGATCCTTCAGTCAGCTGATCAGTGTGTGTCGTTTCGCCGAAGTTTGTTATGAAGGCCGTCTGTGAAGTGGACGGAGTTGTTGGTGACAGTTCGTTCTCCTGGCTGAATGCGTTTTTGTGCATTCCGACCGTCGACTCAGAGTGGGCATCAGAAGTTGCCGTCGTCTCAACATCTAACAAAAAAAGTTTCTCTTTTAAAGTTTGCACAAGACATTTATTGTAAACGTATATACACTTTGTATAATGGCTTGCTTTAGTAGATTTAACTCTCAACATGGTGAAGGCACAATTGGAACTAAATTTGAAAATAAACTGAATCAGCAACATTAACTTTAAACTCCCCCAACAATCTTGAACTTTCATACCCCAAAACTATTTCTAGGAAACCCGGACTTTAAAATAAAATACCACCCTAAACATCACTAATTTAATTTGCAACCCCAAGAACCGATCCCCGACATATGCTAACAAATATTTTTCAAGAGCTGAAACCCGAAACAATTATCACCGAAGTTTACAAGGCTAAAGAGAGAGCTTTAACTGCAAGAATTTGAAAGATAATTTCAGAGCTGACACAGTGTTTCGGTAAAAATACTGCTTTAAGCCAATATCATAACCGTCAGGCGAGACGAATGCTGGTAAAAATCAGGTCAAACGCTTCGGACAAATTGCATACGAAGAACACTGTACAAGAGGGACCGTATGCAATATATAACAACAAAAGCAGCTGGTACGCGATGAAGCTTGACGAATGAGCCTTATCAGAAAAGCTATCCGACAATGGGCTAAAGCTAGAAATTAGAAGTGTTGATACCCACTTTAAACGACACTCCTTCCTTATTGTTCTATCTTTAAAAGCTTACCTTTAATCTGATCTTTCTTGGCAAAATAATCAGAGATGTCCCTCGATCCTTTACGGCTTTCCGCCATCATTCTTTGTTTCTTCTCTGTTCTATATTCATGCCCTGATTTTTTTTCCGATCCATTTTAAATGCGTTTCCGTCTAACTGGTCTAACACACGGAGCAAAAATACTCCGAAGGCAGTGGCAGGGTCGCTCGCGCCTAGCCTCCCGCCGGTTGGATCTAACCACCCACGCAACTCCCCAAAGACATGCGTTTCTCGTAAGCATTCACAAAATGTTTTGCTCGTTTAGCACGTCCCAAAAATAAACCCAATAATCATGATTCGTGCAGTGTCGGATTTGAACTTTAGATAATGTGATAAAAAGAAAGTAAAAAATGACGGCGTATCCGATTTTTTTTTAGCGTCGGCCTTAGTTGAATCAATCACAAAAAAGGGTCGTTTGCACGATGGATGAGAGGGCGCCAGAAAATCTTTGGGGGGCAGGGCCCCCCGCCCCCCCAGGATCCGCCGCTGTACAGACACATAAGTAAAGTGATTAGGCCTATAACCGCTAAGCTACCACAGGAAACCCTTTAAAATATATCATAGGAGATAATAGCCTCTCCCAAAATAGGTTAAGTGAAAAAATAAATTTATTTCGAATTATTCAAACAAACAAAAAATGGCAGAGGATTTAGAAGAAAAATTAATGGCGCAAAAGTTAGTCGCAAAAACATAGAAATAGCAAAATCTATCCCTCAGTACAGTGGTCAATCAGATATTGACAAATTTAATATCCAATTGGCCCAGTTTGTACAACTAACAAAAACAGAGCTAGAAACGTTAGTCGACATGCTCCTACTACGATTAAAAGGCCAGGCCTCAACCTTTCTAAAACAGATTGAAAATACCATAGGCAATAACGCCAACTTGCCAATAAATACGGTTGATAAATTGTTAAAAGCATTTAAAGATAGATTTATAGAAACCAGTTCCATAAATAAATTATAACACGGAACGGTGAGCTTTGACTATTCACATAAGAGAATATCTTGATAATATACGCATTTCGGTAGAGGCAAAATAAGGAAGTGGTTCAGGGCAACTGTATGAAACAGTCATACTAAATATCTTTTTGCGAGGGTTACCCCCAAAACTATATAGAGTGGTAATATCCAAAAATATTCAGACGTTGGATCTCGCAGTTCAGGAGGTAGAGCGATTGATCGAAGTCAACACGATGGTTGGAAATCACAGTAAAGCAAAAATAAATAGCCTAGGCGATTCAAATGCGAACATAAACTTCAAGGGCGATCAGGCGTCTCCCAATTTCTCTTCAAGGGATAACTCCCTAGTGCCACAAAGAAATAAAACGCAAGAACCCGCTAGGCAAAAAACAGTACGTTTTCAGCCTGTCAAACAATCTAATTATGAAAATAACCATACAATAATAAGATGCTATAATTGCAATTGGCCTGGGCACATCGCGAGGGAGAGCCGTTATGTCCCCAATCGCATACCAAGAATTGCTGTCGGTAGTACGCAAAACTACGGCAACCATTTGTTCGGAAGAACAAATTTTAGCGCCGGTGGTGCACTAGGCTATAGCCAGGGAAGATTGCGCCAATCAGTACCTTACAACGAGTACCAACAAAAATTTTATACCCCTCCTCCCAATAGACAAATTAATTACCGATTTGAAAACCCAAATACTCACCAAAGCCAATATAATGCGAGAATGCTATATAGAAATTACGAAAATTTGCCGATGGGAAATGAAAATTTTGCAAGCCAACGGCATTGGCAGTCAGCGCCAGCAAGCGGCACTGACACGGGACATCCACGTTACCATAATAATACATGGCGAAGGCAGACAGACGTAAATCAATTAGATATGCCTACGGAAACTCATGCGTCTGAATATCTATTACAGGCACCGACACATGAAATAAATCCTCAGGGAAACGTTTCAGGCCCCTCAGAAATATAAATTGAACCCAGAGGGTGCCCAGAATATTTAATAGGTCCAAAAAAATGGTAGTGCCGTCTTGTAGTGATAATAATAACAAGTTACCTATATTTAATGATTTTTGTGTAGAAAACGTTTACTTTAATGCCTTAGTTGACAGTGGAGCTACGGTCAATATCATAAGCTCATGCATATTTAACACGTTGCCTCTACATATTAGGCAACAAAGAAATTTTAATAATCCCAATTTAACTAGTGTGACAGGGCATAAATTGGATGCAAAAGGTTCAATTTGCCTAAACGTAAAAAGGGACAATAGGATCTTCCAGACAAATTTTATAATATGCGATAACTTTCCGTACGAAGCAATTATAGGCGCAAATTTTTTAAGGTCCAATAGAGTACTATTAGACGTAGCAAACGAGAGGCTCGTTTACCCGGCTAAGGTAGGGGAAGAAATTTCTACCTTAAGAAATCGTAACAGAGGTTACGAAGACAACATAAAAGTAAACAAAATTTCTGACGGTATAATGTCGCAATCTTTTGAACCTCATGTCTCGCAAGGAGGAAAAGGAATAATTGGAAATTTGTCCAATTATTCTGAAAGACATTGCAGAGATGAAGTAAATTTAAATAATAAGGATATTGAATCTGCGAAAATAAAAATAGGAGATATGCGACAAAACAGGTCAAACGAAATTAAGAAAATACCAGAATTATGGAAAAACATAGTAAAACCCAACGTGACGCCGTAAGATGCCGCAATGACATAGCAAAGCGCCAGTATGGATCTAATAAACAATGAAAATAAAGACAAATATTACGAATTCACGAGAAGAAAAACAAAAGTCCCTTCCAAAACGATGCAAAAAATTCAAATATCACAGATGATTGAGCCAGTGGTTAGCAAATCAGAAATATGGTTTGCGACCCCATCTGAAATACCCGAAAATCTGCTATGCAAAGAACAGATCATATCTTATGACAAAGGAGAAGGTTTTATTTGGGTACCTAATAACCACGAAAATGATACAATTACAATAAAAAAAGGGGATGTGTCTAGTTCAAATCCAAGTTTTATCAGAGAATGATTTAAATACATGGGAAAATTCTAAAAGAAACCTACTTAACGGCATTAAAACCTCAAATAACAGGTACCCTCTAAATAAATCACAATTTTTAAACAGATTTAATGTGGAGCATATTACGGACATGGAACTTAAAAACAAATTATGCGAATTATTATGGAATTTTAAAGATGTATTTTCTGCATCTGAAGATGACATCGGGCTGATACCATTTTATGAACATTCAATTTTAACGACTGGTAATCCCGTAGCAAAACATCCATATCGTGTGCCGTATAAGCACAAAGAGTGGTTAAAAAATAAAATTCATGAATTAGAAAAAAAGAAAATTATACGCCCCCTCCTAAGTCAGTATAGTGCACCAGTGATCTTTGTACCAAAGAATAATGGTGATCTTATACTTGTAGTAGACTGTAGAGCCCTTAAAAAAAAAGTAGTTAGTGATAAATTACCTTTACCAAGAATAGATAAAATTCTTGAATCTATTTCAAGCAAAAACAAAATTTTTACTTCCTTGGACCTTACCCAAGGCTACCACCAAGTGAAAATAGCCGAAAAAGATGTCCATAAAACTGCATTTTCATCATCTGAATGTGGTTCATATGAATACTTAAGGGTACCATTCGGACTTAAAACAAGTTCAAGCGCGCTATGTAGACCCCTATTACACTTGTTAAGAGGATTTAAGAATATATTTCATTTTGTCGACGATGTCATATGCGTGGGACAAAATGCTGAACAACACTTAGCAACTTTAGCTAAGGTGTTCGAGAAATTCAGAGAGGGCAATTTAAAATGCCGACCTGAGAAAGTAAATTTATTTCGACCCAAAATTTAATTTTTAGGAGTAGTAGTAACACAAGGAGAAAAATCCCCAGACCCGGATAAAATAAAATGTGTTGAAAACCTCAAACCCTCAAGAACTATGAAAGAATTAAGAGGAATTTTAGGTCTTACTGGCTACTTTAGAAAATTCGTACGCAATTACGCCCAAATTGCAAAGCCCCTCACGGAATTAACTAAAGGGAACTCCCAAAATGTTACCTGGTCCTAGGAAGCTCAAACTTCCCTAGATCGTCTCAAAAAGGCGCTCACTTCTGAACCAATATTATCACTTCCTGATTTTGAAAACGGAGAATTTGTGGTCACAACCGATGCTAGTTCAAAAGACATTGGGGCTATTCTTTCGCAAATAATTCCCATGGGAAACCCTGATCCTTTACAAGGACCTTCTAATAAAAAAAATAGAAAAAGTTATATGCTATTCGAGTAGAACCTTATCAAAAGGCGAAAGTAGCTATTCCGCCACAAACTTAGAATTATTATCTATAATCCACCACTTGGACAAATTTAGACACTATTTAATTGGTAGAAAATTTATACTACGATCAGACCATAAAAGCTTGCAGTACCTACGCATATTTAAAACCCCACGGGAATTCTAGCTATATGGATTATGAAAATCCAAGACCTAGATTACGAATTTGAATATTTAGAAGGTAAACAAAATGCAGCTTGTGACTTTTTGAGTAGATACCCAGAAAATATTTCGTCGGAAGCTGAGAAAAATGAAGTTAACGCTATCAATACTAAGAGCAAACATAAATGTAAGAAAAACGAAGTCAAAGACACAGTAAAGGAAAATAAGGTTAACTATTGTCCCTTGTCTTTAGAAAATATAAAAAGAAAGCAAAAAAAGGACGAAATGTGTTCAGCGCTTATTAATTATTTTGTGAATGACGATGCGTTACCGGATAAATTCAAAACTCTTAGAAAAGAGATAAATAATTTTTACTATGATCTTGATGAAGAAATAATATGTAGAATCGTGACTGCTGAGACAAATAGAAATCAAACTTCAATAATACCTGTATTACCACAAAACTTAATAGCACCTGCATTTGAATGTTTTCATTCAGATATAGGTGGACATTTAGGAGTAAATAAGACATTCCATAAACTAAAACAATATTTTTACGTGCCGTCGACAATTACAAAACTTAAAGAATTTGTAAGTACATGCCAAGTGTGTAACTTATGATAACTCCCCCCAGCTTATCCTAATCCTCCAATGGGTAGGATCCCGATAGCAAATTACCCATTCAATATTATCTCATTTGACTTATATAGGAAAAGCGGAGGCGTACCTGTTTGTAGCAGAGGCCATACTTGTATTCTTTCAGTTATAGACCATTTTTCTGGAGTTACTTTTGCAAAAGCATTAAAAAATCAAGGTGCTTACGCCACTAGTAAGGCGTTGGCGAAATTATTTTTACAATTTGGCGTTCCAAATAAAATTTTGAGTGACAACGGAAGCAATTTTGTTTCAAAAGTAACAAAAGACTTAATGAGTTTTCTTAATATAGAGAAAATGGTGACAACCCCGCACCACCCACAAGCTAATGGTAAAATATAAAACCGGCATAAAATATTTTCAAACGTATTAAGTATTTATACAAGAGACAATAGGAACGACTGGGATCAATTCTTACCTTATTTAACTAACGTAATTAACACTGCTTATTCAGAAACAACCACAGACAATCCATTTTATTTACCTTTTGGTCGTGATTTAAGAATCCCGTATAATGAAATTATTGAATCTCGGCAGTATTGTAATAACTGGTAAGATTACAAACAAGAATTCATAAATAGGATGAGGAAAATTTTTAAAATAGTTAGGTAAGAGTTGGAAAAATGTAAAAGAAACCAAGAGCTAAGAAACCAACCCAAAGTAAAGGAAAGCATAGATTTCAAAGTAGGAGACTGAGTCTACCTAAAGAACGAGGAAAGAACGGAAGGCAAAAAAACTTTCCAACAAATATTCTGGACCGTACAGATTAGTCAAAAAGTACGATAACGATTATACTTTTAAAATGGAAAACCCCGATAGTGGAAGAACTTACAAGGCGCATGTTAGCCGAATAAAAAGAGCCAAATTTCCAGAGAGATGGGTATCACATCCCTCCTCTACAGATTCGACAGATGCAGAAAATGAGCCCCCTAGATCAAGATTGGTAGAACTACTATACTTTAATTTCTAGCAAAACTATGTTAAGAAAGACAGCGAAAAGTCAAACTTTGAAGGATTCCTATCACTGAAAAATTTATTTATTCCAAAGGAAAAATACATAAAACTAATAAGAATAGAAATACTGAAAAGCTCAAAGAGCTCACCACTAAAGAGTATCAGAAACATAAACAATACAATATCTCCAAAAACCTAATTTTTCCCCGATAGAATTTCGACCCCATGTCCCCCCAAAAGATTTCCAGACAATATGGTTTCCCCTGCAACACCGATAGAAAGGCCCCTGTCTTTACAGGAGGAATTAACCAGAGCTGTAGAAACCCCCAGTATTACCGTAAAGAAAACTCCTCCCAAAGATTCAATTAAAACAAATCTGCGAGAATCTATGAATTTAATAAATTTTCCCATAAAAACGAGTTAAAGTACATTGCCCGAGAATAAAACTCCCAAGAATAACCAGCTAGGACAATATCATCATATAACTGTGTCCAAGGTCAAGCCTATACAGTGGACTTCGTGGAGGGAAACCCTAGTGCAAAAAATGGCCCACCCCCCTGAAGATATGGCATTTAAACAGTGGAGGAACCCCGCAAAAACTCTTGAGTCCTCCCAAAGCTTTCAAGAATCTTTCAAATCTCCCGAATTGAAAAATCAAAGCGATGATTTAGAGAATAAACCTTCTACTTCCAAAGGCGTAGAAATTTACGAAGGAAGGGCAGGTGATACCTCAAAAAGTGCCACCTCTAAAAGTTTTAATCCGGATTCGTCGGAAACTAGTTCCGAAGAGTCTGACGGCGAATGAAACCATATAGTAGTTAAAGAAATAGGAAAATCAAGACCGACTTCAGCAGCCGCACACGCGAAACAAACGAAATTAAAAGGGAAATAATTTTTGAAAAAACAATAAAAAATTTTTGACCTTATTTCAATATAAAAACCGAAAAAGAAAAAACCGAAAGAAACAGAAGAGAAAATAACGACACAGTCATGCAGAACGGTTAAAAAACCTGACAGATGGAAATATCCCTAATTAATGTAAAGACCAATTTCAAATCCCTTATAAAAATCAACTTGTGATCCACCATAATAAATTTAACAGTGTGCAAGTAAAGTTAACCAAGTAAATATTAATAAAAAAAAGAAAAATAATAATAATACGAGTGATGTCAAAACATTGGTGATCAGAGAGAAAGGTTGGAACAGAAAATAACCAAAGGTAGCAAGCTCGTGGTCGACTGGGAACGACAAGTGGTGTTGGACCACGTTTTGTGGGAAGCCTGGGGAGGAACTCAAAGCCCATGCAGCTTTTAATTTGTTGTGGGCGTGCTCGCCCTTGGATTTTTTATGAAAAATAGGCCCATGTCCTAACCAAGATTGATATTATCCAAAACAAGAAACTTTCAGTACAGAAGCGTAGGAATATACAAACTGTTTCATCATAGTATATTCTATAATTATTTTAACCCTAAACATAACATAGGCTATTATTTTAACTACGTGCTGCAAGTTTGCTTATTCATGTGCTTATTACTCGAAATATAATGTAAAATTAAATTGTATAACGATTATTAGCTACGCTTTAAAGTTATATCTCAACCAGTCATAGAGGTATATCACGACCAGAATAAAGCTTAGGAGTACTAACTTTACTTTCCTAACCTATCTAATCCTAAAATATTTATTCTGTTTTACGCCTACAAATCAGTTTTCTTTGGCCAATGCCACAAAATGATTATATAATAAAAAATAACCTAAGTTAAAAAAAAATTAAAGTGCCTTTGAAAAAAATAATAACAAAGCAGTAAAAAAACGAATTTTGCAAAAAATGTATCAAATTAACAATAAATTGGTGCTAAAGACAAACACAAAGACGAGGCCTCAAAATACCATCACAGACATCATTGTTCAGATACCAGCCAAGAGCCTTTTAAAACACTGAGTAATCTTCAACAATCAAAATGCACTACTATCAAGTAATGACATATGGAAGACTCCTATGAAATTGAAACCCAAACCCTTCGAGACCTTGTTTCAACAAGTAACAAGACTAGATAGAAACACGAATGAACTCAAAGAATCGACCAATTTCCGCTGGAACAGACTATTGGTCGTATGTCTCGTATTCGCAATTTCCCAGACCATAAGAACCCCATTGACTTGTAATTACGGAAAAATTCTGAGACTAAGAAGATAAAAACCAAGAGAACAACACGGGAAAACGGCTGAAATGCAGAGGTTAAACCCGGAACCCCATGAGAACGTCTAAGCCAAGAAATAGGGAAGACATTAGAAAACGAGTGGGTATAGAGGTCTCCACTCGTCCTTGCTATGTCTTGTTCCCTAATTGTAGTATCGTTTACGTAAAACCGGGTGGTTATGACTCTCCAACATGCGTTTCTTAAGCAGCACGGACGTGCGTGAACAATGCAGGCATGAAATATGTTGTAAAATTAGACCTCAAATTTAACCATTCTTTATTAACTCTGTTTAAATGATTACTTTAAATATAATGTAAAATTAGCTAAGTGTTAAAAGGAGTTAAAATAAAGTCTATATAGTAGCGTAAATTAGAAAGCATAATGAGACCACACTTAAAGTTAAAGAATTAATCTTTTATATCGTCGTAGGCTATAACAACTTAGAAGAAACTTCTATGTATTAAATTTCCCAATGAGAATTATGTCGTTTTATTATAACCAACACGATATAAATTTCGTTTTGTGTACTAATATTAGTGTTTTTATTTCACTCTGTCTTGTAGCGTAAAATTCATGTATCCAATCAATACGTGACTTATTTGTACTATGAGTATTTACTTTAAAGAACGTGTGATTCTGCCTCGTTAATTTTATTACAGGAAGTGGATTAACACATTGGATATCGAGCATTACAATGAGTTGCCCAGTGCAGATACAACCTGGTAGCATCTATTTCCATCATACTTCAACAAACAAAGAGTACTCACCATACACTCCAGGCAATTTTCATCCCAGCATTGTCTACGAAAACAACAGTTACCTTTGATCATTTTTTTCTTGACCAAAAACCACATTACGTATCAGGTAGCATTATATTTGAATCTCAGTGTTCAGTACTTTATCGAACTATACAATCACATAAATTCTGAGAACCCCATCAACCAGTACAAGATATAAGTACATAAATATTGCCTTTAATAATCATTATAGACCCATATACCATATGACCGTATAGTCATGATACTTGCTGACCCCAAAAACTATTTATGTGTCACAGACTTACGCGTCGAATCCCTTTCGACCATCACTCAAAATCCATCCTATCCCCTCTGTGTGGAAAATTCATATCTCTGTTATCCCATAAATGTTACGAGATAATTTCCGAACAATGCACCTGGAAACCAAGATTAACCCCAGTGACCAACCCCTCAGTGACAATAAACCCCTCGCACAAGTTAAAAACAATATGTTGAAGGAGTCACTATTGTTTGATGTCGACCTGTTCCAAACCCAAACTTCAATTCCCCCATGATTAACCTAGGAATTACCACAAAGGATAATAGATGCAAGCCATGAGCTAACGATTTTATAAGAGGCACAAATGAACAATTTTATGCGAGAATACATTCTCTATGTGCCTCAAAATATGTCAAAAATGATATGTTGAGAATAAAATAAGTGCACTCCCAATTTTCGACCACTTAATGATAAGGCACCCTATGAACTATCAAAAAGCAGGTGAGAATGAACCCTGATAGCATATTCCAAGAACTGTAGTGGGAAGCATCATTTCCCAGTTGACAATTAGAGAAATCTTGTCGTATGAACACAATCGTGCTTGAACTGTCTGATGAAGAAACCATAACGTCAGTGCTTCAAAAATTTTGCCAAGACGAAAACAGTGAAGGAAAATAATTTACAACCGAAGGATTGAGTACGCTAAATAGACTCGAAGGTGCTGAAATAAATGTGAATTTACATATATTACTTCTTAATAACTTTGATAACCCAAAAATCCCAATATCCTATCATTAACGTTGCGTAGCAAACATCCCCAGTGAAAGTGTTTTAATTTTACCAGTGAATATGGTAAACCCAATATTGTGTGTTTTAAATCGTTCTTGCATGTAATATTAGATGTCCAGATATAGTTATGTGTAGCGTTGTCGAGCTATTCATTTAATGTAGCATAGATAGAAAGTAGTGTGCCATATAGACAGCAAAATAAAAAAAAACCTTGTAAAAAGTGAAATAAAAAAAAATCTTATGTAAAGGTAGAATAGCCCTAACTTTGTTGGAAATGTAAAAGTAATCAGTGTTAGACGTAGAAAAAAAATCTTTAGTATAGTAGCTAGCCTAGAACCATGAATATTCTTAGTCCGGTAGATGAATTTTATATAGGGATGTAGAAAAAAAGAAAAAGAAAAGTAATAGAGAAAATTTTTAGCACTCCTGATTAAGCCATAACATAAATATAAAATAATTATGTAGAAGAAATAGTTAATAAATGGCGAACATTTTAAAAGCCCAAAGGCAAGCAAGTACTAATGGCAGGACGTAATTAATTGATGGGAAGGGTAATATGTACCGTGAGTAAATTGCGATGTATTTAAAATACCAAAATAAAGTTCCTTCTTTCTAAAGATAATTCCGACTCCCTATAATTAAGTTAAACCTAGTTTCAAAACTGAAAAGTTCCTAATCAGCAAAGAAAAAAACTGCAGTTAGCCTCAGACAAAGAACGGCGCCATCCAAGCTTGGGATTTCGCTAAGACAGTGAGCAATAAAAAAGATGCTACGCACAATATTTCTAAGGAAGTTTAAATGATAAGAACCGTGCGAACGTTTGAATCATCAGAAATATTTAAAACAATCTATTGGACGAAGGGTTCGCATCCTTGGGCCACTCGAGCCAATTGTGAGCCAGTTCTCACAGCGCAGAAAAAAACTACATTTGATAGTGGGGAAAAGGTGCTTTTTGAAGGGATTCGTAAATCAGATTCAGGACCATTCAGATAGAATTTTTTCGCCATTCAAGCGTGGCGATTCTCTCATTGTTGTATCTCAGTCACCATTATTGTCATTTGAAGTGACCCATTGCTGTTTATCCAAAGATATAAATTTCAATAATTATATTGCTTTTTTACCTCTGTTAATTCCATTTTATATGCCTGTAGTAAGCCTAATAACAGGTAATTACCTCGCAAGTCTCCCTGGATGTCCCCAGGGATTAAGGCTTCCAGATAGCTCGAGGAGAAGAGTTCACATTTATATGGCTACACATGTTATTTTCTCTCAATAATTGAGGGTGGCACGGTTATAAATTTACTTCACTCCAAATTGTTGTGGCGTAGGGCTCGATGGCACAATCTTTGGCGCTATAAGCGGCGCTATCGGAGAACTTATAAGGTGTAAGTTTGCAGTTTTAAAGTACGATATTAGATTTGACACGGTCAATATTTATTACCGCAATCAAGCCCAGTCCTTTGTTTTACAGCCACATTTTTATAGTCACACAAATAATTTTCATCGCTACACTAGCCCCCTACCACGCCCGTTTTCCCCAAAATCGTCCAGTCAAAATTTAAGATTTTAATTTTGTTCAGCATAGTGGAAAGGTTAAATAACTATGCTTTTGGAGACATCATGACCCCCCAAAGCCCCTGGGGAAATTTTCCTATTTTGCACGTAAGTAGAATGGGGGGTACCAGCCCTATTGCCCACCCCTGCTGCCACCTATAACTTTTTTGCACACCCAAATAAGGGCATAGAGTCCCTAGGGAGAATGATTGCGTAATCAGTCAATGACCTCTTTTTCCAAGGTCGATTTATTTGATGTTTCTATGTGTAATAACTCCGGAACGAAGGTTGCACATGCGCATTGAATTCTAACGGGAACAATGTTATTGATCTAGGACTCGAGGGGGAAGTGAATTTCTGAGAACTTGATTGCGTAATCAAAGTGTGTCAACAACAACAACATCGACCTTGACATTCGCTGAGAGCGTGCACTTACAACAACAACAATATCGACCTTGGAACACCTGTGCTGTCGACCTCAATTCACCTATCGTGAATCAATAATTCCCCTTAGAAACAACAAATTAATCCCCCTTTCTTGACAGATCAATCAGCCAATGACATCATCTGTCAGACTTTAAAAATTTTCGCATAGAAACGATTCTGCAGGAATAGATCCAAGTCAATAATGTCTTTGCCTCGGAAACAACTCATTTGGTCGAACTCCAAAGGATATTAATAGCCAAAGGCCATGGAAACAATTCTCCAAGAAACATCTTAGCGATGAATTGTTTTAGCGCGGGAATCAGGTTTCTTATTAATTTGAAATGCATTAGCGCAGAGATGCCAAAAACAAAAGGAACACGCTGAATTACGTTTAGGGATTATTTGGGCGAAACTGTTTTAGACAGGTTATGGAACTATTTCGGCAAAACAGTTAGAGACATTTTTAAAGATGATTTTTGAAGAGATTTTAGAAGAGAATTTAATGGTGAAACTCTGTGGTCGTTATAATACACAAGTTTCATTTGAAAAGTGTTGTGAGGTCCTCTAACCCAACCCCAAAGGGTTCCAATCCTCCTACCCCAACCCCGAAGGCAGCCCCCGGTCCTCCCAGGGCCCCCCCCCCAAGCTCCCAAAGGGCCACCGGCGCCCCCAAAGGCCCACCCAGACCCCCAATGGCCATCCCCGGGCCCCCCGAAGGCCCATCGAGCTCCCAAAGGACCAACGGGGTCCCAAAGGCCCTCCACCGGTCCCCAAATGTCCCCCAGGCCCCCAACTGCCTCTCCCGGACCCCCAAAGGCCCTCCCTGTGCCCCAAAGGCCCACCCGGTGCCCCAGAGGCCCTCCCTGTGCCCCAAAAACCCACCCCCCGCCACCAACGGGCCCCCGGACCAGAGACGTGCTACCGGGATGCGCCGTGGTCCAGGAAAGCGCCGCAGGATGTACCGCAGGGATGCGTCGTGGGTCAGGAATGCACCACAGGGGATGCACCGCAGGGAGGCACCGCAGGAAAGTGCCGCAGGATGCGTCGCAGGGATGCACCGCAAAAAAAAAAGTAAACTAAAAAGTAAAAATTTCGAAATGTTATCCCCCAAACGCCCTCCTCAGACCCCCAAAGGCCCTCCCCCGGTCCCCAAAGGTTCCCCCGAGCTCCCAAAGGAACACCCGCCCGCAAGGGACCCACAGACCCTCAAAGGCTCACCCCGAGCACCCGTCGTTCGTTGATGTGTGTTGTCTGAAACCTATGATTTGGGATGTGTAGTTTGCTACTTCAGGCTTTTCTGAGCTAAGGTTTCCTAGTATTTCCTAGGTGAATGTTGTCTGAAACCAATAGTTTGGGATGAGTAGTTTGCTATTTCAGGCTTTTATGAGCTAGGTTTCTTAGCCTTTCGTTGGTGTGTGTTGACTGAAACTTATGATTTGGGATATGTAGTTTGCTATTTTTGACTTTTCCGAGTTGGATTTCTTAGTCTTTCATAGGTGTGTGGTGTCTGAAACCTAGGATTTGGGATGTGCAGTTTGCTATTTTCGACTTTTCTGAGCTGGATTTCTTAGTCTTTCATAGGTATGCGTTGTCAGAAAATTATGATTTGGGATGTATAGTTTGCTATTTCAGGCTTTTCTGAGCTAAGGTTTCCTAGTATTTCGTATGTGACTGTTGTCTGAAACCAATAGTTTTAGATGAGTAGTTTTCTATTATTGAATGTTCTGAGCTAGTTTTATTAGTATTTAGTTGGTGTGTGTTGACTGAAACCTATGATTTGGGATATGTAGTTTGATATTTTTGACTTTTCTGAGCTGGATTTCTTAGTCTTTCATAGGTGTGTGTTGTCTTAAACCTATGATTTGGGATGGGTGGATTGCTACTTTTGACTTTTCTGAGCTGGATTTCTTAGCCTTTCATAGGTGTTTGTTGTCTGAAACCTATAGTTTGGGATGTCTAGTTTGCTATTTTTGACTTTTCTGAGCTAGGTTTCTTAGCCGTTCATAGGTGAGTTTTGTCTGAAACCTATGATTTGGGATATGTAATTTGCTATTTCCGACTTTTCATAACCGGATATCTTAGTCTTTCGTAGGTGTGTGGTGTCTGAAACCTATGATTTGGGGTGTGTGGGTTGCTATTTTTTTGAATTTTCTGAGCTGTATTTATTATCCATTATTAGGTGTATTTTGACTGAAAACTATTATTTTTGATTGTTAATTTTCTATTTTATACTTTTATTATATAGATTTATTATACTATCATATTTGTTTCCTTTCAGAAAATTATGATTTGGGAGGTGTAGTTTGCTTTTTGGACTTTTCAGAGCTAGGATTCTTAGTATTTCGTAGGTGAATGCTGTCTGAAACTTATGATTTGGGATATGTAAATTACTATTTCGGTCTTTTCTGAGTTGGATTTATTAGTCTTTCATATGTGTGTAGTGTCTGAAAACTATGATTTGGGATGTTTAGTTTGCTATTTTCGACTTTTCTGAGCTAGTTTTCTTATCCTTTAATAGTTATTTTATGTCAGAACATTATGATTTGGGATGTGTATTTTGCTATTTCAGGCTTTTCTGAGCTAAGGTTTTCTAGTATTTCGTAGGTGAATTTTGTCTGAAACCACTAGTTTGGGATGTATAGTTTGCTAATTAAGACATTTCTGAGCTATGTTTATTAGTCTTTCGTAGGTGAATGATGTGTGAAAAAGATGTTTTGGGAGGTGTAGATGTCTAATTAATACTGTTATGAGCAGTAAATCTTAGACTATCATATTTGTGTGATGTATGAAACCTATGATTTGGGATGGGTGGTTTGCTACTTTTGACTTTTCTGAGCTGGATTTCTTAGCCTTTCATAGGTGTTTGTTGTCTGAAACCTATAGTTTGGGATGACTAGTTTGCTATTTTTGACTTTTCTGAGTTAGGTTTCTTAGCCGTTCATAGGTGAGTGTTGTCCGAAACCTATGATTTGGGATATGTAATTTGCTATTTCTGACTTTTCATAACCGGATTTCTTAGTCTTTCGTAGGTATGTGGTGTCTGAGACCTATGATTTGGGGGTGTGTGGGTTGCTATTTTTTGACTTTTCTGAGCAGGATTTCATAGCCATTCGTAGGTGTGTGTTGACTGAAACCTATGATTTGGGATGGTTAATTTGCTATTTTTGACTTTTCTGTGCTTTCAGAAAATTATGATTTGGGAGGTATAGTTTGCTTTTTGGACTTTTCAGAGCTAGGATTCTTAGTCACTCATAGGTGTTTGTTGTCTGAAACTTCGAGTTTGGGATGAGTAGTTGGCTATTTCAGACTTTTCTGAGCTAAGGTTTCTTAGTATTTCGTAGGTGAATGCTGTCTGAAACATATGATTTGGGATATAGTATTTCGTAGGTGAATGCTGACTGAAACTTATGATATGGGATATGTAAATTACTATTTCGGGCTTTTCTGAGTGGGAGTTCTTAGTCGTTCATAGGTGTGTTTTGTCTGAAACCTATGATTTGGGATGGGTGGATTGCTACTTTTGACTTTTCTGAGCTGAATTTCTTAGCCTTTCATAGGTGTTTGTTGTCTGAAACCTATAGTTTGGGATGAGTAGTTTGCTATTTTTGACTTTTCTGAGCTAGGTTTCTTAGCCCTTCTTAGTTGCGTTTTGTCTGAAACCTATGATTTGTGATGGATTGATTGCTACCTTTGAATTTTCTGAGCTGGATTTCTTAGTCTTTCATAGGTGTTTGTTGTCCGAAACCTATAGTTTGGGATCACTAGTTTGCTATTTTTTACTTTTCTGATCTAGATTTCTCAGCCTTTCATAGGTGTGTCCTTTCAGAAAATTATGATTTGAGATATGTAAATCACTATTTCGGGCTTTTCTGAGTTGGATTTCTTAGTCTTTCATAGGTATGTGTTGTCTGAAACCTGTGATTTGGGATGTGTGGGGTGCTATTTTTTTACTTTTCCGAACTGGATTTCATAGCCGTTCATAGGTGAGTGCTGTCTGAAACCTTATGATTTGGGATGGTTAATTTTTTATTTCAGGCTTTTTTGAGCTAGGTTTCATAGCCTTTCATAGGTGTTTGTTGTCAGAAAATTACGATTTGGGATGTGTAGTTTGCTATTTGAACTTTTCAGAGCTAGGATTCTTAGTCCATCATAGGTGTTTGTTGTCTGAAACCAATAGTTTGGGATGACTAGTTTGCTATTTCAGACATTTCTGAGCTAGATTTCTTAGCCGCTCATAGGAGTGTGTTGTCTGAAACTTATGATTTGGGATATGTAAATTACGTTTTCGGGCTTTTCTGAGTTGGACACTTCTAAATTTTTCCACACACGAAAACTTACACACACACACGTCAAAACTTACACACACAAAAGCTTAGACACACAAAAACTTACACAAACACACACACACACACAAAATAAAAAAAAAAATAAAAAACTTACAAACACACTAAAAAACTAACATTCACACAAAAACTTACATGTACACAAAAACTTACACACACACTAAAACTTACACACACGCACAAAAACTTACACACACACACAAAAACTTACAAACAACACACGAAAACTTACGCACACACACACACATACATACATACAAAAAACTTACACATGCACACGAAAACTTACATGCACATAAAAAATTACATTCACACAAAAAATTACACACACTCACAAAATCTTACACTCACACACAAAAACTTAAACACACACACACAAAAAATCAAACACACACACTAAAACTCACACACACACACACACACAAAAACTTACACACACACACATGAAAACTTACACACACACACACGAAAACTTACACACACACGCCAATACTTACACACACAAAAACTGACACACACACACACACACAAAAACTAACACATTCACACTAAAACTTACATCCACACAAAAACTTAAATGCACACAAAAAATTAAAAACACAAACAAAAAAAAACTCAAAAAAACACAAAACACAAACAAAATAACACAAAAAAAAACAAGAAATATAAAAAACTAACGAAAAATAATACACACACACAAAAAATGACACACACACACACACTCAAGAAAAAGCTTAAACATGCTCATAAAAACTTATATTCACACAAAAACTTACAAGCACACAAAAACTTACACACACACGCACACACACAAAACTCACACACACACACACACACGAAAACTTACACACACACGCCAAAACTTACACACACAAAAACATACACACACACACACACACACACACACACACAAACAAACTCACATAAACATGAACACAAAAAAAAACAAACACACACACTCAAAAAAAATAAAACACACACACACAAACACACACAAAATACACACACAAACGAAAACTTACACACACACGCCAAATCATACAAAAACAAAAAATTACACACACACACACACACACACAAAAAAAAACTTACAAATGAACATAACAAAAAACTCACACACACACGCACAAAAACTAACAAAAACACACACACACACACACACAAAACATACACACAAACACACGAAAAATCACACAAACACGCCAAAACTTACACACACAAAAACTTACACACAGACACACACACACAAAAAAACAAACACACACACACACACACACAAAAACTTACACACACACACACAAACACACACAAACTTACAAACACACACACAAAAACTTACACCCACACAAAAAGCTTAGACACACATAAACTTACACACACACACACAAAAACTAACACCCAAATTCAAAAACTTACATTCACACAAAAACTTACATGCACACAAAAACTTACACACACACACAAAAAAAAAAACACACTAACAAAAAAATACAAAAACACACACTAATACACCCACAAACAAAATTACACACACACACACACACACACACACACACACTTACACATGCACACGAAAACTGACATGCACACAAAAACTTACACAAACACACACACAGAAAACTTACACACACACACGTCAAAACTTACACACACAAAATCATAGACACATAAAAACTTACACACACACACAAAAAAAACTGACACCCAAACTCAAAAAATTACATGCACACAAAAACTTACATTCACACAAAAACTTATACACACGCACAAACACTATGACACACGCACAAAAACTTACACACACACACACAAAAACTTACACACACACACAAACGAAAACTTACTCACACACACGAAAACTTACACATACACATTCCAAAACTTACACATACACAAAAACTTACACACACTTACCATATCACAGTTACATTGTCTTAATTTTTCAAATTTCATTTTGAATTTCTGTCGTGAAATGCAAGAGTTGGAATATTTCAGTAGTGACTTGTTGTGCTTTACCTTCTCACAGTTACATTCTCTTGATTTTTCGAAGTTCATTTTGAATTTCTGTCATGAAATGCAAGAGTTGGAAAATTGGGGTCTTAGTCCACCAACCCGAATGGTGGATATCCACTAGCTCAGCATTGGGGTCCGAGTCCACCAGCCTGAACGGTGGAAATTCACTAGCTCAGATTTAGGGTCTTAGTCCACCAGCCTTAATGATTGAAATACTCTTGCTAAATTTTGTGTTCTAATTCCTAATTTATTATTGTTTTAATTTATCTTTTTATTTTTTTTTATTTTACATTATATTTATCTCTAATTTTAATTTAACCTAACCTTTTCCGGCGAGTATGGTTAGGTTAGGCTAGATTAAGTTAGGTTAGGTTAAGTTAGGTTAGGTTAGCCCATGTACGCTTCACTTAGGTTAGCTTAGGTTAGGTGAGAGACAGGCAAAAAGTTAGGTGTATGATTAGGTTAGGTTAGGTTAGCTTAAGCTAGAATAGGTTAAGTTAGGTTAGGCTAGGTTAGCCTACGTACGCGCGCGTACGTAGGCTAACCTACCCTACTATCCTAGTTAGGATAGGTTAAGTTAGGTTAGGCTAGGTTAGCCTACTAACCTATCCTAGTTAGGTTAGGTTAACTTAGGTTAGGCTAGGTTAGCCTACGTACGCGCGCGTACGTGTGTGTGTGTGTGTGTGTGTGTGTGTGTGTGTGTGTGTGTGTGTGTGTGTGTGTGTGTGTGTGTGTGTGTGTGTGTGTGTTGTGTGTGTGTGTGTGTTGTGTGTGTGTGTGTGTGTGTGTGTGTGTGTGTGTGTGTTTGTGTGTGTGTGTGTGTGTGTGTTTTTGTGTGTGTGTAATTTTTTGTGTGTGTGTAAGTTTTTGTGCGTGTGTGTAAGTTTTTGTGTGTGTGTGTAAGTTTTTGTGTGCCTGTAAGTTTTTGTGTTAATGTAAGTTTTTGCTTGTGTTTGTTAGTTTTTGTGTGTGTGTGTGTAATTTTTTTTTTTTCTATTATTTTTTTTGTGTGTGTAATTTTATTTTTTTGTTTGTTTTAGTGTTTGTGTGTTTGTGTGTGTGTGTGTAAGTTTTTGTGTGTGTGTGTGTGTGTATGTTTGTGTGTGTGTGTGTGTGTTTTTGTGTGTGTGTAGTTTTTGTGTGTTTAAGTTTTGGCATGTGTGTGTTAGTTTTTGTGTGTGTGTGTGTAAGTTTTTTTTGTGTGTGTGTGTGTGTTTGTAAGTGTTTGTGCGTGTGTGTGTGAGTTTTTTTATTTGTTAATGTGTAAGTTTTTTTTTGTGTGTGTGTGTGTGTGTGTGTTTGTGTGTGTGTGTGTGTGTGTAAGTTTTTGTGTGTGTAAGTTTTGGCGTGTGTGTGTTAGTTTTGGTGTGTGTGTGTGTGTGTGTGTGAGTTTTGTGTGTGTGTGTAAGTTTTTGTGTGCATGTAAGTTTTTGTGTGAATTGTTTTTTTCGTGTGGTTGCGTTTGTTTTTGTGCGAGTGTGTGTTTGTGTGTGTGTAAGTTTTTGTGTGTGTGTAATTTTTGTCGTGTGTGTGTAATTGTTCGTGTGTGTGTGTGTGTGTGTGTGAGTGTTTGGTTTGTGTTTGGGTTTGTGTTTATGTTTTTGTGTGCATGTAAGTTTTTGTGTGAATGTAAGTTTTAGTGTGAATGTGTAAGTTTTTGTGTGTGTGTGTGTGTGTAAGTTTTTGTGTGTGTAAGTTTTGGCGTGTGTGTGTAAGTTTTCGTGTGTGTGTGTGTAAGTTTTCTTGTGTGTGTGTGTAATTTTTTGTGTGTGTGTGTGTGTGTTAGTGTTATTTTGTGTGTGTTAGTGTTAGTGTGTGTGTGTGTAAGTTTTTGTGTGTGAGTTTAAGATTTTGTGCGTCTGTGTAAGTTTTTGTGTGAATGTAAGTTTTTATGTGCATGTAAGTTTTGGTGTGCATGTGTAAGTTTTTTTTATGTTTGTGTGTGTGTATGTGTGCGTAAGTTTTAGTGTGTGTGTGTAAGTTTTTGTGTGTGTGTTTAAGTTTTTGTGAGTGTGTTTAAGTTTTATTGTGTTTTTAATTTTTTGTGTACAGTTAATGTTTTTTTTGAATGTAATATTTTTAGTGTGTGTGTTAGTTTTTGGGTGTGTGTGTAAGTTTTTGTGTGTGTGTGTGTGTAAGTTTTTGTGTGTCTATGCTTTTGTGTGTGTAAGTTTTGACGTGTGTGTGTGTAAGTTTTCGTGTGTGGAAAAATTTAGAAGTGTCCAACTCAGAAAAGCCCGAAAACGTAATTTACATATCCCAAATCATAAGTTTCAGACAACACACTCCTATGAGCGGCTAAGAAATCTAGTTCAGAAAAGTCTGAAATAGCAAACTAATCATCCCAAACTATTGGTTTCAGACAACAAACACCTATGATGGACTAAGAATCCTAGCTATGAAAAGTTCAAATAGCAAACTACACATCCCAAATCGTAATTTTCTGACAACATACACCTATGAAAGGCTATGAAACCTAGCTAATAAAAGCCGGAAATAGCAAATTAACCATCCCAAATCATAAGTTTCAGACAGCACTCACCTATGAACGGCTAAGAAATCCAGCTCAGAAAAGTCAAAGGTAGCAATAAATTCATCACAAATCATAGGTTACAGACAACACACACTTATTAAATACTAAGAAATCTAGCTTAGAAAAGCCAAAAATAGTAATTTAAATATCCCAAATCATAGGTTTCAGACAACACTCACCTATGAACGGTTAAGAAACCTAGCTCAGAAAAGTCAAAAATAGCAAACTAGTCATCCCAAACTATATGTTTCAGACAACAAACACCTATGAAAGGCTAAGAAATTCAGCTCAGAAAAGTCAAAAGTAGCAATCCACCCATCCCAAATCATAGGTTTCAGACAACACACACCTATGAAAGACTAAGAAATCCCACTCAGAAAAGCCCGAAATAGTAATTTACATATCCCATATCATAAGTTTCAGACAGCATTCACCTACGAAATACTATATCCCAAATCATAAGTTTCAGACAGCATTCACCTACGAAATACTAAGAAACCTTAGCTCAGAAAATTCTGAAATAGCCAATTACTCATCCCAAACTCTAAGTTTCAGAGAACAAACACCTATGAGTGACTAAGAAATCCTAGCTATGAAAAGTCCAAAAAGCAAACTATATTCCCCAAATCATAATTTTCTGAAAGGACACATCTATGAAAGGCTAAGAAATCTAGCTCAGAAAAGTCAAAAATAGCAAATTAACCATCCCAAATCATAGGTTTCAGTCAACACACATCTACGAATGGCTATGAAATCCTGCTCAAAAAAGTAAAAAAATAGCAACCCACACACCCCCAAATCATAGGTTTCAGACATCACACACCTACGAAAGACTAAGAAATCCGGTTATGAAAAGTCAGAAATAGCAAATTACATAAGCCCGAAATAACTATGAAAAGCCCGAAATAGTAATTTACATATCCCAAATCATAAGTTTCAGACAGCATTCACCTACGAAATACTAAGAATCCTAGCTCTGAAAAGTCCAAAAAGCAAACTACACCTCCCAAATCATAATTTTCTGAAAGGACACACATATGATCGGCTAAGAAATCTAGCTCAGAAAAGTAAAAAATAGCAAATTAACCATCCCAAATCATAGGTTTCAGTCAACACACACCTACGAATGGCTATGAAATCCAGCTCAGAAAAGTCAAAAAAATAGCAACCCACACATCCCAAATCATAGGTTTCAGACACCACACACCTACGAAAAACTAAGAAATCCGGTTATGAAAAGTCGAAAATAGCAAATTACATATCCCAAATCATAGGTTTCAGACAACACTCACCTATGAACGGCTAAGAAACCTAGCTTAGAAAAGTCAAAAATAGCAAACTAGTCATCCCAAACTATAGGTTTCAGACAACAAACACCTATGAAAGGCTAAGAAATCCAGCTCAGAAAAGTCAAAAGTAGCAATCCACACATCCCAAATCATAGGTTTCATACAACACACACCTAAGAAAGACTAAGAAATCCAGCTCAGAAAAGTCAAAAAAAGCAAACTACATATCCCAAATCATCGGTTTCAGTCAACACATACCAACGAAAGACTAAGAAACCTAGCTCAGAAAAGTCAAAAATAGCAAAATACTCATCCCAAACTATTGGTGTCAGACAACATTCACCTACGAAATACTAGAAAACCTTAGCTCAGAAAAGCCTGAAATAGCAAACTATACATCCCAAATCATAATTTTCTGACAACGCATACATATGAAAGGATAAGATATCCAGCTCAGAAAAGTCTAAAATAGCAAACTACAAATCCCAAATAATAGTTTTCAGACAAAAAACAAAGATTAAAGACTAATACATAAATATAATAAAATTACAAAATATCTAACTACATCTCACTAATCATATGTTTCAGTCAACAAACACAAACGAAAGGCTAAGAAACCTAGCTCATAAAAGCCTGAAATAGCAAACTACTCATCCCAAACTATTGGTTTCAGACAACATTCACCTAGGAAATACTAGGAAACCTTAGCTCAGAAAAGCCTGAAGTAGCAAACTACACATCCCAAATCATAGGTTTCAGACAACACACATCAACGAACGACGGGTGCTCGGGGAGAGCCTTTGAGGGTCTGGGGGTCCGTTGAGGGCCGGTGGTCCTTTGGGAGCTCGGGGGGACCTTTGGGGACCGGTAGAGGGCCTTTGAGGGCCTGAGGCGGAAGTTTGGGGAATAACAATTTGAAATTTTTACTTTTTAGTTTACTTTTTTTTTACGGCACATCCTGCGGCGCATCCTGCGGTTCTTTCCTGCGGTACCTCCCTGCGGGGCATCCCCTGCGGCGCGTTCCTGAACCACGGCGCACCCTTGCGGTGCATTTTGTGGTACTTTCCTGGCCCACGGTGCATCCCGGCGGTGTTTCTCTGGCCCGGGGGACCTTTGGGGGCCGGGGGAGGACCTTTGGGGCACCGGGCGGGCCTCTGGGGCACTGGGTGGGCCTTTGGGGCACAGGGTGGGCCTTGGGGGGTCGGGGGGCGGCTGTTGGGGGCCGGGGGGACATTTGGGGCCGGGTGGCGGGCCTTTGGGACCCCGTTGGTCCTTGGGGCGCTCGTTGGGCCTTTGGGGGGCCCGGGGATGGCCTTTGGGGGTCTGGGGGGGCCTTTGGGGGCGCCGGTGGCCCTTTGGGAGCTTGGGGGGCCTTTGAGGACCGGGGGCTTCCTTCGGTGTTGGGGTAGGGAACCCTTTGGGGTTGGGTTAGAGGACCTCACAACATTGTTCAAATGAAACTTGTGGATTATAACGACCACAGAGTTTCACCATTAAATTCTCTTCTAAAATCTCTTCAAAAATCATCTTTTAAAATGTCTCTAACTGTTTCGCCGAAATAGTTCCATAACCTGTCTAAAACAGTTTTGCCCAAATAATCCCTAAACGTAATTCAGCGTGTTCCTTTTGTTTTTGGCATCTCTGCGCTAATGCATTTCAAATGAATAAGAAACCTGATTCCCGCGCTAAAACAATTCATCGCTAAGATGTTTCTAGGAGAATTGTTTCCATGGCCTTTGGCTATTAATATCCTTTGGAGTTCGACCAAAAGAGTTGTTTCCGAGGCAAAGACATTAATGACTTGGATCTATTCCTGGAGAATCGTTTCTATGCGAAAATTTTTAAAGTCTGACAGATGATGTCATTGGCTGATTGATCTGTCAAGAAAGGGGGATTAATTTGTTGTTTCTAAGGGGAATTATTGATTCACGATAGGTGAATTGAGGTCGAAAGCACAGGTGTTCCAAGGTCGATGTTGTTGTTGTTGTAAGTGCACGCTCTCAGCGAATGTCAAGGTCAATGTTGTTGTTGTTGACACACTTTGATTACGCAATCAAGTTCTCGGAAATTCACTTCCCCCTCGAGTCCTAGATCAATAACATTGTTCCCGTTAGAATTCAATGCGCATGTGCAACCTTCGTTTCGGAGTTATTACACATAGAAACATCAAATAAATCGACCTTGGAAAAAGAGGTCATTGACTGATTACGCAATCTTTCTCCCTAGGGAGGCTATGCCCTTATTTGGGTGTGCAAAAAAGTTATAGGTGGCAGCAGGGGTGGGCAATGGGGCTGGTACCCCCCATTCTACTCACGTATAGTATTTGTTATTGGGAAGTGTGCATACATTTTTTGGATGGGGGTGGGTGATATTTATGCTGGGGGGATCCACGGAGAGGATTCTCCATAGGGAGGGAAGTTTTGGGCGATAAATTTTTCATGGAAAATTTTACAGCGGATGAATTTGCCAGAATTCTCGTACGAAATTATTTTTATTTGTCTTACATTCTCTATACCAGCACAATTTTACCTGTGGAGATGTTAAGCGTAATTGTCGTGGGTATATTTTCCACCGGATTTAACTGTATAGAGGATCTTTCCACGGATGGGGGGGGAGATTTTTCACTGGACGTCAAGCCGGATACCCCGGCAATATCTAAAGAACAATAAGAAATGAAATAAATAAAAATAATTTTTTCCAACAGAAACTAACAAGGAACAATTAAAACAGAAACTAACAAACATAAAATATTTCTTATATGAAGGGGGTTTCCCCCCTCCTCAACACCTCTCTTTTTACGCTAAAGTATAAATATTGTCTTAATCCTCTAATACCGACTCCTGAAACATAAAGGTCTTTTAATTACAACAAGAAGAAGCTTTTATAAAAGTACTTAAAAACTTTAGCGTGACGAGCCAGGTGTCAAGGAGGGGTCTCTCACATACAAATTAATTTCAGGTTGTTGTATGTTTTAATATTTCTCCTTACTTTCTGTTAAAAAAAGAACTTGTTTTTTTTCAAACACAAAATTAAAAAAAAATTATAGTTAGTATTTTTTTTTTGGCCAATGTGGCCCAATTTAGATTTTTGTATATTTTGCGCTGAAATTATGATGACCATAGGCTTAAGTTTGGCTTATACAAAGCCGCTTTGGCTTAGTCAAAGTCACTTTGTTGGGTTTTTTTTCTCATCGCCTAGAATACTAACAATTATTAACCTGAGTTACCTTCTACTGTAGAGTAAAACCCTCTCAAAATAGCTGAACTTAAAGCATCTGCTTCTTGATTGTATTAATTTAAAATTTTAAAACCATTCACATAAAGAAGATTTTTAAGAAAAGTGAAGAGCCAAATTGAAACCCGATCAGACGATCAAAAATAAAGTAACATAATGATTCAAACTTATAAGAAATAGTAATTACTGTCAATAAATAAAAGCAACCCAAAACGTACAGAGGTTGAAATGATAAATCACATCAAATATAAAAATAACAAATACTACTATAGAGGGATAAATAAATCGTAAAACTGAAAGGAATCCAAGCGAACAACTAAGTCAAACTTAATACTGGCAGATATTGCCACAAACAGGAGTAAGGCTACTAAACCTTCACCCCCTAAACCTTCTAAGTGCCAGACTGCTGTCTAATATTTACTGGAAATGATTCGTATTGCACCATGTCTTTTATTTGTCATAACATCAACAACAAAAAAACAACAAAAATGCAACAAAGCTAATAAAAAATTATGAATAACAATGATACTAAACCCCTACCCCACCACCCTCTCTATCTCCAACCCTCTAAACGGCTTGAGTATGAGTTGCGCTTTATTGAAAATAATAAGAATTTTTAACAGGGTGTTTTTTTTCCTCAACACATCAGAAAGAAAATGAAAAATCACCACAATAGTCACTGCTATAGTACTGGAGAAAACTATTGGAAATAGACTGGTTATTTAAAATATAATTATACTAATTCCTTAAAGCCTCAGTAATATTTTGATTTTTTCAGCGTTCTAATCACAAGAAACAAATGTTTAAAATGTATTTTGTTTTCAGTAAAGCACAAATGATAATGTATTCATTTTTGCTCCTGTTTGTTTCAATATTCATCTATAAAGTATTTTTTATCTTCATGCTTCGTATAATTATTTATTATAAATTCTGTTATTTTTGGGTTTTTATTCATTTGCCATATAGACAGTGTTTGGGCTCATTTCAGTTTCAATTATTATACGATTATCTTAGGTTTTAATATGGCTCACTACTATTCTTTACAAAAGTTTTTCAATTTCATTTTTATTTGACACAGATTTATTATTGGCTAAATTTGTGATCTTTTTTAAAGATTTTTCAATTGTGTGCCTAAGAATTAAAATGTTGAAATGGTATTACGAATTCGGACTCAATTTGAATATTTGGTCAATTTTACTATCAGCAGTGATTTTTGCAAGAAAATTTTGCTATAAAACTTTGGATGGATGGAAAGGGGGGGGGGGTATTATTTAGATGAACTGTGTATTTGCGTAATTTGGGGTCTTCTATAAGACTTCTACATATCTTGACTCCCATTTTGTTGCCTCTTGAATATGTATGTATATATCCACCTTTAAAAATATGTTTATATGGTATACTCTTTTATAATTGTTTGTTTATTCAAATGAATGCATACCAGAGTCATATGTTGAAACAATATGTGCTTTGCTGTCTTAAAAGAAAATCAGGAAAACAGTTGGACGTAAATAATCCGTACAACCAGATTTGCTTCCTTTATTTTTGTCTTAATTAGGATCCCTCGTTCCCGAAGTTCTAATTGAGGTGCATACATGGCCCGTAATATTATTTCCTTGTTTATCCACTGTTCAAGTAGGCTTCGCCTCAAGTTCCTTGAAACTCAGGGAAAAACATAGTTTGGTCTCTTTGAGCATATTTTGAGTGCCATGAATCAACACAAAAATTTATTTCATACTCTCTCGTAAAAATGTCCCCATGTCTCTGTCTACCTACCCTATAGCTTTAAACAAATCTGAGAAAACAACATTTGTTCACTCAATTTCAGATATAACGTGTCGATACAAACAATTTTCAAAACTTTTTGTTTTGAATAATGTCTACCCAACACCGTCTGCAAGTCTTGTGAGCTACAAGCCATTTAGAGACGGAAAGCACTACGGACCAATTTTAGGGTGTCACGAATAGATACAGCCAAAATTAGTTACAAATACGAATTTGTATATTTTTTATTGCATATTATACATGAAACAAAAACACATGTATTTTGCGCATTTCTTGGCCACGTTGCTTATAAATTTATGTGTGCCAGTTTTTTGATGTCTCGATTATTTTAGTATTTTGTTCTGGAATGATCAAAAACACTCGAAGTCGAGTGACTAGACTGAACAAATGTATTATAAGTCGTAGTTGATCAGAAAAAGAGTTTGGGGTCCGTTTTTCAGTGAAACAAATTTTTGCAAGTGCTTTTTTGTGCATAAGGGTGTTCTTGATCCTATAGTTTGCGATTAAAAGTCTCATGCTTTCAGTTAAATAATTTTTGAGCCCTTTTCCTGACAAATCAATATTTAGGAGACAAAATGTTTTCCCACTCTTATCCATTTCCATAACCATAATACTTGAAGTCCCTGTTCCCTCTTCAAACACATTGAGAGTTTTAACTCGATCCCTGCAGTCATTTCCGAGACGTTACGGATATACTATTATAAAAATTGTTGCTAGGCTTACGCAAGTTAGATATAAGTGTATTTCTCGTATTTAGTGTTTTATTACGTTAAGGGTATATTTTTGGTATTTAGTGCATGTTCCACTTCAAGGGTATAGTTGGGTATGTGTTGTTTTTAAGTGCTTGTTTCTGCCTTCTTTTCTATTCAAGGTAGTGGAACACCATGACAAAGAACCTGGCAGCCAATGAGAGGCTACTTTGGGGGTCAGGGAACCAGAATTCTATGCTTGGGCCTTGGAAGATAAGAAGGGGAAAAGACAACTTGTGGACAGTTCAGCTTTGAGAATCACCAGTGACAATAAGTGGTTAGAGGAACACCGCTGGGAGAGTTCGAGCAACCTCCACCTTTCTATAATATACGGTGCGCTGGGAGAGTTTAACAATAACCTCCACATCAACTGCCGTCGGAGAGTTCCAGTAACCTCCACTAGTAAACCATAGACGGCGAGCTTGGAGGATGCAGCAGCAACCTCCAAATCAACTCTGCCAACCGGTGCAAGTTGACTATAGCTCGGATTCTCTACGGCTTCAAGAAGACTGTTCACGAGTGTACTCTAGTATTGTATTTTGTTTATTAGTTTATTAAAGTAGTTTTAGCAACATCTTGAGTAGATACGAATCCTGCAAACCACGCTACCCAAGGTCTTGTCCTCGTGGAGGCTTAATCACCCCCCACTGGGGACCAATAAGACGATATTTCTTTAGAGA
Organism: Artemia sp. Qi Xiang Cuo; assembly: GCF_049724085.1. Taxonomy (NCBI): domain Eukaryota; kingdom Metazoa; phylum Arthropoda; class Branchiopoda; order Anostraca; family Artemiidae; genus Artemia; species Artemia sp. Qi Xiang Cuo. The sequence continues at coordinate 28,905,279 of NC_142799.1, forward strand.
AATACAACATACTTCCAATTGGTGGCAGCTGCTCACGGTGTTGTTTACTATTCTTTAGAAAATCTTTTCTAATAATTCATTAAGCTGTCTCTATTTCCTAGCCTTAAATTTAAAACCATGCCGGCCGACTTAGAAGCCCATGTTAAAGACCTTGAAGCTAGGCTAGCAGATGCAGAGGCTTGTCTGTCATCGCAGAGAGTTAGTTATGATATTTACCAACCAACTCCTCCTATGCCTGTTAATTATTATATAGAACTATGTCCACCATTTCTTATACTTTCGCATCTAGCCGATATTCATTCCTGGATTTTAACTCTAAAACAAATACAAAAGAGTCAGTCCAAGGGGGACGCCTCAATGGTGTCTCAGGCTATCTGTTACACCATGGGGGAGACTCAGAGATTTCTGTATAATGTTGATCCGGACAATATCAAAAATCTTTCAGACCTCGAAAGAACCCTTAAAATAGCTTTTTGGCCAGAAAAAAGTGTAGGACAAAAACTAAAAGAATTAGTTAGAGAAAAACAGAAAGAGAACGAATTACTCTCTCAATTTTATTCTAGAATAGTTGTTAAGGCAAAGGATTATTGCAAGTCAGCCGACCATAATGACACCAGTAGTCTCATATCAAACATTTTTAAAAGTGGCTTAACAACTAGTATCGCGCGCCGAGTAATGGAACAAGCATTACGAGATTGTGATAATGATGAACTACTTGAACTAGCTAGGAAATTTGAAACAATAGACTTAACATTTTGTAGTCCTAATGAAGTTTTAACTGCAACAGTCAACAGTCAAAACATTAACCATGATATGTCACAAAGCCGAACTCCCTCTATGTCAAGATCAACTAGAGGTAATTATTTGAGGAATGATTTTAGTGGTAGAAATAACGCTCGCATAAAATGTTGGAATTGCAGGGGTCCACATAGACAATCTGAATGTAAGGAACCTACAACGTGTATCCGCTGTGGTGAAATAGGGCACAATTCAAAATTTTGTTTAGCTCCAGCGCCTATAAATCTACCCCAAACAAGCCAAAAAAGCTAAATTATTCGACTTTACCGGAGGTAGAGTCGAACCTTATGCGAAGTCCTCCAATAAATAATATTTCCTCTGTGAAGTATTCTGATTCACAAATTTGTTATTTGAGTATACAAGAATCAACCACCTGTTTCTCATTTCCATTTATGTATAATGCAAAATTGTGCTAATCTATTAAAATTTCAGCATTTATTGACGCCGGTTGTCAAAGGCTACTCATATCGGAAAATTTATTCTACAGCCTTCCTGAGCAAATACGAAAGAAAATTAAAACGTCATTTTCAGCTGTAAAATCCTTGAGTGGAAATATTTTGCCTGTTTTGGGGAAAATCAAAATTCTTGTTGCTATATGTGAAGGAGTGAAACAAAGGAAAATTCATTGGGAATTTCTTGTTATTAGAGAACTTAAGTTTCCTCTAATAGTCGGCTATGATTTCTTAAATTGCTTGGAAATTTCTCTTGACAACCGTCAAAACCAAATCAGTTTAGGCTCCAATAGTCCACCTCAAGAAAATTTTAGCGCATTTTTTGCCGAAAACACTGGTAACACTTGTACAGGAAATGTATATGTAGCTAAACAGATAACCACTTCACCAAACTCTTTTAGAATAATCAAAGGGAAACCGCAATCTAGTAACCAAAGTCCTGTAGCTCATGGGGATTGTCTGATGTTCACGCCTTCAACAGCGTGGCAAATATGTATTTCATAGTCAATCAGTGAAGTGTCTCATTCCTCATTTCCCTTAGTATTTTTTAACCCCACGCAATATTAAGTAACCTTAGGAAGAGGTAAATTAATGGGACATTTTGAGCTTGTCCCCGAAGATTTAGCCTCCAGCTCTGGGTTAATTGCAGCCTGTACCGAAAAAGAATTTTCTCAAAGCAATAAAATTCAGGTAGATTTAAAAACCGAATGGCCTAATGATGAATTTTTAAAACATATTAATACCGGAGAATTAGCCGATAAAAATAGGGAGAAATTTAAAACTTTCATTTGTAAATTTAAAGATGTATTTGCTCGCCCTGCTTATGATATAGGGGGTAATGACTTAGATGGATTTGTCGTTCCAATTGATGAAACAGTTCCAATTAAAAGCAAAAAACAATTTCCATTACCATTTTTAATGCAGGAAGTAATTATGAAGCACGTTAAGGAAATGCTTCGAGCTAAGATTATTGAAGTGGGTCGATCTCCATTCAACTCACCTTTTTTTATCATTGGCAAACCTAATAAAGAGGGGAAAATCTTGCCAAAACATCTTTGGAACGAAGAAAACAGTAGGTTCTTAATTGATCTTAGAGAACTCAATAAAGGTATCAAAGATAGTCAGTGGGAAATTCGCAGAATTGAAGAAGTTATAACTGATATGGCTGGGAAAAAACACTTTTCTACATTAGATATCAAACACTCCTTTTATGCATGCAATTTATCCGAAGAAGGTCGCCAATTATTTTCTTTCAATGTTAAAGGTATGTCATACCGATTTTTGAAAGCACCAATGGTAGCTAAAAGCAGTTCTAGACAATTTTTAGAATTTTTGGGAATAATTTTTCAGGACGTCCCTAGTAAAACAAGTGACGAAATAAATTTCTCTGATTTTCTCAGTTGGTACGTAGATGACCTAACAATACCTACGGAAAGCAAAAATTTGAAGATCATTTCAGACATTTACAAATTGTTTTTGAAAGGATACGTGAACTCAACCTTAAACTCAATTTATCAAATTGCTGTTTTTTGCAAATTCAGTCAATTTGTTAGGATTCAAAGTCTCAGCTGAAGGGATTTCTCCCCAGGTATCAAAGGTTGAAGCGATTAGGGTGTTGACACCGCCTAAGAACGTTTCGGACGTTCGTAGTTTCCTAGGCATGACTTCATTTTTACGAAGTTTTTACCTCAACTACGCAGAAATTTTATATCCTTTGGTTCGCCTAACTAGCAAAAATGCCCCATTTTGGACCCACCGAAATGGAGGCTTTTGAAAAACTAAAATCTGAACTTACTAATCCACACACAATTCTACTCCGCTTTCCGTCGAAATCAGAAGACTTTCATTCGTTCACAGATGCTAGCATGAAAGATATTAGCGCTCTACTTTGTGTAAAATGCAAAACCACAGATCGCTTTGAAATAGTTGCAAACTATTCTAAAATTCTCAGCGGACTTGCATCTAGATATGACAATCATAATAGAGAATTATTCGCACTTTATTCCGGGGATTAAACATTTTCAAAAAACCTTTCTATGGTCCGCTCATACACATTGCTATACAGATTGCAGGGCCCTATCGTATTTAAAGAGAGCTAAAGACGTAAATAGCAATTTATACCGTATTGCTGTTTTAATAGACAGTGAGCAATTTACCTTTCATCACATTCCTGGAGTTAAAAATCCTAGCGACTATTTGAGCCGCCCTAGTTCTGAATTTGTTGAAAAATACAGAAAAGTTAATCTTGATGAATTGGAACAGAAATTTGGCTGCCTTCAAGGTGAATATGTTTATTTTATTGGACTAGGAGAGAAGGAACTCAGACAGGCTCAAAAGCGCGATAAAGAAATAAAAGCAGCGTACAAATTTTTGGAAACTGTACCCGGAAAACGATTTGATTTTCGGGAAATGGATTCTCAGGACTTGGACTCAAATTCTGTAATTTTTAGTAGTCGGTCAACCTTAAGGGGTAGGTCTATCGTGCCTATTAGTCACGAGGAAGTCATGACAAGGGGTCATGTAATCCAGAGGGAAGCCACTGAGGCCCCTCTAAGGGATGCAAAAAGGGTTGAATCCATAGGGATGCAGAAAAGGGTGGCATTCCAGCGCGCAAAGGTGGTATAAGCTTGTGCTCACAGGAAATCATGTACATGAATCGGGTATAGAGTTTCCCAGGCTAAAAATTGAGGCAAATGAAGCAAATATATTACCAAAATGGCTTCTAAAATATGAACTGGTAATTCATAATGGGCTAGTTTATGCAGTCGATAGTACTGGAGATAAAAGACGTGTAAATAAGTATAAAATTTTGGTACCAAAAGAACTTATCTCCACAACTATTGCCCTAATGCATAACAAATTATTGTTAGGTGCGCATCAAGGGTATATAAAAACGTTACAGCGAGTACGTGAATTTGCAGCTTTTGAAAACTTGCTGGTGCTTGTACAAAATTATATAAAAAATTGTAATTCATGTCTTCGTCGAAATATAACGGGTCCTATGCTGAACCCAAGTTTGGCTGAAAATATTCCTCTGTCGTACCTATTTCATGCATTTTCTATAGATAGTGCAGGGCCCATGCCATATGAATGTGCAAATGGAGATTTCCATATCTTAATAGCTATAGAGCATTTTACCAAATATGTAATAGTAGTCCCCTTCCCAAACATTAATGCTTTACACGGTGATTCTCCTCAAATTAAGGAAATTATGGATTGATTATAGAGAAATGAAAAAAAAACTGGTTTTAGAATAGTCGAACAAGAGGACAGTGACTAATAACAAAAATAGTTTAGGGAAGGAATGAAAATTAATTTAAAACAGGCATGAAAAAAAGAAATAAAAATGTGTTTTTTCAATAAAAAGAAGGGGAGAAATGTAAAGATTGTTGCTAGGCTTACGGAAGATAGATATAAGTGTATTTCTCGTATTTAATGTTTTATTACGATAAGGGTATATTTTTGTATTTAGTGCATGTTCCAATTCAAGGGTATAGTTGGGTATGTGTTGTTTTTAAGTACTTGTTTCTGCCTTTTTTTTCTATTCAAGGTAGTGGGTCACCATGACCAAAAACCTGCCAGCCAATGAGAGGCTACTTTGGAGGTCATGGAACCAGAATTCTATGCGTTGGGCCTTGGAAGATAAGAAGGGGGAAAAGACAACTTGTGGACAGTTCAGCTTTGAGAACCAACAGTGACAATAAGTAGTTAGAGGAACACCGCTGGGAGAGTTCGAGCAACCTCCACCTTTCTATAATATACGGTTTGCTGGGAGAGTTTAACAATAACCTCCACATCAACTGCCGTCGGAGAGTTCCAGTAACCTCCACTAGCCAACTATAGACGGTGAGCTTGGAGGGTGCAGCAGCCACCTCTAAATCAACTGTGGCAGTCGGTGCAAGTTGACTATAGCACGGATTTCTTATTTCTTTTTTTCATGCCTGTTTTAAATTAATTTTCATTCCTTCCCTAAACTATTTTTGTTATTAGTCACTGTCCCCTTGTTCGACTATTCTAAAACCAATTTTTTTTACATTTTTCTATAATCAATCCATAATTTCCTTAATTTGAGGAGAATCACCGTCCATTACGGCTTCAAGAAGACTGTTCACCAGTTTACTCTAGTATTGTATTTTGTTTATTAGTTTATTAAAGTAGTTTTAGCAACATCTTGAGTAGATACGAATCCTGCCTACCACGCTACCCAAGGTCTTGTCCTCGTGGAGGCTTGAGCACCCCCACTGGGGACCAATAAGACGGTATTTCCTTAGAGAAATACAACATACTTCACACTATTTTCATTGCCTGGATAAATATACCATATTTGATTTACCTCACTACTTCACCGCGAGTAGATTCAAAGTTCCACAAAGGTAAAAAGTGTCAAAATTTTTAGGTGGGAGTGGAAACAATCACTAATGGGCCCTCACACCCCTCCATCTAAATACAAAATATGAGGTACCCTTGACTCCCCCTTGCCCAACACTCCAATAGCTCTAGTTCGATCTTCACAAGTCGTTCTCAAGATGTTGTAGATATGCTATTTTTCGAATCTGGATGTATCGTTCCTATCAACTTACTTCTGCCCCTCCCATAAGTCAAAATTTGAGGGTTACTCTGCCCCAGTACCCCTTGAAAACTTGACAATGATCCCTCAAGTTTTTCCTAGTATAATACAGATACACTATTTGGATTTCCTACGCTTACATGATTTCTTCCGGTTTACATAACTACTTCACCGGGAATAAATCCTTAATCAACATTGTTTATATGCCAAAAATTTTAAGCATATTCCAGGATATTATAAATTCGCTATTTGGACCACATGGCAACACATAGTGGATTTTGGTTTGCCTTTCTGCCTGTTATTTAACTGCTTAGCCATGAATAGATTAACGTACACTCGCTCCCTTTCACTTTACCGCAACTGCTCCTGAAAATTTCAATTCATAGTACAAGCCGTTCCCAAAATCCTGCAAATAGAATAGGCCTATATCAATGACATAGATACGCTTAATGTCTTTTAATTTACCTTGCTATTCAACCGGACATAGATTATATCCCATAGAAATTTGCAGTTATTTTTTTTTTTTTGGTGGCACGAAAAGAAATTTTATTTAATTCCTCCCCCCCCCTCCTCTTAACAGAAAATTTTAGGTCCCCTTAAAAATTTTCCCTGTCCATCTCCCTTATTCTTGCAAGCATAGCCTGAAAGTTTTAATATTCCGAACTTTAATCTCGCATATAACCTCAAAAATCTAACGATAGAACTGTTTTCCCTGCCAAAGAGGGCATTCCTGGCGAAGCAGCAATCTCTATGTAATATATTGAGAATAATTCAACTTATCATAGCCAATTTGTATTACCTGAGCTATTTTTTGTACCCGTTTCAGTGTCTGGAAAAATAAAGCCTTTCACCTGAACTTCCAAAATAGTAAGTAATCACAATGATAATCAAACCATCCGAATCAGCATATTAGAGAACACTGCTATTGAGGTTTCGGGCTCCTATCTACAAAGATGTGATGTTTTTTATTTTATCCAGGAAGAAAAACCCCAAATGTGTGTTGATTTTCTTTTTTCTTAATGAATTTTTTTGTCAGTAGTACTGCTCAAATCAGTCGGTAAAATGGCCTGCCCTGTGGTGAAATCAATTGCTCCCTCCCAAAAATTTTGGCTAATTACGCCTCTGGTCAGTAGCACACTAATTCTCAGGGAAGTAATCACTCGCATATCACGGATCCGTGATTATTTGCTTGTTTTTTATGAAGTAATTTTAATAGCAATATCTCCCAAATCATTAGGTAAATATGGTGAGCCAATCAGTAAAATCCATCACCCCATGACCCATCCCAAAGGATTCTGGATAGTAATGACTCTGATCAGTACCAGACTAAGTTCACAAAGAATAATTACTCGTCCTTCTTGGTTCCAGCCTGTTATCTCTGTGTACTTCCATCAAAAGACAACTCATATTTAATTTCCACTAATTTCATATTTTCAAATATGAAATCTTACCCTGCAATCATAACTCAACCTCAAAAGAGGAAAACAGAATTGAAATAAATTAAAATATAAAAATATATACTATTAGATCTTCTAACTAATTTTAATAGTCAAAACCAAAACTGGAAGTCCAGAAATTGGTATTCATTTTCTGCAGGGGGGGGGGGGCCTTCTCAAGGGAGGATGGTAAATTCTATAAGTGGGTATTTTTTGAAGGGAGTATTTTACAGGGCAAGGTAGGGTTATAAACCTATCACCCTTTTTAGGTTAGAGTTGCTGTGAACAGAAAGAACAATAGCCTTTGTAGTCTGTAAAGGTTAGTCCCATATATTTATTGCCTACTTAATTCGTTTTGAATAAATTTTGTCAAGATTCTTATTTATTTATTAAAGCCAAAATGCGGCAAGCTTTATCAAGCTTGTCACACTGAATGCTATAAAAAAAAAAATTATGACAACGCTGACAATATAATATAAGCATACACATCTATGAAAATAACACAGTATGAAAACATACAGGTCACAAAAATAAATAATACAAAAAATAAAAAAATATACTCAAAACAGATCGTGATAAGACCCAGTATGAAAATCTATAGAGGCTAAACTAGTTTTGAAGGACTGGACCGTGATAGTTGCAACTGTTTCCGATGGAAGTGCGTTCCAAGTCTTCCACACTCGGCTAGATAAAGAGTTTTGGCCTAATCTTTTATGTGAACATGGTGGGTATATTTTGTGTTGGTGTTGACGGGTACTACTGTATTCTGTAAAAGCGAAGAAGTGAGTTGGAGTGGTATTATTAATTTTCTTAACAATTCGGAATGTATTTATTAAGTCAGCTCTATCACGTTGGAACTGAAGACTAGGCAATTGTATGCATTCCCTGGTGGTATGGTAAATGTCTCAGGTAAGGTATGAGTTTGATGGCCCTATGTTGCACTTTCTCAACTCTTTAATTATCTCTCTTATTGAGGGGATACCATACTGATGATCAATACTCAAGGATTGTACGCACAGTGGATAAATAAAGTGAGATCAATGAACAAAGATTAAACTTAGAAAATGTACACATTAAACGTAAAATGGGTAATTTCCGTTATGGATGATATCCGATACATGTTTATCAAATTTGAGATTTAAATCGAAGCAAACCCCAAGGCCTGGAGCATCCTCCACACTTGAAATTGATTTACGATCAACGAAGTAATGGTAATGTTGAGGAAGTCCACGCAAATAGTGCATAGCATTGCATTTGGTTTCGTTAATGAACATTGAGTTCTTTGTACACCACTGGCGCAGAGAATCCAAATCTTCTTTAAGTAAAGAAATCTCATGTTCATTCATGACTGACCTATAAACTTTCAAATCATCTGCGAGCATTTTTAAGGTCGAATTCCTAACAACACGCGGCAGATCATTGATAAAAAGGTAGAAGAGTACCGACCCAAGACAACTGCTTTGTGGAAGAGCGGAACTCCACTTATGATAGGCATAAGTGATGAAAAAGCATCACCTACCGCAACCTATTGGGTTCTATTTGTACAATAATCCATTATCCATTCGTCAATTCACGGGCCGATACCGTATAGTTGACATTTCTTTATCAGAAGTGGGATGGAAATTTTCTCAAACGCTTTGGAAAAGTCAATATAAATACAATCAAACAAAATAACATTATCCACCATCAAGTAAAAATCACCTTCTAGAAGTTGCATGTTACAAAAACGCATTTTACGGAACCCATGCTGAGTTAAATGCCATATTCTATTTCCCTCAAAATGTGGAAAGATCAATGTACCTTATGTACTCCAAAACTTGAAATTAAATTTTTAGTCGACTATCTATAGCTCAAAGTATGCTTCGATTATTCATTAGTTCTGCTGAAACGTAAGCAACCCCTGAAAAGCAGAGACATCAAGCTTATCAGATACGCATGTTAGAAATTTGAAATCCTTTGACAGCTTTTGCCGACATAACCAAGTTCGCAAATTGAGATTTGTTTTTATTCCAATTCCGTGCCCTCTTAATCATCGGATTGAAAACACTGCTGGGTGGCCTGGGTTGATAAATCAGAAGAAGTACGAGCAACATAACTCTTTGCCCTAGGCTTCTTTTGGCAGTAGCCTGTAAGTAATAAATATAATACGTTTTGTTTAAATAGAAATTATCAGGGATCGATCTACAGACTAACGTATGGGTAAATATTTACCAAATCATATTATTGAGTTAGGAATAAAGTGAATACACCACTTGATGCCTTTTTTATGCTCTTTATGAATATAATAATCATTTTTGTCGGAAATGAATTTTAGCCTCACCCCTATATATACCAATTTAGGGTATATATTTGCACATTAGAAGGGTGAGAGGAAAGTTTGGTAAAATTCTACTTTAGCTACTTTTGGCTATCTTGGGAAGGGGTTAGGTTAGGAAAATAAGACTTTCAGGGATGGGTTTACAGGCTATAGTATGTCCCGGGAAGGTATTTTGAAGTAACTACCTCCACTCTTCTCCCTCTAGAGGGTCATGAAATTTGCCTACATGACAGGTCTATAGGCCTACCCATTGAAATCTTGACAAAACAACATTTTACCTTAATTTTCAGTTATCAGTTTCTTTTTCTTTGGCTTTAGCTCTGAAAATGCAATTTCAGTTATTTAAGCAGAATTTGAACATATAAATAGTTTATTTCCAAAATTTAGGAAATGTATTTGCATATCTTTAAAACCTTATAAATTGGGATTGAACAAAGTTGTGAAGCTGAAAACAATTTTATTGTACTTCATTTAAGCAGAAGATCTATTTTATAAGGTTTCACTTCTATAACTCACATGGATTCTTAAAGTTCATCAAAGGTCAAGACCCTCTAGAGGGAGAAGGAATGGAGATGGGTGCTTCAAAATATCTTCCCAGGAAATACTTTAGCCTGTAGACCCATCCTTGAAAGTTTCATTTTCCTAACCTAACCCCTTTCCAAGATAGCCATAAGTAGCTAAATTAGAGTTTTACCGAAAGTTTAAACTTACCTATCATTTACATCAGAAATAAAATTTACCCCCACCCCCTAATGTACAAATATAGGCTATACCCTGAATTGTATAAATATGGGTGGGGGTAAAATTCATTTCTAAAAAAAATGATTATTATATTTGTAAAGAGCATAAAAAGGCAGCAAGTGGTATATTCACTTTATTTGTAACTCAATAGGTCTAATATGTTTTGGTAAATATTTACCAACATATGTCCTGGGAAAGTGTCTTGAAGTACACATCTCTTCTTTCCTTCTGCCTCTAGAGTGCACTTACCTTTGATGATCTTTAAAAACCTTTTTATTATAAAAGTGAAACCTTGTGAGCTGTAAAAGAGTTTTTCAGCTTCACAACTCTGCTCAATCCCAACTTATTATGTTTTAAAGATCTACAAATATAGGCCTAGGTAAATTTTTACCAACTCATGTTATTGACTTAGCCTACAAATAAAGTGAAAATCCTACCACTTGATGCCTTTTTTTATGCTCTTTCCAAATATAATAATCATTTTTGTCAGAAAAGAATTTTACCCCCACCCCTATATATACCAATTCAGGGTATAAGCTATATTTGCACATTCGGGGGGGGGGGGTTATGCAAATTTTATTTCTGATGTAGATGGGAGGTAAGTTTAAACTTTACCCCACCCCCTTAATGTGCAAATATATACCCTGAATTGGTATAGGCTATAGGGGTGAGGGTAAAATTTATTTGCCACAAAAATGATTAGGCTATTATATTTGGAAAGAGCATAAAAAAAGGCATTGAGGGTAGCCTATAGGCCTATTCACTTTATTTGTAAGTCAATAATATGATTTGTTAAAAATTTACCCAAATATAGCCTATTTCCTAAATTTAGTATAAACCAATTGATATGACTTAAAATTCTATGCTACTCAAATAGGCTAACAGCAATTGCATTTTCAAAACTAAAGCCAGATAAAAAAAAAAACTTAAAATTAAGCTGTACTATTGTTTTGTCAGAATTGCAGTAGGTAGGGCCTATAGACCTGTCAAGTAGGCCTTGGAAAATTTTGAAGACTTAAGAATTAGAAGAGGGTTAGCAAATTTGCTTGGCAATACCTTCCCAGGGTGGTAAAGTTTTTGCAAATCATATTATTGACTTACAAATAAAGTGAATATACCACTCAATGCCTTTTTTTATGCTGTACACATGTAATAATCACTTCCATTGGAGATTCAAATTTAAGCCCTTTTTGAGCTCTTGAAAATGACAAAAATATAAAAACTTAACCTAGGTACCTCCCCCCCAAAAAAAAAACAACACTTAAATATTGTATATGCTATTAAAACCATGCTATACATTGTATTTCTCTACAGCAGTGTCTTGCATCATCCCGTAAAAATGGGTTTTTCATTTAGTCTTCAGTTTGAGATATATAAAAGAGTTGGTATATCAAAGGAGTACCTGCAAAATTTATTGTTACAATTTTCATTTATCTAAATTAATTGTGGATAAGTCAGTGCTTGTGGCTTAAAAAAAGGATTTATTATGAAACAGTAAGTTTAAAACAGATGTTTTAAGCCTTTTTACACCCTATATATTTTTATTGTTTTGTCATTTTCAAGAGCTCAAAAAGGGCTTAAATTTGAATTTCCAATAGAAGTGATTATTATATTCATAAAGAGCTTAAAAAAGGCATTGAGTGATATATTCACTTTATTTGTAAGTCCATAATATGATTTGCAAAAAATTTACCCCCAGGGTATGCTTTTGGCCCTGGATTCATTACTAAAAGTTTCATTTTTCCTAACCCCTTTCCAGAAAAAGTTACTTGTCTAGAATTTTATCCAACTAGGCTATTCAATTGGTTTGATTGGCCAGTCAAGGGCTGCTCATTCCTTTGCTGTATGGCCTAGGCTAGTCCTAGTGAGCTTTATTAGCCATTTTGAAACATTGGTAGGCTAGACAAAATCTATAGCTTTTACATTACATTACTAAGTTGAAGGTGAATAGGCTACTTGTCTTGATACATCCTAAGGATAGATCAAATTTGCCAGCAATAGGGTGATCCTGTAAGGTAAGATACATAATAATCAAACAGCTAATTACCAGTTTTACAGTTAAATCAAAGCAGAACCTTTATTAGGCCTATTGCCTTCCATCTAGAATTGTTTTGCCATTAGATTTATCTTAAATCTAGATTTAATTCTAAATCTAGATCTTATATTTAACATTGGCCAGCAACAAGGCATCTTCCTGTAGAATGTTGCTTGGTGAGTGATCCTGTGGTGCTACTTCCTTTTGTGTTGACTCAGGGGCATCCCAGCTGAATTTTCACTCAATGTCTCTCCATTCACTATAGACTAACTTCTTGGATGCATTGATAGATTTTACCTGGACTGTCTCTTTACAGTTCTACATGGCAATGTGACTAACTTCTTGGATGCATTGATAGATTTTACCTGGACTGTCTCTTTACAGTTCTACAAGGGAATGTGTTGTTTAGCAAAGAAGTTGTGTTATTCATGGTGTTTGTGAGTGTGCTGTTGTAGCATCTTTAAGTATCTCCTGGTAATTTTTTTTTCAGCTGGAGAGAAAAGGGCATTTCCTGCATCTACAATCAAAAGTTTCCTTATTATAATGTCTTCATGCTTTCTCTAAATGATCCAAGCAGGCAGATTCAGCTTCTTTAGGCATTTTTTGTACTGCAGATGTTTGAAGTTGTTTAAGAGATTAGCACCTTTCCTTTAGACTGTTGCTGGTGTATATTTGTCCATTTTATTTTGGGGATGGGCAGCTATTGACCCAGATTCAAGTTTTGGATGTATCAGTGCTCTCTGCAGCTTATTTATAATTGTAGGTTTTCTAGTGGTGATGGTTGTTTATATCAGTTCAAGTGCCATGTTGGCTACTGCAACTTGCTGTTGAACATATCCATGGAACTTTAATGTAGCCTACTATCTATGGTAACATTAAGGCCACATTCTTCTTTGACACTTTCAAGCATTGTTCTTGTGTGTGTGTGCTGGACAGCAACGAAACTTTTTCTGAAGCCATGCTGTCCACCAACCTGCAATTTGTTTTTTGTTATGCATTCATTGATTATCCTTCCCAAACCTTTGAGGCAACAAATTATTGGCTAATTGGTCTATAATTCTTTGCCTTATTTTTTTTTTCACTTTTTTTTGAAGATGGCATCACTTCTGTGGGGACTTATTTCAGGCCAATGGACATATGAAAAAAAAATTGCAAGGCATTCTGCAATGCAACCTGTTACTTCTTTGAAACCTTGGGGTGAATACCCCTGGGGCTTTTAGCTTTTGCTAAGTTGAGAGTTTTAATTTGTTTATATATAATAGGATAGTGATATTTTAACTAGACAGATGTGGTGTTGAAAAGGCTGAGAAAAAGCTCTGGTTTAGGATAATTGCCATCTGAACAGGATTGCTAATTTTTCTGTTTCCATCTTTCATAAGTTCAGAGTTTTCTCTTCTTTCAAGGGCTATGTAATGAAACATGCTTCCAGATTTTTTTTTGGGCTCACTTGCTTCATGTACAACTGACTCCTAGTGTTTAGATTGTCCTACTACTTTCCAGATTAATTTTTCAGTTTATTTCTTGCATGCAGTGGTGTCCTGAGGCTCTTTTTATTTGGGGGGGGGGTCTTTAAATTTTACCAAATTGCTACCTGATTTATGCTGAATTTTCTGCAGAAGTCAAGAATTTTGGCTGATTTTGCGAAATTTCTGCCAAAATTTGGGCCTTTGTCCCCCCCCCTTCCAAGAGACCCAGCAGGGAACTTCTCAGTAGTTTTTGTAACTTTGAATGGACAAGTTCAAGTGTCTTTAAATCAAGTTGTGTTGGCATATTGACTATTTTGTGGACAGCTTGTCTTCTTAAAAAAAAGCAAATTAGAGGGATCTGAGGATAGATCCTTTGTGACTGTGGTTTCTGATGAAGTTTTAGAACCAGCTTGAATAGAAAAAAGCTGATCATTAGTGTTACTCTTTAGGATATTTTCCATGCTTGATGGAAACCCCATTTACCTAGTACACAAGATGCAAGTGATGGGACACATCACCACATGTCTCCTTGAAATCTAGAAAAGGATTAAGAAGATTCACGTACTACAAAAACTTCTCATGTTTGTATTAGAGATACAGACAAATGCATCTGTTGTCAAATGTTGATTTTTGAAACAAATTTGTGCATATGGGGTCAAATTGATTGATTTAAATAAACCTTGGGAGTGATTGCAAATTATTTCTTTGATCTCATTATTTAAAACAGGAGTTATCATTATTTTTGTTCATCTTAGGGCTTTTCTTTTTTTGAGAGTATGGAATAACACAGAATATTTCCACCAAGTTATTCTAATGATGATTTTTGATAAAGTTGAGGATTTCTTTTTTATTTTGACTTCTGCTTGGAGTTTATTTGCATAAGTTGCAGGAAAGTGTTTTTTCTTTTTACCCCTCAATGTCTCTCATTTAGATATTGGGCCTTTTATGGTCTAAAAACGCCAGGAATTGGGATTTTATGATTCTTTACATGAGTTGGACTGGAAAACAAAGGGATGACCTGATTTTTCTTTACTTTTACAATTAGCAGGTTAGGCCTTGGTCAGTTTGTAAAATGTAGTATTTGAGCAAAGAATAGTGTAATTTAGACCTTTCAGGGCTCCCTGAAATAGGGACAACTTTGCTCCACAGTCTAGATTCCAAGGAATATTATTAGGGTATTTGTAGTAGCATATTCAACAAAAATTTAAAGAATTGCATTGTACACAGCTAATAGATTGTTAATTTTAGTGATGTGTTATTTTTCTGTAAAGATTTTTATTCAAATTTGGAGGTCTATATTTGATTCATGCTAAAAAGTTTTTCAAACTAGTAGGTTATTGCATTTTACTTAAAAATTTATGCTTCAGATTGTAAAACTTGTTCCCCCCCCCCACTCGGTGGTGGATGTAAATCCATTACATTTATCAATATTCTGGAAAAGCAATTTTTTTTAATCTGACCATAGTTATAACCTTCTTGATTCATTTTGTGCATAACAAAGGTTTGCATGGGTGACCTGATTTCAATTACTTTTTTTTGTCATACATTGTTTGCCAGAAATTGTTTGCCATTGTTTGTAAACCAAAGTGTGATCTATCTGGAAGATTTAATGGTTAATCTTCAATTTTAAGGAATTGAGCAAGAGTTTATTTTTTACTGATTGTTAATTCCTGAATTAAGTTTAATTAACCTTAATTAAATTCTTTCATTAAGATGTTGGGGCTTAATGTGGTCTAAAAACAACAGTGTTTATGGTTTTAACTAGAAAGTAAAGAGATGACCTGATTTGTTTTGAGGCTAGGCCCTCATTAGGTTCGTAAGTGTAGTATATGAGTCAATAATAGTACAACTTGGACCATTGAGGATTGTTTTTGATGTGCTTAAAAAAAAAAAAATTTGTTCCCTCCCCCTCCAAAAAATTTCATTTGTAATCCTTTGGGTATACTTTGGGTCACAGCAGTTTTACCGACTCCTGCTGTGATTTTACAGATGATGCCACAATTTTCCATTTGGTTAAATAAACAGTATCAAACAGTTTGTCGTAACAAACTGAAAGTAAGCAGTGACCCAGCTCAATGGTAACAAAAACTCTAGAAAACGGTATTTTGATACCAACAGATACATCAAAAGAATCAGATTTTAATGCTGATTTCAAATATACAAGTTTCATCAAGTTTAGTCCTACCCATCAAAAGTTACGTGCCTGAGAAAATTTGGCTGATTTTCAAGAAAAGGGGGAAAGACCCCCTAAAAGCTATAGAACCTTAATGAAAATCACATCATCATATTCAGCGTATCAGAGAACCCTACTGTAGAGGTTTCAAGCTCCTATCTACAAAAATGTGGAATTTTGCATTTTTTGCTAGAAGAAAGATCACAGATGTGTGTTTATTTTTTTTTTTTTCAGGGGTGATCGTATCGACTCAGTGGTCCTAGAACATCGTGGGAAGGCTCATTGGAATGGACATTAAAAGTTCTAGTGCCCTTTTTAAGTGACCAAAAAAAATGGAGGGCAACTAGGCCCTCTCCCACGCTCATTTTATTTCCCAAAGTCACCCGATCAAAATTTTGAGATAGCTATTTTGTTCAGCATGTTCGAAAATATTATAAGTATGTCTTTTAGGGTGACTTAATCCCCCGAAGTCCCCGGGGGGAGGGCTGAAAGTTATGAACTTAACCCAATGTTAACATATAGTATTGGGAAGTATACAGACGTTTTCAGGGGGGATTTTTTCTGGTAGTGGGGGGGAGGGGTTGGGGGTTGTGTGGGAGGATCTTTCCATGAAGGAAGTTTTCATGGGGGAAGGGACATTGCTATGAAGGGGACGCCGGATTTCCCAGCATTATTTAAAAAAAGATCAGAAATTAAATAAAAAAAAAAACATGTTTTTCAACTGCAACAGAAGCTACGTCAAAACTTAAAACGAACAGAAAATATTACATATATAATTGGGTTTACCCCCTAGTCAATACCTCGCTCTTTAAGCCAAAGGTTTTTTAGTACTTTCATAAGAGCTATTTATTCTAATTAACGGCCTTTGTGATTAAGTGGTCATTTTTAAAGAGTTGGAACAAAATTTGAACTTTAGCTTAAAAAGCAAGGTACTGACTAGGGGGCGAACCCTCTATTATACTTATTAAAAATATATGAATATATAACTTCGTTACTTAAGTTAATTCTTAAGTTACGTATATTTATTACTAATAAAAACGTTCGTAAATAAAATTAAACAAGTTTCGAGAAAGCCATTTAACCAAATAAAATTAAATTAATATGCAAATTTTATTTCAATTATTCATGTACGGTGAACCAAGATCAAAACCAGAATTAATTCAAAAACTTTCAGAAATTAAACAAAAAAAACAAGTTTTTTTAACTGAAAGTAAGAAACGACGTTAAAACTTAAAACAAACATAAATTATTCCGTATATGAATGGGGCTGTCCCCTCCTCAACGCCTCACTCTTTACGCTAAAGTTTTTTTGTTGTTTAAAAAAAATTTAGTTGTGAGAAAGTCAAACTTTAGCGTAAAGAGTGAGGCGTTGAGGAGGGGACAGTCCCATTCATATAAGGAATAACACACATATATATATATATATATATATACACATATATATATATATATATATATATATATATATATATATATATATATATATATATATATATATATATATATATATATATATATATATATATATATATATATATATATATATATATATATATATATATATATATATATATATATATATATATATATATATATATATATATATATATATATATATATATATATATATATATATATATATATATATACTTGAGATGCTCCCTTAGTTCTTCTTCCCCTAATATCCTGTACATAGACAGTTTACATATCTTCAAATCCAGGTCATTCAGGGATCAATTAGTAACTGTTGATATTTTTATTATCAGACCGAAGTCCGTATCACATCGTGCCTTTCTAAACATTGCTGTGCCCTATTATGTTGTGTTACATTGTTCCAATAGACCGCATCACCACCTGGTGTAGACTGCACTATTTTTTACAGTGATGAAACTTGCACATTCCTCAGATAGTGTTTTTTTTTTACCTGGAAAATACTGAAGTTATTATTTCAGGGGCGAGGGCTCATTGGATCTCCTTTTGCAGAAGGAATTTCACAAAATTCTAGTTAACAAAAGATAAAATGTCCTAGAACACGTTTTTTTAAATTTTATAATATAAATTAAGAATTTATTATTTTAACCAAGGAGTAAATTATATTCTGGATTTGTTCAAGGGGTGGAGAGGTATTCTCTCTTATTCCTAGAGAAAATTCTGCTCACTATTCTTTATTCGTAGCTTTAACTATTGTTTTATTATACTTGTGTTCTATTTAGTTTTCGATATATTTCATTTTCTTCCAGAAGACATAAAATTTCTTATCTTTGATTTGTTATCTTAGTTTGCTAATTCGATCAAATCTCATATCGCTTATGTTATTCATCTCAATGTAAAAATTCGATTGTTTGAAAGAAAAGCAAAAGATAAGCAAATTGAATTGGAAAAAGGACATAATTGGGATTGTCATATTATAATATGGTAAATTTTATTGTGTAGGAGATGGCATAGGACCATCAGAACAATAATCCCTAGCCTTAAAGCATATGGCTGCAAGTATAATCGGAAAATCTTTGTTGTTGCTGAAACAGTCTTTTTTTTTGCTCCCAGTAGTGCAATGGGGATTATCTTACACAGGACTAACTTACGGGAAAATGGTAAAACTAAAAAAAAAAGTTTTTTACTATCGTTAGCGACCAGTTGTTCATGCAAGAAATGTTTTTTCTTTAAGACTTCCAAGATATGGCATAACAATTTTGATATTCAACAGATCCCTCCCATTTCGAACTATTTGTGCGAGTGAGAGAAGGAGGTAAAATGTACTTTATTAAAACAAGAAACTTCTGAGTAACTCACATTGCCTAATAAGTTTGATGATGAAAAAGCAGTCTTGACAAAGCCACAAAAGCGGCCTTTGTCAACTTTTTGTGAATCTAGAGTAATCTCTTATAATATCTGAATGGTTATGAGTCAAAAGAGGTAACACATGTGTATGTATTCGAGGGGAAGGTGTTTGGACAGGGATGGGCCCCAGAAATATGTAATTAATCTATTTTGATTATGGACATCTACTTTTTAACAGTAGCCTCGAATGTGTAATCATCAACCTCATATTTGTTATCAGCGAGTTTAAACAGGTGCAACATCTTTATACGCGTGAATTAGGAGAGGCGGGGGGGGGGCGGGGATCAAAAACTTTGCCTCTGTCTCTAAATCACGCATATTGAAATCCTTGCCTGACTTTAATTTCGAAAAATTTCGTAATTTTCATAATTTGTGAAATATTTTCTTTTCTTTTTTTGGTGTCACATAAGTACACAATAAATTGAAAAACATTGAAATATTATTCTTAGAAAAAACTGGGTATTTGAGGGGAAACAGACCCAGGAGCTTCAATTTGTGTCCCTAAATCATGTAGATTGAAAGCTTATTTTAAAAACATTCAATCATTTTTTATTAATCTCTCTTTTTCTTCTTTTTTTGCTGAAAAGTAAAGATTGGTATTAAAACCTAAAACGACTAGAAATAAAGTCATATGATGCGTTAAACTTGACAACCTTGGTCAATCACGAGTTGAAAGAGGTACAAAACATATATAATTATGACGTTGGAGATTAGGAGAGGGAGCTCAGGCCCCAGAACCTTCAAATTATATAGAATAAAATCTTCGCATGATTCTGATTTGAAACTGATATAACATGCCCACATTTGACTAATTTTTTTCTATATATTTTCCATTTTAAAACGAGTTATTTGTGGTCAGTTTCCGGGTTAAATTTAATTTTTTTAAGTTTTGACTTAAAAATCCTTTAGCATACAAACTTTGATGGAAATCGAACGTGATGCAAGAAATACTGCGTACTTATTGTGTTTTATCCAGGACAGTCAGATTATCATTTAACATCACTCCTAAAAACTTTTGAAGGGGTAGGGGGTGTTCGATATGACTTTTTGACGGCTATCTCAACCCTCTGCAGAGGTTTAGTCTGTAAGGAGCAGATAAGTAATCTATTGCTTTCAAACAGTTAAGATCATGCAGGTAACTTCTTCCTCTGTATAGCCCTACCTAATTTTCATTTTTATATTATTAGGAAACATGTGAATTAATTCTGACGAAACAAAGCGTAGAAAAGAGAACGAGAAAAATAAACCGCAGACGATGTCCAATTCGCCTGAGGTTAGCATAGCTGAGCACCGTCTTTCTCAACCCCAAGACCCCAACCTACTCTTTACTTTGTCGTACAAAGTTCCTACTTCCTTTCAGTCCTTTTTTCTTGTCTTCCCAGGCGATTTGAAGACGCCGAAACAGCTTACAATTTTTTTTTTTGGGGGGGGGGTTGTGTTTTCCAAAATAAGGGGGGGGGGAATTCTGCTTTTTTTCACTTTTTCAACATAAATGCCAAAATAGATATTTCTGAATGAAAATACCAAAACCTGTAAATCTATTATACTTAAATCATGATCTAACAGTCTTAACTTTTCCTTCGTTATTGGCGTAAAACTAGTCTTTTTGTACAGCTATTGTTTGATGTACGTTCCAAAGACACTATTCATTTAATTTTATCCCCTAATTACTTTCATAGTTTTTTTTTGACATAGTAGAATCGCAACAAAAGTAGGATTTCCTATGTAGCATACAATGTATTGACATAGCGGGATTTTTCTGTAATAGGATATTTTTTTATCTTTTATTTATTTCGTATATGATTTTAATAAAACGTTTTCAAGTTTAATTTAACTTCCAGTATCACTGAAACCATGTGCTATCATTTGCTTAAAAATTGTTGCATCTTTTTATCCTCCCCATACCCATACTGATTTATATTCTATTTAATTGAGGACCCTCACAAACTATTGTTTCCAGATTTATAGATTAATTTGACACTAATCACATCGTGTTTCCCAGTTAATTGGTTTGGCAAGATTTTTGAAAAAAAAATCTGCGTTTTAATGAGAGGAATCAGTCTGGGAAGCATATGTATATGGGTTTTATTTCGGGTAGGAATAATTTTGCGGTTTGGTAAATTTGATCAGTTGAATTTTAGACTGTGTCATGTGACGTATATGATGCAAACCGTTTGCTCAAATAAACATCTGTTCTGTTAATAAATTCGATATTAATTATGTCACCCTGCTAGTATGGTTGTTCTGTTCAAGGTGATTTCATGCATATACTAAAGATGGTTTCTTGAGGACTTTATTATTTGGAATAGGGAAGGTTTTTAAAGTAGAAATTTAACTTCGTTTTTATTTGTCCAATTTTGTATTTGATTCTTCTTGTTTAAAAAATTATGGCCATAGCTGTCACAATTAATTGTGCTCATATTTAGACTATTATCTGTAGACAAGAAAGCAGTATACTACTGCTACTGACAAATCTTCGCTGAGATTGACTGAGACCAACAGCTGCGGACACTCCTCCTCTGCACCAATCAGTTTAAAGCTTCGCTCAAACTAACATACTTATCGCATTGAAATCATGCTTATATTTTTTTATTTATAAAGTACCTTCACCAAAAAAAAAAACAAGCGAAAAAAGAGCATTAAGAGTGATACGTAAAGTTATTTACTGATTTAATTTCCAGTAATCCGTTTTTGGTGCCTAATCACGAACGAGAAGTCGAACTTGAATTGTGGACAGTTTCCTGACAGCTTTGTCACCATGGCATTTTCTTTCCGAAGAAATCGATCTGTGATATACAAACTGGGTATATTTTTTCTTCTCTGCTGGATTGGTGTAATGTTACTCTCTAATTCAGATTCAGTTAGACATAGTGAAGATGGTCAAATAGTGTTTGTGTCAAAGAAGCCAGAGTTTTATGAAAAGAAAAAAGACGAAGGTCCTATTCTGAAGGATAATGCAAGAAGGAAGAAATATATTAGAGATCAAGGTAACGTTTTCCTTATTTTTAATTTGTCCCTAAAACTTACCTTGTATTAGAGTTTATTCTAGGCCTGGACTATGTCAATAAACTTTTCTTTGAGGGTACGGCCTTTGGACTGTAAAATTAAAGTTTATAAATTCTGTCGGAAAAAGTATTTTTGTAAAGTAATTTTTTAAGGTGAAAAAGGCTTAGGGACAGACGCAGACTTTTACGGTAGAAGGCCCCCCCCCTCGCTCAGCAGAAAATGCAACACTTTTTATTCTGTAAAAACAAAGAACATGACTCATTTCAAAGCAAAATTAGCCTTGCCAGAATGAACCTTACGATTATTATCATTTATTTTTAGATCACTTTTGTCTTTTATTCTTATCAATTTGATGAGAAATTCTCTTGGTAAAATGACCCTCTTTGCCCTAGAGCCCCGTATTTTCCTTCTCTTTCAACATGATAGCCACAGGTATTCTTTTTAGCCAGGGAGCCACTAACTGAAAGCTTGACTTTTTTCGGTGGTCAGCGAACAGCAAAAGGTTTGACACGGGAATATGGGGTAATTGTTAACGCTGATTATGAATATGGGCATTAAATACTCCGATTGCGGGGGAAGGGGATTGCTAGTCTTCAAAACTGGAAAAAAATCTCTCTTTTTGTTGTCGAGTGAGTAATATATTCGCTACCCAAATTATGTAAAATAATCATACCAGCAGAAAGGCTGTGAGGCACTAAAAAAAAACATGGGCTTAATTCTAAAAAGAAAGGAAAAAAAGGATAGAAAACATAATATAAATTAACGTTTATAAGCAGATCAAAGACTAAAAATACCTCAAATAAAGCACACAATAAAACATCAGTGACAGAACATCATAGAAACTGGACAAGTAGAACAGCTGGACAGCTGCCAAACCCGGTAAACCAATTGTATATAAGCAGAGGTAAGATTGAATCAAAATCTAATACAAATCAAGAAAAGTGATTTTATTCCTGATTTAGAGAATTTCCAATAAGACAATTGTATTTACTGAACCTAGATGGCTCATACCTGATCAGAGGTCAACAAGGATTAGAATTAAAACAAATAGTGTAATGATAGACTTGGTCCAGGCACGTATGCAGGAATTTGTTTCGGGGGGGGGGGGGCAAATCCTTCAAACCCATTATTCTGTGAGAAAAATCAGGAAAATATTGGAAAATGAAAAAAATCGTGAGATTTCGAGGGGGGCCCGGAGGCCCCCCCCCTGCGTACGTCCCTGACTTGGTCTGTAGGAAACAAATCAAATGAACACATCATTGAAGGTAGACTGTTTTGGCGTAAGAAATCAACAAAAGGTTCTTATGCCTTATAGCCACCACACCCAAGAAGTGAAGTTAGGTTTATCCCAATGAAATAATTCCTACTTCATATTATGCACAATAATTGTAGCTAACACATTTTGCATGCAGACCCGCTGTACCCCCCCCCCTCCCCTAATGTGCGAATATATAGCCCAAATTATATATTTTCCAGCTATTTCTCGCAATTCGACTCCCTTGTTTCAACCCATGCACCTGTAAATTGAATCAACTGTGACGAAACAAAACTGGAAAAACAAGTTCGGATGGGAAAATGTATCGAAAATATGTAATTAGGGTTATATATTTGCACATTGGGGGGGGGGGGGTTAAAGTGTTGCGGGTCTGCATGCAAAATGTGTTAACTGACGATAATCTCACAGCGTATGATAAATGATGCTGCATGTGCAAATATATAGCCCAAATTTGTTTATAAACTATTATATTTTCATCATAATTTTGTTTTATTTCATTAGCATTAACCAAAATTCACTTTTCGAGTGTTTATTATATAACCGGTAAGTACCGAAGAAACTTAAAAAATTATAGAACTAAAGAAGAATTAATTATATAGCATAGAAAAAGGATTCAAACATTCCCCAATACATCCACAAAGTAAATCACAAGGCTTATTTCCCGCACATGAACAGTTTTTACACAGTGCTCGCACAAGCAGTATTTAAGTGTCACGCAATCTGGAAATGACTTTTGGGTGGACACAACTGGTGTAACCTTACCATCCAGAAATGTCCAGCCAAAATGTAGACTATCCAGGAACTATGACTTTAGTAAGCCCTGGTGGGTTTGCTTGTAATAAAAAATAGTCCAACTGGAGGTAAACGCACTTAGCATGACACTTAAAAGCAGCTTCAGAGGACGGCAAATGCTTGAACTCCCGCTTTTGGTAGAATAAATGTACTCCCAAGTGATTAATAGAGGTAGAGAGATGTGGTTATTTAGGCCTACCTTATGCGACGACAATTACTTTCTTGCAAATAAAAGGTAAATTTTCTTGTGTCAAAGGATAAAACCTTTGACCCTTCTAGCTCTTGAACAGGCAAAGCAATATTTTCCAGGGAACAATAAACTCAGCTTTGATTACAGCCCGAAAGCGTATGAAGAAAATCAAGTGACAAAACTAAATCATTTTGCTAAATTTCTGAAAAGGCGCTAAATATTAGTGTCTTGCAAAGGCAAATTACTTGGTGCCTGCAAGTAGTAACCTATTAGGCACTTTCAAGCGTACATTCAAGCGTACATTCACTATCTATTAGGCACTTTCAAGCGTACATTCTAATCGTACATTCACGCCTACAAGAATATGGTCAAAAGTGTATACAATATGAACGGTACATTGGAATTGCGCAAGAAAAACCCATGCCTGAGACATTAAACTCACGCGTGAATATTTTAAAAGTTGGCACACTATAATTCATGTTATGAAACTAAAGTCGAGGTTTTTTAAACTTGGCAAGGTATAATGTGATCAAGCATGTTTTGAGAGTTTGGTCGTAATAATAATTTAAGCAGACAGGTTTGTTTCTGTTTCTGTTGTCAATTGCACAATGAATGTACGTCATGAGTTCACGTGTACATTCTTATAAAACTGGTATGATATAAAATAGTCAAACATGTTTTGGGAGCACGCACGAAATTATGTAACTCAACATCCGTTTTTTATTCGTCCTTGAAAAACTGTATAAAATGTTCATGCACTACAATTTGATTTTCATTATGTTTTAACATATTGAGCATAGTACACTGCATATTATTAACTTTGAAAACAATGGATTCGTCAATTGTCAATGTGAGTACAGCTTATTAAATTTTTTAATTTATTTCCAGATAAAAAGCATTTACCAGTAAATTCAAATTTCAGGGGGCCTTAGCCCCCCTCCCCCCACCCCCAACAATAAAAAACCCATACAAAAGTATACTCGTTAGAAAACGCAAAATACGCTTTTTTCCTATATGTAAACAAAAACCACCCCCACCCTGCACTGTAGAAAAAGTTATTTAGTTAAAAAAAAATGCCCTTTTTTCCAGTTATAAAAAATATTTTTCTGATCTAAATATAAGCTTCTGTGTTACAAGAAACGGACACTTTCGGAGAGCAGGCTTCGCATGCTCATTTTATCACAGAGATTAAAACCATATGTGTTTATAGTTACAGAAAAGGGTCCTTTTTTGGAACCAAAATTTCAAACATGTTGTATCTGAAAACAAAAGCTTGGTGATTAAGACGGGCTTTGTCTAATTCTAGCCTAAAACTCAGAATTGATAGGGGGCAAGATCAAAAAAGGGGTAATTAGTGATTGGATAATTTTTTTACGTGAAATCTCTAAATAAAATATTTTTGGAGAAATTATTTAAAAGGTATAGTTTATTTATTCTAAAGATAATGACATAGGCCTCAACAGCAAATCATTTTAATACTTTTCCACAGGGGGATTTCCCCTAGGTATGTTAAGATTCACGCTAATTCTTGTAGGCTACCTTTTAAAATAGCTTTACGGGGGGGGAAGGAGATACACACTACACTCTGCTCATAAATTTGACATCGTGTATGAGCTTTTTCTGAAAGAATTTAGACTACTGTAATTATTTAAAAGGTATTG
Organism: Artemia sp. Qi Xiang Cuo; assembly: GCF_049724085.1. Taxonomy (NCBI): domain Eukaryota; kingdom Metazoa; phylum Arthropoda; class Branchiopoda; order Anostraca; family Artemiidae; genus Artemia; species Artemia sp. Qi Xiang Cuo. The sequence continues at coordinate 28,931,027 of NC_142799.1, forward strand.
TTTATTTATTCTAAAGATAATGACTTAGGCCTCAACGGCAAATCATTTTAATACTTTTCCACTGGGGGATTTCCACTAGGTATGTTAAGATTCAGGCTAATTCTTGTAGGCTACCTTTTAAAATAGCTTTACGGGGTTTGAGGGTGTCGTCTTATTCTGTGTGTTTTTTTTTGTTTACTTGGTGGTCATTCAAAAAGCGAGGATTTTTGTTAAATAAGTAATTCTTGTACCTTTTAAAATAGCTTTACGGGCTTTGAGAGACCCTGAAAACAACTTCAACCGTGGCCCGCCCCCCGCGATCAGAAATTAAATTATATGAAAAAGTTTCTTCAACTGAAAGTAAGGAGCAACATCAAAACTTAAAAACGGACAGAAAATAGAGGCTGTTTACACAAGATTTAGGATTCATTAATTTTAGTGCTGTCAGTCAAAAGCTATGGGTTTGAGAAAATTGTCTGAGTATTGAAAAATGAAGAAACACCTTCCAAAAGTCGACAGGAATGGGATTGTCATGAGGGGGGAATTTTCCATAGAAGAGGTGGAGGGTATTTTTACATGAAAACAACTTCAACCGTGCCCAGACCCCCGCGATCAGAAATTAAATTAAAAAAAAAGTTTCTTCATCTGAAAGTAAGGAGAAACATCAAAACTTAAAAACGGACAGAAAATAGAGGCTGTTTCCAAAACATTTAGGATTAGTTAACTTTAGTGCTGTCAGTCAAAAACTATAGGTGTCAGAATATTGTCTGATTATCGAAAAATGACGAATTACCTTCCAAAAGTCGACAGGAATGGGATTGTCTTGAGGGGGGAATTTTCCATAGAAGAGGTGGAGGGTATTTTTACATGAAAACAACTACAACCGTGCCCAGCCTCCCGCGATCAGAAATTAAATTATAAAAAAAAGTTTCTTCAACTGAAAGTAAGGAGCAACGTCAAAACTTAAAAACGGACAGAAAATAGAGGCTGTTTCCAAAAGATTTAGGATTCATTAACTTTAGTGTTGCCAGTCAAAAGCTATGGGTTTGAGAAAATTTTCTGATTATCGAAAAATGAAGTAACACCTTCCAAAAGTCGACGGGAATGGAATTGTCTTGAGGGGGGAATTTTCCATTGAAGAGGTGGAGGGTATTTTTACGTGAAAACAGCTTCAACCGTGCCCAGCCCCCCGCGATCAGAAATTAAATTATAAAAAAAAGTTTCTTCAACTGAAAATAAGGAGCAACATCAAAACTTAAAAACGGACAGAAAATAGAGGCTGTTTCCAAAAGATATAGGATTCATTAACTTTAGTGTTGCCAGTCAAAAGCTATGGGTTTGAGAAAATTGTCTGATTATCAAAAAATGAAGAAGCACCTTTAAAATGTCGACAGTACTGAGATTCTCTTGAGGGGGGAATTTTCCATAGAAGAGGTGGAAGGTATTTTTACATGAAAACAACTTCAACCGTGCCCAGCCCCCCGCGATCAGAAATTAAATTATAAAAAAAAAGTTTCTTCAACTGAAAGTAAGGAGCAACGTCAAAACTTAAAAACGGACAGAAAATAGAGGCTGTTTCCAAAAGATTTAGGATTCATTAACTTTAGTGTTGCGAGTCAAAAGCTCTGGGTTTGAGAAAATTGTCTGATTATCGAAAAATGAAGAAACACCTTCAAAAAGTCGACAGGAATGGGATTGTCTTGAGGGGGGAATTTTCCATAGAAGAGGTGGAGGGTATTCCTACGTGAAAACAACTTCAACCGTGCCCAGCCCCCGCGATCAGAAATTAAATTACAAAAAAAAGTTTCTTCAACTGAAAGTAAGGAGCAACATCAAAACTTAAAAACGGACAGAAAATAGAGGCTGTTTCCAAAAGATTTAGGATTCATTAACTTTAGTGCTGTCAGTCAAAAGCTATGGGTTTCAGAAAATTGTCTGACTATCGAAAAATGAAGAATCACCTTCCAAAAGTCGACAGGAATGGGATTGTCTTGAGGGGGGAATTTTCCATAGAAGAGGTGGAGGGTATTTTTACATGAAAACAACTTCAACCGTGCCCAGCCCCCCTGCGATCAGAAATTAAATTATAAAAAAAAAGTTTCTTCAACTGAAAGTAAGGAGCAACGTCAAAACTTAAAAACAGACACAAAATAGAGGCTGTTTGCAAAAGATTTAGGATTCATTAATTTTAGTGTTGCCAGTCAAAAGCTATGGGTTTGAGAAAATTTCCTGATTATAGAAACATGCAGAAACGTCTTTAGCCAGTTGACATGAATGGTATTGTCTTGAGGGGGGGACTTATCAATAGAATAGTTTGATATTATTTTTATAAGCCAAAAGATTCAACCGTGCACAGCCCGCCGTGATCAAAACACAAATTATAAAAAGTTTCTTCAACTGAAAGTAAGGAGCACCATCAAAACTTAAAAACGGACAGAAAACAGAGGCTGTTTCCAAAAGATTTAGGATTCATTAACTTTAGTGCTGCCAGTCAAAAGCTATGGGTGTGAGAAAATTGTCTGATTATCGAAAAATGAAGAAACACCTTCCAAAAGTCGACAGGAATGGGATTGTCTTGAGGGGGGAATTTTCCATAGAAGAGGTGGAGGGTATTTTTACGTGAAAACAACTTCAACCGTGCCCAGCCCCCCGCGATCAGAAATTAATTTATAAAAAAAAGTTTCTTCAACTGAAAGTAAGGAGCATCATGAAAACTTAAAAACGGACAGAAAATCGAGGCTGTTTCCAAAAGATTTAGGATTCATTAACTTTAGTGCTGCCAGTCAAAAGCTATGGGTTTGAGAAAATTGTCTGATTATCGAGAAATGAAGAAACACCTTCCAAAAGTCGACAGGAATGGGATTGTCTTGAGGGGGGAATTAGTTTTAACAAGAAATGTCTGAAAAGTTTTTTGGGGGATGGCGCGATGACTTTTCATCGGTTAGAGATGCAACAATCTTACTGTTTTTTAATAGCATGGAAAAGAACGACTATTGAATGCCTCGCTGTTTAAGTTAAGAGGTGAAATCAAGACCAAAGAACGACTATTGAACACAAACAACACACATACAGAGATGACACACACATAGCAACGACACAATCACAAAGACGACAAAAACACACACACAGACAGACGACACACACACAGACGAAACACACACACAGACGACACACACACACACACACAGACTACACACAAATAGAGAAGATACACACAGAGACGACAAAAACCCAAATACGACATACAAAGTGACGACACACACACAGAGACGTCACAAACACTTAGACGACACATAAACAGAGACGAAAAATACAAAGAGACGACACACACACAGAGTCCACTCACACACAGAGAGGACAAACACACAGAGACGACAGGCACAAAGAGACTAATCACTCACAGAGAGGACAATCACACAGAAACGACACACACACACACAGACACAAAGAGACGAATCACACACAGAGAGGACAAACACACAGAAACGACACATAGAGACGACACATGCACAGAGACGATACACACACACACAGAGTCAACACACACAGAGAGACGAGACACACACACAGAAATGACAAACACACATAGAGACGACACACACAAAGAGACGTCACACACACACAGATACGAAACACACATAGAGACGACACACACACAGAGACGACACACACACAGAGACAACACACACACACAGATACGAAACACATAGAGACGACACGCATACAGAGACGACAAACACACAGAGACGACACTCACACAGATATGAAACACCCATAGAGACGACACATGCACAGAGACGACACACACACACACAGAGTCCACACTCACACAGAGAGTACACACACACATAGACGACATACAAAAACAGATGAATCTTAGACAGAGAGTACAAAATAACAGAAACGACACATAGAGACGAAACTTGCGGAGAGATGATACACACACACACACACACAGAGAGTCAACACACACATACAGACGAGATATACACACAGAAATGACAAACACACATAGAGACGACACACGCAAAGAGACGTCACACACACCCAGATACGACACACACATAGAGACGACATACACATAGAGACAACACACACACAGAGACAGCATCCACACAGAGACGACACACACACACAGAGACGACACACTCAAATATACGACTTACACATAGAGACGACACACACAGATGACAAACACACATACACGACACACACACACAGAGGGACTACATACACATAAAGACACCACAGACACAGAGACGACACAAACACGCAGAGACGACAACACATAGAGAGATGACACGCACACAGAGACGACAACACATAGAGAGACGACACGCACACAGAGACAACACACACAGATATGAAACACCCACAGAGACGACACACACACACACACACAGAGTCCAAACACACGCACAGAGGACAACTACAAAGAGACGACAGACACAAATAGACTAATCACACACAGAGGACAAACACACAGAAACGACATATGCAAATATACGATACACACACAGAGACAACACACACAGAGAGACGAGACACACACACAGAAATGACAAACACACATAGAGACGACACACAAAGAAACGTCACACACACAGATACGAAACACACATAGAGACGACACACACATAGAGACAACATCCAAACAGAGACGACACATACACAGAGACGACACACACACATAGACGACATACACATAGAGACGAAACACGAACAGAGACGACAAACACACAGAGACGACACACACACACAGAGACGACAACACATAGAGAGACGACAGGCACACAGAGACGACAAGCCCACAGAGACAACACACACACATATACGAAACACTCACAGAGACGACACATGTACAGGGACGACACACACACAGAGTTCACCCACACACAGAGACAATAAACCCACATAAACGAAAGACACACAGAGTGGACTCACAACCAGAGAGTACAAATACACACACACGACACAAACACACCCAAGCTATTAAGCTTTTTTGACCGTAAACTCTAGTTTTTTGTAAGAAAATTATGGAAAATACAATTCTCTGGTTCAAATTTGAAACTTAAGTCTATTTTTGGATCGAAAAATAAAACTATTTCCTTAAAATCTGAGCTAATAAGGGTTTTTTGACCGTAAACTCTAGTTTTTTGTAAGAAAATTATGGAAAATACATTTCTCTAGTTCAAATGTGAAACTTAAGTCCAGTTTTGGATACTCATAATGATGAGGACTGATGGTTCTAATTCAATAAATTTTTTTTCATAAAACAAACTATTTTTTTTAACTTCGAAATTATTCAACTTTATTTATTTTTTATCTTTTTCTTTTGTACATATCTTAAAATGACAAAATATCTTTCTTGAATTCACCTCTTGGATACACAATACAGAAATAAAAAAAAATGTAATTTCCAGACTTTATTTGCATGCAAGAGATACCGAGAGTTCTTAGACTCCTCCCCGCAATGAATTCTAAGGGTTTTATGACTCCTCCCCAAAATGAATTCAGATGCTTTTAGGAGTCATCCCCCTTAGCCATAACTCCATTCGACCTTGAGAAAAGGTATAAAAGTTTGATGATGTATTTCTCTTCCTAACAAGTACATTAATACCTTCCAAGATGATAAGACTCTATGACAAAGAATTTATCGGTTTGAAAAAATCATCTTGTGGTGTTATATTTGAATGTGCATTTTTATTATTGTCAATGGAACTTGAAAAAATTGACTGTTATCATTGGATAGTGAACTACAACATGTATGAGTATGATAAAAGCTTGTGGATTACTACATTACATCATATAAACAGACTGGCATTCTACGATAGAGTGATTACACCACTTAATAATAGTGGTCAGGAACTGAGAAATGTCCAGGAGGAAGTCAGTGAAATTTGCAGTCTTTTCGGGGTTGAAGCACTCTATGTAAAGGGTAATGTACCTACAGATAAAGTTTTAATTCAAAAGTGTTACCCTAGGATTCCACTTCAATCTAGAAGAATTTAAGTGTCCTAAATTTGAAGGGGTTTATCATCGTCCTGAAGAAGAGGTCAGGTTCTTCGCGCACTGGATACCTAAGGTCATACCTGATCGTGATAAATGCATTAGACATGGTAAAAACTACTTCATTTCATGGGACCATCGTTTCTGGATGTTTAAGAGTGAACGTGTGTATGACTATGTGTCATAATATAATTTTGTATTAATATTCTACATAGCATTATTTCATTAAAAATATATTATGCTTTACATTGTTATATTTTCATTATTTTTAGAGTAAGCTAGCATATCAACAGTTTAGAATGTATATTAAAACATCGGAGATTTGAGAAAAAGAATTTGCATACATCTATTGTCAGACACATGGGGTAACATTGACAAAATCTAGGTATCAGAATGAATAAATTCTTTATCAACATCCGTTGTTGGATTTGTCATTATGTCATTATGAAAAAATTGTAAGTAGGTAAGTAAGTAATTAACAAACTCTTTCTTGAATTCACCTCGTGGACACACAAAGAAGACATTTCATTCAAGAAAATATGAAAATATTTGTAAGTAAATAACACACTCTTTCTTGAAGTCACCCCTTGGATACACAATACAGATACTTTATTCAAGAAATTATGAAAAAATCGCAAGTAAGTAACAAACTCTCTTGAATTCCCCATTTGGATGCACAATACAGAAATTTAATTCAAGAAATTATAAAAAAAATGTAAGTAAGTAAGTAACAAACTCTATGCTTTTTCTGCATCAATTGTCGGATATGTTGAATAAAATATGCAAATTCGACATAGCTTTATTTAATTTTTTAAGGTTAATTTAGACGAGGTTACGTGCGCGCACGTAACTTCGTTTAAATTAACCTTAAAAAATGAAATAAAGCTATGTCGACTTTGCATATTTTATTCAACATATCCGACAATTGATGCTGAAAAAGCATAGAGTTTGTTACTTACTTACTTACATTTTTTTTTTAATAATTTCTTGAATTAAATTTCTGTATTGTGCATCCAAATGGCGAATTCAAGAAAGAGTTTGTTACTTACTTGCGATTTTTTCATAATTTCTTGAATAAAGTATCTGTATTGTGTATCCAAGGGGTGGCTTCAAGAAAGAGTGTGTTACTTACTTACAAATATTTTCATATTTTCATGAATGAAATGTCTTCTTTGTGTGTCCAAGAGTTGAATTCAAGAAAGAGTTTGTTACTTACTTACTTACCTACTTTCAATTTTTTCGTAATGACATAATGACAAATCCAACAACGGATGTTGATAAAGAATTTATTCATTCTGATACCTAGATTTTGTCAATGTTACCTCATGTGTCTGACAATAGATGTATGCAAATTCCTTTTCTCAAATCTCCGATGTTCTAATATACATTCTAAACTGTTGATATGCTAGCTTACTCTAAAAATAATGAAAATATAACAATGTAATGCATAATATATTTTTAATGAAATAATGTTATGTAGAATATTAATACAAAATTATATTATGACACATAGTCATACACACGTTCACTCTTAAACATCAAGAAACGATGGTCCCATGATATGGAATAGATATTACCATGTCTAATGCATTTATCACGATCAGGTATGACCTTAGGTATCCAGTGCGCGAAGAACCTGACCTCGTCTTCAGGACGATGATAAACCCCTTCAAATTTAGGACACTTAAATTCTTCTAGATTGAAAAGTGGAAACCTAGGGTCACACTTTTGAATTAAAACTTTATCTGTAGGTACATTACCCTGTACATAGAGTGCTTCAACCCCGAAAAAGCTGCAAATTTCACTGACTTCCTCCTGGACATTTCTCAATTCCTGACCACTATTATTAAGTGGTGTAATCACTCTATCGTAGAATCCCAGTCTGTTTATACGATGTAATGTAGTACTCCACAAGCTTTTATCATGCTCAAACATGTTATAGTTCACTATCCAATTATAACAGTCAATTTCTTCAAGTTCCATTGACAATAATATAAATGCACATTCAAATATAACACCACAAGATGACTTTTTCAAACCGATAAATTCTGTGTCATAGAGTCCTATCATCTTGGAAGGTATTAATTTACTTGTTAAGAAGAGAAATACATCATCAAACTTTTATACCTTCGCTCAAGGTCGAATGGAGTTATGGCTAAGGGGGATGACTGCTAAAAGCATCTGAATTCATTTTTGGGAGGAGTCATAAAACCCTTAGAATTCATTGCGGGGAGGAGTCATAAAACTCTCGGTATCTCTTGCATGCAAATGAAGTCTGGAAATTACATTTTTTTTTTATAATTTCTATATTGTGTATCAAAGAGGTGAATTCAAGAAAGATATTTTGTCATTTTAAGATATGTACAAAAGAAAAAGATACAAAATAAATAAAGTTGAATAATTTCGAAGTTAAAAAAAAATAGTTTGTTTATGAAAAAAAAATTATTGAATTAGAACCATCAGTCCTCATCATTATGAGTATCCAAAACTGGACTTAAGTTTCACATTTGAACTAGAGAAATGTATTTTCCATAATTTTCTTACAAAAAACTAGAGTTTACGGTCAAAAAACCCTTATTAGCTCAGATTTTAAGGAAATAGTTTTATTTTTCGATCCAAAAATAGACTTAAGTTTCACATTTGAACCAGAGAATTGTATTTTCCATAATTTTCTTACAAAAAATTAGATTTTACGGTCAAAAAAGCTTAATAGCTTGTGTGTGTGTGTGTCGTTTCTGTGTGTTTGTCCTCTCTGTGTGTGATTCGTTTCTTTGTGTCTGTCGTCTCTGTGTGTTTGTCCTCTCTGTGTGTGAGTGGACTCTGTGTGTGTGTCGTCTCTGTGCATGTGTCGTCTCTGTGAGTATTTCGTATCTGTGTGTGTCTTGTTTCTGTGTGTTTTTCGTCTCTGTGTGCGTGTCGTCTCTCTATGTGTTGTCGTCTCTGTGTCTTTGTTGTCTCTATGTGTGTGTCGTCTCTGTGTGTGTGTGTGTGTGTCGTTTTTGTGTGTTTGTATTCTCTGTGTGTGTGTCGTTTCTATGTGTTAGTCGTCTCTGTGTTTGTGTCGTCTGTGTGTGTCTGTGTGGTCTCTGTGTGGATGTTGTATCTGTGTGTGTGTTGTCTTTATGTGTGTGTCGTCTCTATGTGTGTTTCGTTTTTCTCTGTGTGTGACGTCTCTGTTTGTCTGTCGTCCCTCTGTATGTTTGTCATTTCTGTGTGTGTGTGTCTCGTCTCTCTGTGTGTGTTGACTCTGTGTGTGTGTATCGTCTCTGTGCATGTGTCGTTTCTGTGTGTTTGTGCTCTCTGTGTGTGATTCTTCTCTTTGTGTCTGTCGTCTCTGTGTGTGAGTGGACTCTGTTTGTGTGTGTGTGTGTGTCGTCTCTGTGCATGTGTCGTCTCTGCGGGTGTTTCGTATCTGTGTGTGTGTATGTTGTCTCTGTGTGTTTGTCATCTCTGTGTGCGTGTCGTCTCTCTATGTGTTGTCTTATCTGTGTGCGTGTCGTCTCTCTATGTGTTGTTGTCTCTTTGTGTGTGTCGTCTCTGTGTCTGTGTTGTCTCTATGTGTGTGTCGTCTCTATGTGTAAGTCGTCACTTTGAGTGTGTCGTCTCTGTTTGGATGCTGTCTCTCTGTGTGTGTTGTCTCTATGTGTATGTCGTCTCTATGTGTGTTTAGTATCTGTGTGTGTGTGACGTCTCTTTGCGTGTGTCGTCTCTATGTGCGTTTGTCATTTCTGTGTGTGTGTCTCGTCTCTCTGTGTGTGTTGACTCTGTGTGTGTGTGTATCGTCTCTGTGCATGTGTCGTCTCTCTTTGTCGTTTCTGTGTGTTTGTCCTCTCTGTGTGTGATTCGTCTCCTTGTGTCTGTCGTCTCTGTGTGTTTGTCCTCTCTGTGTGTGAGTGGACTCTGTGTGTGTGTGTGTTTGTCGTCTCTGTGCATGTGTCGTCTCTGTGGGTGTTTCATATCTATGTGTGTGTTGTCTCTGTGTGTTTGTCGTCTCTGTATGCGTGTCGTCTCTATGTGTGTTTCGTATCTGTGTGTGTGTGTCGTCTCTGTGTGTGTGTGTCGTCTCTGTGTGGTTTTTTTGTCTGTGTGTGTGTTTTCTCTATGTGTGTTTTCTGTCTGTGTGTTTCGTATCTGTGTGTGTGTGACGTCTCTTTGTGTGTGTCTTATCTATGTGTGTTTGTCATTTCTGTGTGTGTCTCGTCTCTTTGTGTGTGTTGACTCTGTGTGTCTGTGTATCTTGTCTGTGAATGTGTCGTCTCTATGTGTCGTTTTTGTGTGTTTGTACTCTCTGTGTGTAATTAGTCTCTTTGTGTCTGTGTGTGTGTGTGTCGTTTCTTTGTGTTTTTCCTCTCTGTGTGTGATTAGTCTCTTTTTGACTGTCGTATCTGTGTTTTTTTACTCTCTGTGTGTGTGTGTGAGTGGACTCTGTGTGTGTGTCGTCTCTGTGTGTGTTTAGTATGTGTGTGTGTGTTGTCTATTTGTGTGTGTCGTCTCTCTGTGTGTGTCGTCGCTATGTGTGTCGTCTCTGTGTGTTTCTTATCTTTGTGTGTTTCGTCTCTGTGTGTGTGATTGTCATCTGTGTGTGAGTGTCGTCTCTGTGTGTGTGTGTCGTCTCTGTGCATGTGTCGTCGCTATGTGTGCGTCGTCTCTGTATGTGTATTGTATCTGTGTTCAATAGTCGTTCTTTGGTCTTGATTTCACCTCTTAACTTAAACAGCGAGACATTCAACAGTCGTTCTTTTCCATGCTATTAAAAAACAGTACCATTGTTGCATCTCTGACCGATGAAAAGTCATCGCGCCATCCCCCAAAAAATACTTTTCAGACATTTCTTGTTAAAACGAATTCCCCCCTCAAGACAATCCCATTCCTGTCGACTTTTGGAAGGTGTTTCTTCATTTTTCGATAATCAGACAATTTTCTCAAACCCATAGCTTTTGACTGGCAGCACTAAAGTTAATGAATCCTAAATCTTTTGGAAACTGCCTCTATTTTCTGTCCATTTTTAAGTTTTGATGCTGCTCTTAACTTTCAATTGAATAAACTTTTTTTTATAGTTTGAAGTCCGCTCACGGCGTGTTGGGCATTGTTTAAGCTGTTTTCACGTAAAAATGCCTTAAACATCCTCTATGGAAATTCCTCCCCTGAACACAATCCCATTCCCGTCGACTTTCGGAAGATGTTTCTTTATTTTTCGATAATCAGACAATTTTCTCAAACCCATAGCTTTTGACTGGCAGCACTAAAGTTAATGAATCCTAGATCTTTTGGAAACAGCCTCTATTTTCTGTCCGTTTTTAAGTTTTGATGTTGCTCCTTACTTTCAGTTGAAGAAACTTTTTTTTATAATTTAATTTCTGATCGCGGGGGGCTGGGCACGGTTGAAGTTTTTTTTGACGTAAAAATACCCTCCACCTCTTCTATGGAAAATTCCCCCTCAAGACAATCCCATTCCTGTTAACTTTTGGAAGGTGTTTCTTCATTTTTCGATAATCAGAAAATTTTCTCAAACCCATAGCTTTTGACTGGCAACACTAAAGCTAATGAATCCTAAATCTTTTGGAAAAAGCCTCTTTTTTCTGTCCGTTTTTAATTTTTTACGTTGCTCCTTACTTTCATTTTAAGAAACTTTTTTTTTATACTTTAATTTCTGATCTCGGGGGGCTGGGCACTGTTGAAGTTGTTTTGATTTAAAAATAACCTCCACCTCTTCTATGGAAAATTCCTCCCTCAAGACAATCATATTCCTGTCGACTTTTGGAAGGTGTTTCTTCATTTTTCGATAGTCAGACAATTTTCTCAAACCCATAGCTTTTAACTGACAGCACTAAAGTTAATGAATCCTAAATCTTTTGGAAACAGCCTCTATTTTCTGTCCGTTTTTAAGTTTTGATGTTGGTCCTTACTTTCAGTTGAAGAAACTTCTTTTTATAATTTAATTTCTGATCGCGGGGGGCTGGGCACGGTTGAAGTTGTTTTCACGTAAAAATACCCTCCACCTCTTCTATGGAAAATTCCCCCCTCAAGACAATCCCATTCCTGTCGACTTTTGGAAGGTGTTTCTTCATGTTTCGATAATCAGACAATTTTCTCAAACCCATAGCTTTTGACTGGCAACACTAAAGTTAATGAATCCTAAATCGTTTGGAAACAACCTCTATTTTCTGTCCGTTTTTAAGTTTTGACGTTGCTCCTTACTTTCAGTTGAAGAAACATTTTTTATAATTTAATTTCTGATCGCGGGAGGCTGGGCACGGTTGAAGTTGTTTTCACGTAAAAATACCCTCCACCTCTTCTATGGAATAATTCCCCCCTCAAGACAATCCCATTCCTGTCGACTTTTGGAAGGTGTTTCTTCATTTTTTGATAATCAGACAATTTTCTCAAACCCATAGCTTTTGACTGGCAGCACTAAAGTTAATGAATCCTAAATCTTTTGGAAACAGCCTCTATTTTCTGTCCGTTTTTAAGTTTTGATGTTGTTCTTTACTTTCAGTTGGAGAAACTTTTTTTTTATAATGTAATGTCGGATCGCGGGGGGGCGGGCCACGGTTGAAGTTGTTTTCAGAGTCTCTCAAACCCCGTAAAGCTATTTTAAAAGGTACAAGAATTACTTATTTAACAAAAATCCTCGCTTTTTGAATGACCACCAAGTAAAAAAAAAAAAAAAAAAAAACACACACACAGAATAAGACGACACCCTCAAACCCCGTAAAGCTATTTTAAAAGGTAGCCAAAAAGAATTAGCCTGAATCTTAACATACCTAGTGGAAATCCCACTGTGGAAAAGTATTAAAATGATTTGCCGTTGAGGCCTAAGTCATTATCTTTAGAAGAAATAAACAATACCATTTAAATAATTACAGTAGTCTAAAGTCTTTCAGAAAAAGCTCAGACACGATGTCAAAGTTATGAACAGAGTGTAGTGTGTATCTCCCTCCCCCCCTTAAAGCTATTTTAAAAGGTAGCCTACAAGAATTAGCGTGAATCTTAACATACCTAGTGGAAATCCCCCTGTGGAAAAGTATTAAAATGATTTGCTGTTGAGGTCTATGTCATTATCTTTAGAATAAATAAACTATACCTTTTAAATAATTTCTCCAAAAATATTTTATTCAGAGATTTCACGTTAAAAAATTATCCAATCACTAATTACCCCTTTTTTGATCTTGCCCCCTATCAATTCTGAGTTTCCGGCTAGAATTAGACAAAGCCCGTCTTAATCACCAAGCTTTTGTTTTCAGATACAACACGTTTGAAATTTTGGTTCCAAAAAAGGACCCTTTTCTGTAATTATAAACACATATGGTTTAATCTCTGTGATAAAATGAGCATGCGAAGCCTGTTCTCCGAAAGTGTCTGTTTCTTGTAACACAGAAGCTTCTATTTAGATCAGAAAAAGATTTTTTATAACAGGAAAAAAGGGCATTTTTTTTGAACGAAATAACTATTTATACAGAGCAGGGTGGGGGTGGTTTTTGTTTACATAGAGGAAAAAAGCGTACTTTGCTCTATCTAACGAGTATACTATTGTATGGGTTTTTTATTGTTGGGGGTGGGGGGAGGGGGGCTAAGTCCCCCTGAAATTTGAATTTACTCGTAAATGCTTTTTATCTGGAAATAAATTAAAAAATTTAATAAGCTGTACTCACATTGACAATTGCCGAATCCATTGTTTTCAAAGTTAATAATATGCAGTGTACTATGCTCAATATGCTAATACATAATGAAAATTAAATTGTAGTGCATGAACATTTTATACAGATTTTCAAGGACGAATTAAAAACGAATGTTGAGTTACATAATTTCCTGCGTGGTCCCAAAACATGTTTGACTACTTTATATCATACCAGTTTTTTAAGAATGTACACGTGAACTCATAACGTACATTCATTGTGCAATTGACAACAAAAACAGAAAAAAACTTGTCTGCTTAAATTATTATTACGACCAAACTCTCAAAACATGCTTGATCACATTATACCTTGCCAAGTTTAAAAAACCTCGACTTTAGTTTCATAACATGAATTATAGTGTGCCAACTTTTAAAATATTCACGCGTGAGTTTAATGTCTCAGGCATGGGTTTTTCTTGCGCAATTCCAATGTACCGTTCATATTGTATACACTTTTGACCATATTCTTGTCGGCGTGAATATACGATTAGAATGTACGCTTGAAAGTGCCTAATAGATAGTGAATGTACGCTTGAAAGTGCCTAATAGGTTACTACTCCTGCAAAGGAACTAAGTATGGGCACTAAATATTCACGGAGTTGGACAACAACTTTCCGCTTTTCACAATTTGAATAAAATCCAAGGAATAGCTTATAATGATACAACAAAAAGACAACATTGTCCACCATCCTTATCGATTTACAATATTGATAACCCTCTTCAAACAGTCCAACTTGCGCAACACAACTCGTGTTTGCCTCTTCAAGGGTACAACTCAAGCAATATTCCAAGTCTGTATCGGCACTTCCACTGCTAGGCATCACCACTCTCATTCGGTCTTAAAACCTTCCACAGAGGTAGGCAGTTAAACCTGCCTGAAGGCTCAATCAGTCTTGCCTTAGCCTTGGAGTTTGATACAAGTGAATTCCAATCGTCTAGCTTCTACTATTTGCCAAGTGATATTAGAAATTTGTTTATAGATACTCGTTCCTCATGGCAACCACAACAGCCCTTCAAGCAGATTGTATTGCCTTTTTTGTCATAATGTCCAAATATTCCGTCATGCCCAGCTACAAGGACGTGTATTTCTTTAATGTCACTATTAAAAGACGCAAGAGCAGAAAGTGTTTCATTTCAATATATATCTTTAAAAATTTACAGTTATGGAGATACGATCTTTTGATACCCAACTGGCGATACGTCGTAAGCAGTCGGCCTCTAACATGACCAAGAGAAGTCTCTATGTGACTTCCGACTAGTATGTCTGACGTTGACATTTCTTCAAGGTCCTAAAATAATTTCCAAAACAAAAATAAACGTTTGAGTACCGTACATATCTAAACCGAATAATTTGAAATTACAATTAAACACAGGATAATTGTTATATAGTAAAGAGATAAATAAATCTTTAACAATTAAAGATAATTGCGGGAAAAATTGCTTTTGACGTAAGAGTTGAAGCGAAGATTTCTCGGTAACTAGCCGGAATTTCCAACCCTGGAACCAACAGACACACACGCACACACACACACACACACACATATATATATATATATATATATATATTGTGTTAAATAATTGCTTCAAGCTATTCAATTTGTATGAAATAGTAAAAGTATACCATAAAAAGAATATGAAAAGATTTTTAGGCGTTTCAGTTGGTCCAGTCTTGGAAATTCCGGCTAGTTACTGGGGTATCTTGAGTTCAACTCCCATACCAGCAGTAATTTTTCAAGCAATTATCTTTAATTAATACCAATAAAAAGTGATAATAGTACATTTTTACCAATGCATAAGCAAGAAGGTTTTTTCTTTTTTTTTTTTTATTTTTTTACTTTGAAAAACTTTGACGGCTGAAGTAACATATTTTACTACCGTGATCCGTAACGAAAGCAAAGCAAATATTCCCCAACATTTTTTTTCAACGGGTAGTGTAAAATTCTGCTGATGAAGCCAAGTTAAACTCCTGCCAAAAAGCTGAAAATTTAACAACACAAACAGTGAAAATTTAAGATTTTTAGGTTTTTCAAAAACTCTAGATTTTTTTAAGCTACTTACCCAGACTAAAACTTTTTCGTTGTTTTTGATGGCCCAGAGAATCTTGTCACTAAAACTGCGAAATTGAAGGCAGTTTAACTTGTCTTTTGAAAAAAAAAGATTATTCTAGAATTCACACCCCTCGTTTGATGTTTAATCATTTCATATTAACTGGAGCAGGGAGGGGTGGGGGGTCTTTTGGGACGAAGTTTTAGATATTGAAGTCTTGGGAACTGAAATAAAACTTTGATTGAAACTAGGTAAGCTGCTTAAACATATAGTTTATTTAGTCCATTACTTTTCTAAGAATTTGAAAGAAATGTCTGCAAGAGAAGAAAACATCAATGGTAATTACCGCCATTGGCAAAACATTAATGGCGTTGATGGTGCTAGACTAGTAAAATTGAATCTGGCTTTCGCTATTTTTTTATGTTATAATAAAAAAGAAAATTGTTTAAAAATATTTCATGTATAATAACGTGGAGAGGACATTTGCTTTTATGCAGGTTTGTGGGTGGGGGGGGGACAGACCATTTATTTTTCCCCTTTATCATTTTACTTTTTTCTATTGTCTATTTGGGCTTTATTTTGTCATTCATACCTATTTCTGTTCATTCTAAGTTTTACTTCTTATATGAATTGGTTTCTGCTTGTTTTGAGTTTCATGTTCCTTTTTACTTTTAATTGAAGATTTTTTTTTCTTTGATTTAATGTTTGAACGGATGCCGGAAGAAGCTGAAATTTGATTTTCAATAAAATCACGTAAGATTTTAAGACAAGCTACCCTTGTCTCGGATATTGGCCTGCTAGATTCTGCTTATCTTTCACTATAAGCTTAGGATTCATGGGAATATTTACTTTTGGCATAATTAATTATGATGTCAGGTTAACTTCTTCTTGTTTTGGGTAAAAAAAAGACAAAAAACGACAACGGATCTAAATATTGGCCACTCAGGAAATGAAAGGGGGTAATCTATTGAAGCGTAAATTCAGGGAACGCCCACTTTCTGACACTTGGTGTACATTTCGGAGCGCCACTTGTACTGCACAGCTCCGCCACACGTAGCATAGTTCTGCCATGTAACTGCACAGCTGCACATGTACTGCACAGCTCCGCCACACGTAGCATAGTTCTGCATATGGTCATTGCCAAGTAAGTGATTTCTGAAAGTTGGCTGATGGGCTTAAACCGCCCTTCCCCGCCTCGGCGTAAGCCATGTGAGCTGCTGTAAGGCCATGACTATTCTTGTTTTCCTTTTAATTTCTGCTATTTTATTCTATTAGTAATAATCGTAGGAAAAGTTGAAGACTAATATTCCCAATCATATTCTTTTTTTTTTTAGAAGAGAAGAATGAAATCCCGGATGCTGGTGTTCTTCTTCCTCCAAAAGATCCAGAAGGACCGGGTGAGTTAGGTAAAGCCGTAGTCCTTCCAAAGGATCTGACACCCGATCAAAAGAAGCTAGTTGACGAAGGCTGGAGCAAAAATGCGTTTAACCAATACGTGTCCGATATGATTTCGATACACCGAACTCTTCCAGATGTTCGAGACGACAGGTAATTTATATTGGATACTCTGAAGGTGTTACTTTAGGAATTATTATTAACAAATAATTATTGAAGTGCATTCTTCGCTTAGCTGCTTGTCATTAGCTTTGTTTTTTTTGTACCTCTCCCCCCCCCCTCTCTCTCTCCCTATCCCTCTATTTTCGCCTCAGTCAATTGGTTTTCGCTTTTTTTTTTTTTTTTTTTTTTACCAAAGTTGCATTCTAAGATATAACCCCTAGCAACTTTATATTAATTACAGAAGTTACTTAAAGTTGACATCCACTGGGAACGGTTGTGAAGTAGCTAAAGGCCTATTAGGCTTATAAGGGCATAATCTTCATAGGTTTTGATTGTATCCAGTAGGTATTTGACCTACTTATTCTAAATCAATGACTTTAAAACCCGTCTCTGATTGCGAAATGCCAGAATTGTCAGTAGTTTTAAAGGCCCTTCATCTCCTGGGCAAGACCATATTCCTAGTAAGGTAGTCAAACTCATTCTTTCTTTTATTCTTCCTGCCCTAACCAGATTTATTAATATCTCTTTTGAAAAAGGTGTATTCCGAAGTGCTTTAAAGTGTGTTCCTGTTATTATTCTTTTCAAAGCTGAGCACGGAATGATCCAACAAAGTATCTTCCCATATCTCTTTTATCAGTGTTTAGTAAAATTTTTGAAAGGGCTTTCTTCTTCTAGATTTTCATAATTCCAAACACATTTTCCATGATTTTCAGTTTGGTTATAGGGCATATCACTACTGAGCATGCATGTGTAACTCTCGTGAATTATTTACACAGCTCTTGATTCTGGTTTGATACCTGTTGCTCTTTTTCTCGATGTATGAAAAACATTCGAATCATTAATAAACAAGATTCCTCTTTGGAAATTGTTCTTTATTGGTATAAGGGGTAGTACTTATTTTTGTTTTGTTTCATGTTTATCTGATCAAGTCATCTCGGCTGATCTGCTCATTTGTAAGCCTTCCGGAAAAGAGTTTGGTGTTTCACAAGCATCTGTTACTGGGCAAATGCTCTTTTTAATTTATGTTAATTCGGTTAACAGTTCAAGAGCACGTCGTTTCTGGATGCACTTGTTGCTTTTGCTGATGACAGTACTCTTGGCACAGCCAGTAGAACTGAGTCTAATCTATTTTCAAAGATGATAGCCCTTTTTGAAAGAGATACCCAGCGGTTTGATATAAGTTACTTCGCTTTAGACGTTGGAAAGCCATGCTTTCGCGTTTTCTCAAGAGTCTCCAAGACATGCCATGACTTAAATGAAATACATTTATGAGGAGGTTCTCCTGAGTAGAGCTAAAGATCATTATGTTCTATTCCTAGGCATCTTGCTTAATGAAAATCTTTCATTTAAGTATAATATTGACCTGATCAAGATGCAAGTCTCCAGGACTCTTGGAACCTTCAGAAAGCTAAAAAGTGCATTTCCATGGTCGGTTCTTAGAATCCTTTTCTACAGCCTGGTTCAGTCATATGCTTGGTTTTGTCCAGCTATTTTGATATCAACCTTTCCCGTGCCATTGAAGCCACTTTCAAAACTTCATGATAAAGCCAGAATTATTATTCAGGGAACTAACACTTCTTTCATTTAAATTCTTGTTCGGCTTGAAACCTCTCTATCTTCTGTCGTGTGCTTCTTTCGCTTTTTTACAATAGCATTGCCACCTTCCTGCTACCCTGTGTAATAATATGCCTTTTATTCTTGGTCAATCGTCTTATCCTCTCCGCAGTTTCCAACAATTTACATATCAATCATTCTCGATCATTGGGGTCTGACTTCAACGCCCGAATAACTTTTAATATGATTTAGAACATGCTCCCAGAGTCTGCACGAAGCTGCTACTTGTTGGGTATCTTCGAAAAGAATGTCAAACATTTTCTAGTTAATAATTGATTTTTTTTTTGGCTTCCCCTGGAGTTGATGTCTCTGGATTAGGTTTGGGATGTCTGTTAGAAAATGAATTCAGTTTTAGGGTTATTTCAGTTTTTTGATTGTTTTGGTTTAAAATCATACCCTTTCACTCTCCTCCCTTTTCACTCCCCTTCCAACTTTCTATCATTCTAATAATATTTTCGATATGCTTGAATCTGATAGTGAGACTGGTTATGACAATGGTACAGTTTTACTTCACTAAAGATGTCCGTTAACTATCTGTGTAAAGGTGACCGTGACAGTAGACTCATAGTTAATTCTCTGTCGTTCCAGCTGTTACGACAACGTCAGCTGAAACGAAAAGTTGTGTTTACTGCAATAGATGTGACTATAACTTGTGTTTCCCCAAATACGAACACAAATAACTCAACAAATAATACCGTGTATCTAGAGCATTCAGTTAGTTGTGTTGGCTACACAAAGTTTAACTCATAACATCAGAACCCTCTTGTTGATTTGGGTAGTGGGGTTGGTTTTTTTTTTTTGCGTTGGGATTTGTTTGGGTGTGATTTTGAAAATTATTATATTTTTGGGCTAGAGTATTAACGATATCCTCTGGTATGAAGTAACCTATGTTTCGACAGTGTCTACTAAAGCGTTTATATTTTTATTCCGTTAGTATTTGTTTATCTCTTTTTTGAGTGTTAGAAATCAGCTTATCCGATTTAGGTTCAATGACTGTAAACCAAAAGGTGCTTTATTTTTACATTAAGATTCAATAGCTGTAGAAATCAAAGTTTCTTACTCTTTTTTGCCACATTCCATTAAAATGTAAATTTACTACCTTAGAACTTTTTATGGTTTGCCGCTTCAAGCAACGAAGCAATTTGACACATTGCTTTGGAGTCAGATTGCAATGAGTGGGCGTTTCTCTTATAGCTAAATATTAGTGTGGTTAGTGATGGTATTCGGAGGTTCTGATTCTCATTTTTTTTGTGTACCCCTCTTGTCTTTTTGTACCTATTATTTTTTTGCCTGTAACAAGAGGACTCAAAAGAGAGACGAGGTTAGGTTAAAACTTCGGTTGAATGTTATTTTACTCCGCAGAAAGATTGTCGATTGGAGTGTCGAAAGAATCTGATTATGGGAGTGTCAGAGAACACCAGATTCTCAAATCAGATTGTCAATCAAAATTGAATTTGTTTAAAATCTAATGGTCAATTTTACCACCCGATATTTAAGGTTAGCTTTAGACATGTCTTTTTTTTCAGATTTTTGAGTCCATTTTTTGTCATTAGAATCCAATTATTGAAAAAACATTTTTGATTTGGCAGCCCCTACGTCTTGTTCTGTCTTTGTCTATATAATTTGCTTCTATTTGAACCGGCTCTGATTCTCATGCTTTGAGAGCTTCTATGCCTGGTGGGTTTTACTTAGTCACCATTGGACTTCTTCTAGGTTTTATTCCTCCCAATTTAGCTAAGGTTCGATTTTAATCTGTTGTAAAAGGTTGATGTCAGGAAGAATAACTGGATACAAGCTGATATATAAGTATGTGATGTAAATGCTATATCTCAATTCAAGTTTGTCATAGTATCGTAGTTTTGTTTCAGGGATTTTCTAAGTTAGTACCTTTTAATGTATTAAAAGACTTTTAACTCTCCGTATTTTGCACATTACGTTTGACAAAGGAGAAATTATAATTACCATTCACTTTAATAGTGCCAAATTGGAGGTAAAGCTATTTTTGAAATATTATTGCCTTTGTGGCATCAAATACAAGTGTTTGATGATTGTGTTGATAATTGTCAGATGCCGCTTTTACTATAATGGGAGGTTACATACCGACCATGAAAAGAGAGGGGGCACCGAAAAGGTGTTCTGAGAAATAAAATAGACGGGTATTAAATATTAGTATGCAATTTATCACCTTCATGGGGACGGTCTAGACCCAAAACCCCCCTCCTTGGTCAGAACTTTTACAGAAAGCCTTGCTAGTTGTGGTGTTGTTGGTTTTATAGAGGAGGTGTAGTGAGGCCCGTACACAGAATCATTTCAAGGAGGGCGCTAAAAATCAAGAATAGATGGATTATATGGAAACTATTAAATACAATTTCCTCGTTTGCGACAGAACGTTTGAAATCGCGTATTTTTTCAAGAATCAGAAGACTGCTAAGTCACAAGGCTATTGTACTGTAGCCTTTAGGCATAATTATGCTATGTATTAATCTCACACATTACGTAATCAGGTTTTGAACAATCATGCCTGACTCATTTTGGCGGTTGGTCATTTAATGCATTTCGTTGAATTTCTTCAGTTAAAGTTGAAACTCTATAGGCTATTCTGCCAACAGCCTATATAGCATTGTGTGGTTAGTGGCGCCGATTCACGGAAATGTGGGGGAGGGATAAATTGTATATTCAAAATCTATAGAGGAGGGGCGGGGAGCAATTCTGTTTTTTTTTTCGTTGAAAACACAAAAAAAAAGTATTTATAAAAATCTAGGGATGAGAGAAAAAATTAAAGGGACAGTTGCACCCCCCCCCCCCCAATTTGCACAACTTTGTGTGGTGTTGATCCCTTGTCGTTCTGTCGAACAAACAATTAGTTATTTGAACTAATTCACTAATAAATCATTAGAGCATTTCAAGTAGTAAATTCAGAGAGTTAATGAGTAAATTGAGAGAGTAAATTCAAGATGCAAATTCAGAGAGTATATCGCCCCTAAGGCTTGAAATACACGTTGTCAAAGCTTTTATTTTTACTTTAAAAGACATGAGCTCAGAGAACTATTTCATTTACATGTCAAATTTACTTGTCAGGATTTTCTTTTGAGAAAGAGAGATTTTCATGTCAAGAAATGAAGGAACAAGGCTTATTGTATTTTTGACATAATGTGACTTGTTTCAATTAGGCTAGTCTTTCTTCTTTTTTTTTTAATCATAAAATTATTTAGGATTTCCAGTGCATCTTTAAAATCGATAGCGTCCTTAAAAGAGGCAAATTTTGTCGTTGAACTTTCATTTTCATCATTAATTATTCTTCATAATAATTATTGATGATTATGGCTTTGTGGTTAATTTTTTTTAAGCCTTGGGTTTTGTGGTCTAAATACGTCGTTTGGTTTTTGATATATTTGCATTTTCTCATGTAATTTAAGTTTTTAGTAACACGTCTGAACGTAAATGAGATGTGTACCGTTTGTCCTAATAAATTAAGATGGGTGTTTTCTTTTTAACTTCTAAGTGACTTTACTGTTTCATGGAAATGCAGTGGGGACAAAAATTCATTTTTCAAAGTCTGGGGAGGGGAGCAGTTTTGTTGTTGTTCAATAAAAACACAAAAAATAGCCATTTTTAATAAAATAACAAAAAAGGGTGTTCTTCAAAATCTTTCTACTCGCACTTAAGCTACTCTCAGTGACGCGATCTTTGCTGTTAAAAATCATAGACATTGTTGATGTTAGACTGCCGAACTGTTACGGTGACATACTTCTTTTTGATTGTCCACCTTCTACAGCTTAAATTATTCGCCTTTGTTCACTTATGGAAGACACTTAATCTCTATGGAACTTATTTTGATAGTAAAAATTCCAAAGGTATAAATACAAAAAATGTATAGGACACTTGAAAATTTGAATGAAGAATGGGAATTCATATCTATTTGGTGTAAAGAAAAGACTGTTGATGAAAACAAGCATTGACCTCAAATCAACGAGAGCAAAGAAGCCATGAAATTAAATTATAGAAATGTCAACGAGCAAAACGCCATTGCCAAAAAGATCAAGTCCCATTGATGTATTTAAAGGAACTGGGAAGATGCTTCTAATCATCGAAAGATTATAATCAACAACTTTGAAAATATTAAGTGGGACTGTATATCGTAAAGGCCTAAAATATCCCCCTTGTAAGCAATTAACTAAAAAAACAAGTTTATTTTTTAACTGAAAGTAAGGAGCGACATTAAAACTTAAAACGAACAGAAATTACTCCGTGTATGAAAGGAGCTGTCCCCTCCTCAACGCCTCGCTCTTTACGCTAAAGTTTTTATTGTTTTAAAGAATAAAGTTGTAAGATAGAGGCAAACTTTAGCGTAAAAACCGAGGCGTTGAGGAGGGGACAGCCCCTTTCATATACGGAAAAATTTCTGTTCGTTTTAAGTTTTAACGTCGCTCCTTACTTTCAGTTAAAAAATAAACTGGTTTTTTTAAACTAATGCAAAAATCTGAACGTTTTTGAATTAATGCAGCTTTGATTTTGGCTCACCGTACATAAATAATTAAAACGAAATTCGTGTATTAATTTTCTTTTTTGGCTAATTGGCTTTCTCGAAGTTTTGTTCTGACGTAACTTACGAATTAACTTACGTAATAAATTTCTATATTCGTATGTTTTTATTTCGTATATTAGGGAGTACGCTCCTTATTCGATACCTCGCTCTTTACCCAAAAGTTTGAATTTTGTTCAACTCACAGATCCCTGAATCACAAAGGCTGGTTATTTAGAATAGATAGCTCTTTTGAAAGTACTAAAAAAACTTTGGCGTAGAGAGCGAGGTATTGACTAGGGGGCGAACCCTCTCATATACATAATAATTTCTGTTCGTTTTAAGTTTTAATGTTGCTCCTTACTTTCAGTTGAAAAAAACTTGTTTTTTTATTTAATTTCTTATCGTTTTTTAAATAATGCTGCGAAATCTGGAAATGTCCCTTCCACCAAGTTAATATACTCCATTGAAAGATCCTCCCCCGTAACCCCCACTCTGACCCCGACCCCCCACGAGAAAAAAATCCTCCTGAAAACGCCTGTATACTTCCCAATAACCAATACTATGTGTAGACAATGGGCAAAGTTTATAACTTGCAGCCCTTCCCCCGGGAACTCTGGGGGATTAAGTCGTCCTCAAAGACATATTAATAAGATTTTTCGACTATGCTGAACAAAATGGCTATCTCAAAATTTTTATTTGGGTGACTTCGGGAAAAAAATTAGCGTGGGAGGGGGCCAAGTTGCCCTTTAATTTTTTTTTGTCACTTAAAAAGGGCACTAGAACTTTTAATGTCCGTTCGAATGATCGAATGATCCCTCTCACGATGTTCTAGGACTACTGGATCGACATGATTACCCCTGGGAAAATAAAAAACAAACACAAAACAAACAAATAAACACGCATCCGTGATCTTTCTTCTGGCAAAAAATACAAAATTCCATATTTTTGCAGATAGGAGCTTGAAACCTCAATAGTAGGGTTGTCTGATACGCTGAATCTGATGGTGTGATTTTCATTAAAGTTCTTTGACTTATAGGGTTGTTTCCCCCTTTTTTTGAAAATAAGCAAAATTTTCTCAGGCGTGTATGTTTTGATGGGTAAGACTAAACTTGGTGAAATTAATATATTTGAAATCAACATAAAAATTTAATTCTTTTGATGTATCTATTGGTATCAAAATTCCGTTTTTTAGCTTTCCGGTTACTATTGAGCCGGGTCGCTCCTTACTTACAGTTCGTTATTACGTACTGTTTGATTTTGGCAAACAGCTTCTTTCTTATGTTTTTATTTTTAGTTCACTGATCCTGTCTTTAATAAAAGTTTTATCCCACTGCCGCTTAAAATCCAATGGCGATTCTGGTCTCTCTTGCGCCTGGGACAAAATCTTGATTAGCCCAGTCTCCTCCCACAAAATTTTCAGGCCAATTTTTTAACAGAATTTTCATTTATCAACACAATTATTTTTAGTTTATTAATTAATTCATAGATTATATAATTATCTTTCTTATTTTTTAGCTTATTATTATTAAAAAAATTTTTTTTGCTGATTAATTCACAATCTATTAATTATTTTTATTTATTATCTATGCCCTCTACTTTACTTTAATAAAAATGAAATTTCAAAAATTACAAAATGATTATAACCTTTAGATTGTTTATTAAAAATTCTGCGCCCCTGAAATTTCTACGCTCGGGGTAAGTGCCCCATCTCTCACCCCCCCCCCCCCCCTATAACCACCCCTGACAAAATCTGTCTATTTTTCATTTCCAGAATACTGAAGATTCGCTCCTTCTTGTTTTTTCTTTCTGGTTTATTAGAGAATGCGTTTTTAATTCCGTGTTAATGGTGTTCACACCTGCCCTGTACGCTGAAAATCATTTTCGGGGGAGTGGCTCAAATTCGACAAAGCAAATTTTTTTTTTTTACGCACACTATTCAAACTGTGTAACAATTTATGTAAATTAGGATAATTCACAGGTGGGAGAAGGGTATGCTAGCCGCTTGAATCAGAAATCTTATATAATACATCTGAGATAGGTGCTATCCTAGGGACCAAAAACATCCGTGAATAAAGAAATCATTCTCGAGAACCAAATAATACAAAATTGAATTTTTCAGTTTTCAGCTTAATGCTTATGAATTACAGCACCCAAAAATATTCTTGTATCTCATTATGTTTAAATAAATTATGTATAGATCAATAAAATTATTTTATGTAAATATATAAATTGTGCGTAAATATTTTGTTACATCTTCTAACTTAGTGCTATTCGTTCCTTTTTTTTCGTCTACTTTCAAGGTGCAAAGAAAAAGACCGCTATTTGACGAAGTTGCCAATGACGTCAGTTGTCATATGTTTTCATAATGAAGCATGGTCTGTTTTGCTTCGTACAGTTCACAGTGTTATGGAAAGATCACCAGATAATCTGCTCAAAGAAATCGTTCTGGTCGATGATTTCTCTGATATGGGTGAGTTATAACCCTATTTCAATTGAAATTCTTGTTTCGTATGAATAAGTTTTTAAGAATACCTATAAAATCTTTGGAAAATCTTGAGATGTAATTGAGACTATATATATATATATATATGTATATATATATATATATATATATATATATATATATATATATATATATATTATATATATATATATATATATATATATATATATATATATATATATATATATATATATATATATATATATATATATATATATATATATATATATATATATATATATATATATATACCCATTAATTATTTTAAACCCATTACTGAACTTTGTCACGAGATCTATGCTTGATGGTGCGAAAATTGATCTGATTATCAGAAAAGCTGTAAGTTTTTTTCATCATGGTACTATTATCAGTGCTAAAGAGTTTCTGTATAAAGAGCTGAATATTCAGAGACGGTGTGTGAAAAATGCAAAGGATGAAGATAATGTATTTGACATTTGTAAACAGTTAAATCAGGCAGCAAAGGATAATTTGCCTATTCCCACTTTTGTTATATTCTCACCTTCTGAAACACCAACGATCGGGGAGGCAGTCTCGGCTCCTTTAGTCTCAAAAGTTAATGAACTCTCTCGGGAAATTGACGGCTTTTTAGAGAATGCGACGCATTCAGGCCTTTTTGGTCTGCTAGAATTGATACCAATATAGCAATTAACCCTGCCCCACCTCTTACGGTTGCCTTTATGTTAGAAAACTGTCTAGCAAACCTGACCTCACCTAATGCTCGCAATGACTTTGTCAATAAACTTTGCCCTGAGGCCTCAGGTGAAATAAGTGAACTTAAAAAATCGGCTTCGGAATGGAAACTTGTTGTTAAGTCAAAGCGTTCAGCGAATAAAATCGCCAAAAATGCTAAAAACAGTACCTCAGGCATCTCGGTGAGTGTGAAATCCCCACTGTTCATAGGGATCCTGAAAGGTGTACAGATCCAATACGATGAGAATCAAGTAATATCTCTTGTACCAAATTACGTGAAAGTTTCACAGTGCGGAAAGTTCCGAGTGTTCAAGGTTTACTTTGAGTCAAAACAAAACCTCGATCAGTTCTTAAAAGTTTCTGCGAAAGTTGGCTACGAAAAGCTTTCTGCACAAGCATTTGTATATCTCCCAAAGCGTTGTTTCTAATGTCATAAGACTGGGCATCTGGCCTCGCAGTGCTCTAATCGGGCCCTCTGCTCTCGCTGTGGATCATGCGATCACACCTCAAACAATGCCTCTCCGTGTTCGGAAAAAATGTTCTGTCTAGAATGTGAAGTTACCGGCCATGCTTGTTAAAGTGTAAAGTGTCCTAATAACAACAGTCAACTAGCAAAGCCCATGGTATGACATGGATGTGTTTACTACTACGCAAGCTGTACTTTCGTGGAATATTAATGGTGGACTCTTAGTCAAAATTCCTGTGATAAAAGGTTTGCTTTCGAATTTTGACGTATTGTGCTTGCTAGAACATTTTTTGACGAGTCTTAGTTTAGGTCTTCTGAAAATTGACAATAATTCTACTAGCTATTCGGTGCCCGCTAAACGATCTGCTTCCAGTGACCGCCCCTCGGGTGGTATTGTGATGCGTGTTAGGACCTCGTGCCGGTCGAGTATTTTTGCTTCATGTGATTTTTTTCTTGCTGTCCGTGTAAAAGAGTATGTTATTGTAAACGTCTATCTCCCAACAGATTATCGCAATGACCGATCGGAATTTTTATTTACTTCTGCGTGTGAGAAACTAGGGTCTTGCCTTTCAAAGAGTCACTATTTAGGTCAATGCTGTACTACTGGAGGAGATTGTAAATTTGTGGCAACTCGTGACTTATTTTTGTGCAATTCTTGTTTGTCTAGTATTTTTGGTAGTAATATTCGGACGTTCTTAGAATTTCTAGACAATGTCCAAACAAATCTTTCACGTTACATGTAAGACCTTGGAAATGCTCTTTCTTCTGTAGACCTCCAAATGTCACCTGTTCACGTCGTTACTGATTTCCAACTATCAGACCACCTTCCAATATCTGCATCTATTTATTGTTCCTCTGCTCAGTCTACTCCCACTACACAACCACTTGAGCCCCACGCCCAATTTTACAGGGACTGGGAAAATATCCAAGTTGACCTTTTTGCTGCAGTAACTAATTCTGTCCTTCATAAAATTCATGTTCCGTTCCAGCTGCTCATGGAAAATCCGCAAGTTGATGCAAATGAAATACGGATGTTGCTAGATATCTATCTTGCACAAATTTGCCATGCTCTGCGATGCGCAGAAAAAGCCAGTATACCTCTTAAACGTATACGTCGGGGTGTCACAAAGCACTGGTCCATTAATCCGAGCCTAGTTGAAGGTTGGAGAAAATCCAAATTTTGGTACCATTTGTGGCTCCAGTGCGACCGTCCTCGCTCTGGCTGGGTTTCTGACATTTGTCTATCTACCAAAAGAAACTTTGCAAGAGAAATATATATCCACATGAACCAGATAGTTGAAGAGACGCCCCAGCAAGCTTCTCTGTCCCAACCTTCCTTCTGGAGAAATGTTTCAAGAGATCCTCTTAGCGCCCGCCTATCTGCTCAAGTTATTCCTGATTCCGAATGGAATTCATACTTCTCAGCTGAATTCTCCCCACCAGATGCCGCCCTACAGTCCGAATATGAAGATAAGCTTGATAAATTTCTGTTTAGGTGTCCATACGACAATTTTGTTGTTTCAGCTGAGTCTGTTCTGCGAGCAATCCAACGCCTAAGGCGCAAGAAATCTTCTGGCATCGATAAAATAAGCGCTCTTCACATTCTGCATGGAAGCGAGCTGCTGGTAAAGCATATTGCTCTTTTGATGCAGATGATTGTTACCCAAGGAGTTGTACCGTCTTCTTTCTCAATCGGAGATCTCACTCCAATTCCAAAGAAAGGTAAACTCGCAACCCAGTGCTCGTCCTTCCGCCCTATAACAGTGGCCACTACCTTCTGTAAGCTTTTTGAACTTCTGTTCATTGACCAACTGAACGCAAAATGCTATGTTCCACCTAACCAATTTGGATTCCATACACGTATCGGTTGCGCCCACGCTTTGTCGGTTGTCGCGAACGCATTGATCGATGCTGATGCATCAGGTGAAACTCTCGTGTTGGCTGGGCATGATGTTCGTAAAGCGTTCGACTCTCTCATTCACGCCGCTATGCTACTCCATGCAGCAAAATGTGAAGTGAGCCCCTCATATATCAGAGCCCTTTGAGACATGTATTATCGTCTTAATGTTTGCCTAATACTTCAGCCATTAGCTAAAGTTGACGGCTCTCAAGTTTATGCATCAACCCCTAATATTTTTGTCAATGTTGAAAAAGGTACCCGTCAAGGTGCTGTTTCTTCCCCTTCACTCTTCAATAATGTAGTTCTTGATGCACAGTCAGCTGTTCCCACATCATTCATCTTTGCCGGTCTTGATTTATCTCTCGTATGTTATGCAGACGATATTCTGAATGTGAGCCGCACTATCCAGCGCATAAGCGAGACTTTCGCAACGCTACAATCTGAGTATGCGAAACTAGGTCTTCAGTTCAATGCTGAAAAGTCCGAAGTTGTATTCTTCAATTGGAAGCAAGCGTCACCTAGGGATTTTCCTCTCGGAAATAGTAGGATTAAGCCAGTAGATCATATCACCTACGTCGGTCTTCCCATTGGTTCGTCAGTAATGCACACGCGACAACTACTAATTGCTCACATTCAGCGTAGAGTTTGGTTATCATAAGCTTCTTTTGTATCTAATAAGTTACAGTTCAACCACCATCTTCTCTCAAAACTTTTTAGCTCTGTCACTCTACCGAATTATCTGTACATATCGCCGTTTTAGAAAATGCTAACAAAATCTGACAAGTCAAAAATTCGTTCAGTTTTCTTCCGGTTCGCAAAATATCTATTACGTTTTCCCCCTTGGACGCGCAATTCTTATCTGATTAGAAAATACAGCATTGCTGACCCCATTATAGCCGTGGAAAAGCAAATTCGTGCTTATAATTCCCGTTTAATGAAGTTGAATTCTCCCTGGTCGTCAGTATTAACCCATTAGTTAAGATGTTTTTTTTTTTTTTTTTTTTTTTTTTTTTTTTTTTTTTAAGTGTTTTTTTTCGCGGTTATTTTAATTTGTGTTTGGTTGTTTTTTTTTTTTTTTTTTTTTTTCCAATTACGGCTTGTTGCAATGATTTTAATATTATTTATTTTTGTTCAGTATTTTGGAGCCTAAAAAAAAAAAGAAACATGTCGCGTACCTACAGAGCGGTGTATAATTGTGTTTTTCCTTCTCGTTTTGTGTAATTTGTTTTAAGTGCTGATTTAGATCTTAGCTCCAGCGTTCGTCAATACAAACCACATGTTTAACTCCTAAGTTTATGTGTATTGCTTTTTTTTGTTGTTTTGCTTATTGCTCCGTCTTTTCCTTTTTTGTATGACGGGTTTTCCAATAAATAATAATAATAATATATATATATATATATATATATATATATATATATATATATATATATATATATATATATATATATATATATATATATATATATATATATATATATATATATATATATATATATATATATATATATATATATATATATATATATATATATATATATATATATATATATACTCAAAATAGTGGAAATCCGCTCTTTCCTGTAGTACCTTTGTTACTTTTAAAGTTACTATGAGATTCGATTTCCGTTCGGATGAGATTTCAGCCAACAATCTGCGATCCCTTTTTGATAGGATCACTCCAGGTAACAAAAAAAAAACTAAAAAAAAAAAAGATAAATAACGGCGCATCTGTGACCATCTTTTAGGAGCTATACAAAATAAACTGCAACCCAAATAAACTAATTATGCTTATTTAGGGCAACCCCTTTTTAGCGGGTATTTTCCTCTTTTTAGTATTAAGCCAGTTTTCTTATGCTAATAATTTTATATGAACATTACCTATTTAGAATCAACATATTAAGTAAGTTCTTTTGATAGAAACAGTTTTCAAGCTTCTGTTTTTAGGGTTTTAAATGCTAATACAAGGGTTTCGTTTTACTTAGCGCTCATTACTTAAAGCGGTTTATTATCATGCAGCCAAAACTTTGCTAATTAATGTGTAATGTAGATTTGTAGATTGTTGTGTAATTATTTTACTGGTATATGGAAAATAAATCTATCTGTCTATCTAGCTATCAAAAATAAAAATAGTATTAAAATGGTTTTTGTTTCAGTAATTTTTTAATAATAAAGGTTCGAGATTAGATCTTTCTTTATTTCTGATATATTGATTTTTATTATTTATTAAATTTATATGTTCAGTTTTTTTTATTATGTGTGATGAATTCCCAACCGATCGCTTTTTCAAGCATTTTTTTGCTTTAGTGCGACTTGTTGTCATATTGAGTTTGGTTTTTGTCAATAAAATTGTTTAGATTGAAATTGAAAATTGAAATTTAAGACGTACCTTCTTTACATATATATATATATATATATATATATATATATATATATATATATATATATATATATATATATATATATATATATTTATATATAATTCTGGTGTAACATATGAGATGTGCCTTTTTTGCTCAATAAAAATATTAGTTTTGTTGTAATTTAAGTCTAAGCTAACTACATCTATTCCTTTCTTGCTATAAATAAAAAGTTGTGCCACATCTAAGATACGATATTTTTCATTAGTAAAAAGATGGCCCTCTGGTTTGAAATTACTTAGCGAAGTAGCTATATCCCAGAGTTCTGCCGGTTTTGCTTCGCCTGTCACAATGGTATGTCAAGTATTTAGCTGCATTTGTTACCCCGGCATGTCAGATGTGTCGAAACACACTAATGTTTACATAAGCTAACAAACTGCACATGACAAAAATATGCTTCGGGTATAAGGGCATTTTGTATGTGATATAAATTTTATATGTGATATATATCCAAAAATATGATCACATTCAAGGGCTGAATGTTAGACTGAATTGTTAGCGATGCTATTTGTTTCTCAACGTAAAATAATAATAATCACAATGAACTGCTAATATTAAATCTATTAGTATTATTTGTGTTTATTTCTTTTTTTGCTGTGTAGTGTGTATAATATGCGCCACATGACGACGAAATTGTGTTTCCTGCCAGCGAAGATTTTGGCATTACTAAAAATGCGATTTTTCGTGTATAACTCACCAATATGACACCCTTCAATCTTTAGGACATTCTTATGGAAGTACCGGTTTGTTTTCAGTTTTAATAATAATAATAAAAAAGTACCTTTTTGAGTTTTTCCTCTTTTGTAATTAGTTTCATGTGTTTTTTTCTTTTTAATATTTTGTTCTCTAATTTAGTTGGAAAATGTAGCTAAAAATTGTTTTTGTTACCTTAGGACTGTCATGTTTTAAAACACGTTGTATTCAATTTACAAATTTACTTTTCAAATTTACTTTTATTCACTTAGTTTTTTTTAGAACATTTAAAATCTCAACTTGAAGAATATATGGCTCAATATCCCAAGGTGAAAATAGTGAGGGCATCTAAACGGGAAGGATTAATTCGGGCTCGACTTCTTGGATTAAAACACGTCACAGCGCCTACTGTTACTTACCTTGATTCTCATTGTGAGTGTACTGAAGGTAAGGTATTTTTCTATTCCGTATTTCGGTGCTTCAACCTTGAATTAGTAGTCTTGGAAAATGGGAAAGCGTTGAAATCATTTGTTTATCCAAGAATATCTCCCATCCAAATTTTGCCTAGGACTTGGACAGACATAAAAGAAAGAAAGAAAATGCGCAAAATCCTTTTCTTCTACTGATTTTTTCCAAGGCTTAGTTCCTGTATAGCTAGAAAAACACCAATTCTTTATTGATAATTTTTACAAACAACTAATAATTAGTTATAAACTTATTAAAATAAGAAAGAAAATACAAATTATCTCACACTAAACATCATGGGAAGCTAAATTACTTCAATAATTACTGAAATATATTAGTGATTGAAAAAATCCCGTAGGCTATTCATAGTCTAGTTAAAAAGTGAAAAAGTTAGTTGACGGTAACATTTGACGGTGGCATTTGACATGTTCCGTTAACCGTCAGTTAACATGACGGTGACATTTGAAATGTTCGGGTAACCGTCAGTTAACATGACGGTGACATTTGGCGGTAAACGGTCCAGATTTTTCTTAAATTAAAAGAAAAAAAAAACTGAATTCCCGATTGAAAAAAGACAAATATTTGGTCATATACCTTGACTGGCTTTGTTTACACTATGGAGCTAACTAAGCCTAGGGGGACTTGGTGCTAAAATATAACTACTAACACAACATATTATTAATTTATTTGGAATTATTTTATTCTTGTTCTAAAAATTTAAATTTCTAAAGAAAATGAAACTGAAAAATAAAGCTGGTCTTGGAGACGAACTATCAGCAATATCGAATGTCTTTGAATACAATAATGAGACTATTGGACCCTATTCTAATTCACAATTGTCATTCAGAATAGTTTATATTCTCACGCCTCCCTCCCCCCCTATTCTCATCGTCATCAAGGATGGCAAAACTTTTGTGCTAAATTGATTTGATCAATGACAAATTTTACGTTTAAAACATGAAGAAGACATTTTTATTAAAGAAAATGGTTTTTTCCTATTATTTGCCAGATTGTGTTGAATTTGTTTCTGAATGTGTTTCATAAGCTGATGATGGAGGAAGGGGGGTATTACAACATACCCGAAAAACATCATGTTCATCTGAAAATTTTCCCGTAAATATAAAAAAAGTGCCCACAGACCTGTTGGGTACACCAAGTCATCTGAAATGGATTTACCCCCATGGGAGCTCTTTTGGGCTTGAAGAAAGTTATAAAGATGTTTTTGAAAGAAGTTGGTGAGAGTGAAACGAATTCCAAATAGAATAAATAGTGGAAATAATTTTGAGTAGGATTTTCATTTTTGGTAGGGTAATTACAGATATTTTTCGTTCCGACTTTAGGCTTAAGACATGCTAGTCTGGTGTATGAATATCTCTTGTTTTTCGACGAAATTACTTTTTTTTCTAAATGTATAAAACCAAACAATAATGTTTTATTGTTTGAGAAACCCTTATCATCTGCAATAATTTCTTCGTCATTTTTGCATGAAGCGGTGAAGACTTAAAATGAAATAGGAATATAATAATGATTACAACTTCAATTAAGACAGAGAAATATGATAATTTTTTCGTAAATACACTAATAAAAGTTGGGCTTTAGTTTACATGACATATATAAATATGCAAAGTTTTCACTGTTCGAATCAAAAGTTGTAACCTTTATAATATTTTCGTTTCGTTTTAATTGTAAATGAAAAAGCATTATGGTTTAAGAAATTATTCAGCTGTGAAGAGGAGACGTAGTTAGTTTTGTGTTTGCCCAGATATTCTAGTCATAATTTTGGAAATCCATAGATGCTTTTATCTACACCTTCGCAGTTACAAATAGGTCTTACCTTAAAGGGAAAGGGGAGAATTATACTTTGAGCAGAATATGATGCCTGGAAATTTTTTTTTTATGTTTCCAGGATCAATATTCTGGGACTTTTAGTACATTTCCCCCGCGGTTTTGCTAGGTAGGGGTGGGGGGGGGAGTTCCCTGATATTTTTTTCTGGTTTACCTTGTTTAGGTATGTTTAATATAAGTGAAAATACAACTTGCTTTTTACAGCCTGGCCTGATTGTTAACTATTAACTGGAGTCATTTTTTTTTTTAAATCTGAAAATTTCAATTTCTGGCACAAAATTCACTTCATCCTTTGCATTTTCATTGAAAACCAGAATAAGATTTTTTGCATTGTCTATAGTTAATCAAATACCGGATGTACTTTATTTACAGAGGTATTTTGTGGTTTCAAAAGTTTTAAGCCGTAGTTCAAATTTATGTTATTTATACTGAAAATGGGCGTTTTTGTCATGTCTGCAAGCTTTCATGTTGAGTTTGAATCCTGGCACAATTGTGTCGACAGAATACTTAATTCTTTCAACTTTTACTTTTGGTTTTGTTTTGCTTTGTTTTCTTTTAATTTCGATGGAAAGGAGTACGAGGGTATCGCTTTCTGGACAACTTTTTAGTTTCTCAAAATTCTTCTTCTGACACAAACGATAATAAGAGCAAGTACATATCATAGGTTGTCTCCTTAAATGCTAAAATGCCAAAAAACACATATCGTAGGTCAAATTATCCTTCTGCTATCTAACGAAGCAACCTACATATCATAATGAATTTTAGTTATTTTTTTTAATTAACCGCAAAAAGGGATTTCTTTGTATTTAGCCGTGCGAACAATATGCAACATCTACCTGTACTATAAAAACTTATTTACAGGTGAAGACAGATGTCTCTGAAATATAAAGAAATGGTTTTTGTCCAGTACCAAAGATGGGGAAAAAGTGCTGTGATGCCCTAGTTGTAAAAAGTCGTGTGTCTTGTGTCTACTTACTAGTGTGGGCAGAAAAATACATAAATTTTGACAACTGTTAGAGTCAATCTGAAAATATATATAGTTCCCTTGGGTGTCGATGGACCGTTGCCAGCGCCATTTTCATGATTCATAGGCTCCCTCGAAGTTAGCTTCTGAAATGCCTTTTAAAGAGTTGGTTACGGCCTTCTGGATGGTGGCAACGTCATCAAAACGGCAACCTTTCAGGGCGGTTTTCAATTTGGGGAACAGAAAAAAGTCTACCGGGCTTAAATCAGGGCTATACGGAGGCTGGGGTAAAGTTGAAACCCCCTATCCGGGCCAGGTACGACGTCACATTGAAGGCGGTGTAGCTCGGAGCGTTGTCGTGGTGGAGCTTCCATCGATCGGCAATCTTTGGTCGTCTCCTCTTCACGTTTCGGTGCAGTCGCGCAAGGACGTCTTTGTAGAAAGCAGCGGTGACAGTTTGTCTTTGAGGCAAAAACTCACTGTATACCACACCATGGTTGTCAAAAAATACAATGAATACGGCCTTCACCTTTGATTTCACCGTTTTCGCCTTCTTGGGGCGCGGAGACCCCTTTGTGTGCCACTCGGAACTCTGGCATTTGGTCTCGCGGTCGTATTGGAAAAAACCATGTTTCGTCGCCTGTTAATACGGCATCTAAAAAGTCTGCTTCACCTTCCAAAACCTCCGCCATTTCACGTCACAGGCAACTCGTCGATGTTTCTGTTCATCACTCAGCACTCTTGGCACCAATTTTGCACAAACTTTCCTCATGTTGAGATTCTCGGTTGCAATGTTGTGTACCGTCGATTTGCACATGTTACGTTTTTCCGCTATGAATTGCGGAATCAACCGACGGTCGGAGTCCAAGAGTCCTTTAAATTTTGACACATATTCATCCGATGAACTCGTCAAAGGGCGTCCAGATCGATCTTTGTCCTGAACTGTTTCCCGCCCGTCTTTGAAGTCCTTGTGCCAACGAAAAACCCGCGCTTTTGACATGGCATGGTCTCCGTAGGCCTGCTCAATCAAAGCAAGAGTCTCTGAAGCAGTTTTGCCCAAGAGAAAGCAGAATTTGATGGTGTATCGCTGCTCTGTCGTCCGCTCTATTTTTTGCTTTTTATTCCGTGACCAAAATGAAAAAAACATCCACACCCTCTCACTGTCCAGAAGCGACTACCACGGGGTGCGATGCTTTGGCAAGACCCCAATAACCGATACCACCTGTTGAGAGCGCTCTGGTGGCGATTGGAAGGTCGCGCGTCGGCCTGTCTCCTTATATTTATTTATATATATATATATATATATATATATATATATATATATATATATATATATATATATATATATATATATATATATATATATATATATATATATATATATATATATATATATATATATATATATATATGTATATATATATATATTATGTATATATATATTTATATATATATATATGTGTATATATATATATATATATATATATATATATATATATATATATATATATATATGTATGTATGTGTATTTATATGTATATATATGTATGTGTGTGTATATGTATATATATCTATGTATATATATGTATATGTATATATGTATATATATATATATATATATATATATATATATATATATATATACAAAAAAAATTTTTAAACACGAAAAACGGGTTTTAATTTTCTAACAAGCAGTTAACTACAAAAAAATTAATTATGCAAAAAAGCACCGAATATTTCGGCCCCACAACCGGTACCCTTTATAAACGTAAAAAAAAAAAAAATAAATAAAGCAAAAAAAAAAAACAACTTAAATTACATTACAATAAAAAGTAATAAAAAAAAAAAGAGAACAAAAAGCAAAAACGAAAGAAAAATATAAATAAATAAGAAAAAAAAACACATATTAATTAAACACTTCCATGCACTGAATGTCTTTCAACTGGCCTCCATTTTTGATAGATTTCAATTTATATACTGGGAGGAGGCGAGTAGAATCAATATAGACATTCAGTACATGGAAGTGTTTATTTAATATATTTCCATTTATATACTGAGAGGAGGCCAGTTGAAAGACATTCAGTGCATGGAAGTGTTTAATTAATATGTGAGTTTTGTTCTTATTTATTTATATTTTTCTTTCGTTTTTGCTTTTTGTTCTCTTTATTTGTTTAGTATGTTTTATTGTAATGTAATTTAAGTTGTTTTTTTTTTTGCTTATTTTTTTTTTTCCTTTGATAAAGGCTACCGGATGTGGGGCCGAAATATTCGGAGCTTTTGTGCATAATTAATTGTTTTGTAGTTCACTGCTTGTTAGAAAATTAAAACCCGTTTTTCGTGTTTAAAAAATTTTTTTTGTTTTTAATGGAAAAGCAGTGTGGTCTAAGAAATTATTTATATATATATTTATATATATATATATATATATATATATATATATATATATATATATATATATATATATATATAACCAGGAGCGTACCGAGCGATTGGGCTGGAAGGGGTAAGGGAGGCTAGACCTTTAACAAATTTAAATGTAAAAGCTGCGTAAAACTAGGTTGACGATTCCTCGAAGATAAATATACAGATTAATGTTTATAAAGACCTAGGTTTTGTTTGCATCCTCTTGTTTTAATATTTCAAACAGCTCAGGATATTTTTTTACTTGACCTCAAGCAGTATTGGTCTCCAACCTTGGTCGGAATGGTATAGCTTGGGTAAAATACTGCCATTAGTAATAAAGCAGACTTTGTGGTCTTGCAGGTAATTTCGTCAAACGCTTCGTGTCACATGTTTTGATGGTGATTGGAAGGGTTTTACTAAATAACATCTTCAAACTACTTGGAAGGGAGTGATCATACGTAAAAGTGATCGGAAGAGGATATTCGTATAAATTTCTGAACCTAAATCTCCTAAATTCATCAACTGTCCGTGTGAAACAATCCATAGGGCTTCAGTCATTATGACGGACATAATAACTGTAAAGCACTGTGAATCGCTGCTTTAAAGATTGCTGGAGTTCATTGTTGGCTCTTTTTTATATTTTAAATTCTGTGAAGTCATTCCAATTGGTGAAGATGATGTTGAAGATACCAGTACTCTCAATAAATACAAGGAATTGGAACTTCCCAGATATAGGTGACAAAATTGCTAATCGATTCTATGGAAAATATATGATTGTAGGATCATATTTGGCTAGAGAAAATTATTGAATTTAAAAATTGAATGAACAAAGCTAAATGATTTTATTTTACAAAAGTGAATTTAATTTCTTTGATCCATAAGGCATTTTTCATTCTTCTTAATGTAGAAAACCCCATATAAGCCGTGTTGGTTGAAACCGGCAACGGAGCCATAAATCTTTTATAGTACATGGACATTGAGGAAGAAGCTATCATCACAAGCATTGAGGGCGTTTACTGCATTTTTGGGTAAAGTTACAATTTGTGGGCCAGGTTCCTTAGTACTTTACTTTTGTTTGACAGTAATCTGGCTGCTGTTACGCCAACCTACCAAAGCTTCAGTTGTGCTACTTAAAAGCTGTGTTCGATTTTGGGGAAATCCCTTTCATAAAGTGGAATGAGCTTTGTGAAATGTTTTTAAATCTTCTTAAGAAAGGAGTTTAACAGTAAGCAGAAGAATTTTAATTAAGAAAGAATAATGATAATAACAACAGATTTGGTTAAAATTTCGGAAAATTCATAAGAGATCCTAAATATGTCAACCGCTTGATCAAGGCTAACAAGAGGTTAGTTTAAGACAAAGAAAAATGTAAGGTTTTACAAGTCGCTCAGTAAAACAGGGTCTATTCAATGTACCTGCAGCTTACGTTAATAAACGCCTTCTTCGTAGGACCACCAAGTAAGGGTCGTGGAGTTGTCATTCGTATGAAAATTAATAAATAAATAGACAAAAGATGTTTTGGCAATAGAGCAACATGCAAAATGTCAGGGTCCTCAGCCTTGTTACAGTCCTGTTTGCACTATATGCAGCTGGGTTTTGTTATGGTTGCCGTGTATATAAGGCTTAGTTCTGGTTGGCTGTTTCCATATGTTTCTTTGCTATCAAGAATGTCTATGTTTTCAAACATCAATTTAACGTCTGAGTTTTTTTTCTTGACGATAAAATCTATATTAAATCCATGAAAATGCTTTTTAGTGGTTTTGAATTAAAATGACTTTGAATAAAAATCAAGTTGCCATCAAGTCATGGCTTATTGGAGAAAAAGCCAAAAACAGATAGTCTGAGTGAGAGGCAAAGCTGGCATAAGTCTTTTTCAAGATTGTATAAAAATGATGTCATTTTCACTTGTTGATAAATAGTCTATCATCCATCCATCCATCCTAGGGCCGAACTAAGGTAGATAGTCATAGAACTATGGGA
Organism: Artemia sp. Qi Xiang Cuo; assembly: GCF_049724085.1. Classification (NCBI taxonomy): domain Eukaryota; kingdom Metazoa; phylum Arthropoda; class Branchiopoda; order Anostraca; family Artemiidae; genus Artemia; species Artemia sp. Qi Xiang Cuo. The sequence goes on from NC_142799.1 coordinate 28,970,779, forward strand.
TGATCGGGATTTTTGGGTTGACTCATGACGGACAATGTCCACTGGATGTATATACAAAATAGGGAATGAATTTGCATGGACTCACGGTCGAAGAAGGAACCGAAATCTAATAATCTCGCCCGCTTAGAGTCTCAGGAGGACTACCGTGTTTCTGGATTGACACATGACCGACAAGTCCCCTGGAGTCAAAGGCGAACGGAGAGACCTATAGTATTCCAAGTGTTTGGGGAAACGCCACAGGTAAACAGCGGGAGTAGCTATGACTCTATTTGGACAAACACTTGTGTGTTAGCTTTTGAAGAGGATCGCCCGTCTAAAGTGTCAGGCAGGCTGACTAAGTTTTAGAATTGACACATGACCGTTAAGTCGCCTGGAATCGCAAGCAAACAAGCGTCCAGTCCAAGGCCTAATAGGGCTCGCCCGCCTAGAGTGTTGGGCCAGGTTTAGCCTCTTGTGATATGGTCCCCACACACGCTAGAGCAAGGGACGTAAAATATGCAAATTGTACTTTGTTTTCTTATAAATTTTATTATTGGGAGAGGGGGGCTTGTTGGATCCTGAGTCTCCAAATAGGCTAAGGATATTTTTGGTTAAAGTTTCAGGGATTGTTGAGGGTAATGTTGGACTTATTCAGATCACACTGTGTGCATTCAGGCTCTCAAAAGGAGCATACAATGTATTGAGTTGAAACTTTCAAGAAATTTTGAGAGGGATGTTGAACTAAATCGAAAGACACTGTATGCATCCAGGTGGTAAAAAGGGTGGACAAAATTCTTGAAACTTGAGAAAATGTTGAACAAAATTCAAAGACACTGTTTGCATCTATGCTCTCAAAGTGGTGAAGTTACCAAATCTTAGGAACGGCTAAAAATATTAAATTGAAATTTTCTGAAAACTTGACGGGGATGTTAAACTCGATCAGAATTCATTATGTGCATCTAGGTTATCAAAAAGACGTATCTGCAATATGTCAGAAGCGTGTAAGGGTATTAAGTTGAAACTGCTAGGGAATATTGAGGGGTGTTGAAACCTTTTTCGTTTGGAATTTCTGTAAAATATCCGAATGGAATAAACTGATTCTCAAACGATAGTGTTTTCTTTTGGCTTTCATAAGATTTAGATTTCAATTTTTCTGCCATCAGCGACGGTTTATATTACCTGTTCCTGAATCCTGATAGATACTCTTTTGGGTAATTTTTTCGGGCTAATTTGGGTAATCTGAACTACGCGAAGCAGGTGAATAGAACACCCTTTTCAGGGGCGCAAGTAGCACTTTTTACCACAATAAATACACATGAATAGAAATTAGCTTATCAATTGTAGGTTATGGATATTCCAAGCAATTCTAGAAGGGCAGAATTCTTCCCCCAAGGAAGACAAAGAATGCATGCACTCGAAGACAGTATTGCAATATTGTGTAGTAATTTGCCACTTCTCTGACATACAAATTTTGTTTCCGACATTCCCCCCCCCCCTCTTCTCTAACAGTTCATAAAGGATTGCACTCCTCCAAGGACATATCTCATACGCCTATGAAAGTAATCATTTGTTCTTATTGCCACAACTTTACTCTATTTCACATTAAATCAGGTTCTTGGTTTTTGATTAGCTGTTTATTAGAACTAAAAGTATGTCTGTGTGGTCAATATTGTATTTAACTTTCAAGTTTCAGTTTTATTTGTTGACATTTTTTTTCTTCTTAAATGTGTTTAATTGACTACTAAAACAGCTGGTTTTTGAATCAAAGCAAAGTAACCCAATGTCTGTGCGATAAACAAGCTCAATAGAGTTTCGTTTAAATATTTCATCATATATTACTAAATCGCTCGTTGTGAACAGGATGGCTGGAACCTTTACTCGACCGTATTGCAAGGAATCGCACAGCGGTTCCATGTCCCGTTATTGATGTTATTGATGACGAAACTCTCGAGTATAATTACGACAAAAAGTCTGTTCAAGTGGGAGGATTTGACTGGGGATTGCAGGTAAAGTCCCTGCTAGCTCGCAGACAAGCTTACTTGGGTGATGGTAGTGTTATGTAAACCACTCTGCCTGATATATTACTAATACGGTAGTGCTGGTGAAGGCACAAAATTTTATATTTTACTGCAGCTGACTGTCAGGTATGCGAGTTGTTTGGTTATTCGACTGTCATTTTATTATGTCCTTCTCAATATGATAAAAACATTACAGCAGCTTTATGATAGTTAAAAGCAGCAGCTTTTTTTCGGAGGGATAAGTGCTTCAAAAATAAGATTGAAGGATAAGGGCTATTTATTCTAAGTTTAAAACTTAAATATTTGCCTCTGGCTCTCTTTCCTCTCAAGGCTTGAATCAGAGTCACTGTAATAGTGGGGATTTAGTAAGTAGCTCAAAATTGAGTTAAAAATTGTGTTCGATAGTCTTTTCAAACTAGCTTTAAATCATTGGTGTATCTTCAGGTCAACTTTTGCTGCCAATATAGATTTTGTGCTGATATTGGCATATATATCTATATACAAATATATATATATATATATATATATATATATATATATATATATATATATATATATATATATATATATATATATATATATATATATATATATATATATATATATATATATATATATATATATATATATATATATATATATATATATATATATATATATATATATATATATATATATATATTAGTTAGAATTTGATGTGTGAATATATCTCACGCTGGCTTTTTTAGATTACTAATCGCTTGTTAGAGGTAAGAGTTATTGATAACGATTTTGTTGACTCCTGCTCGATTGAAACTGATTTGTGGCGTTGATGTTATTAAAATTGATGTGACACTATTGTGTGAGTATTTTAAGTAGCCTTTGCATATTCAAATGTCCTGAACAATTTCCCCACTTATGTGGTATTGCAGCGAAATTTTTACGCCAGTTTTGTGACATTTGGTAGCTTATTACTCAGAATCTTATTTAGCTTGCATTGTTGTTCGGGTTGTGAAATCGAAGCTCATAGTTGCTCATTTTACGCTCCTTTAAATTGCCATGTTTCCCACTACCTTGTCACCGTTAGTAAGTTTTTTGTCCTTTGGTATTTTTTTTCTTCTTTAATTATATATTCCCCATTTGCAGTAATGAATTTATTGCTTTTTTTCTGCTTAAATCTTGAATTCAGAATCATCTTGTACAAAATAATTTTTCTTTTCCACTCATAGAGTTCTAAAAAAAAGGATGCGGCGTATAATTTCAACTTCTAGATAGCCCACCAACACTGTGTTGGTGGTGATGGCAGCAATACGTGTTGGCAAAACGTATTGATATTTTTGCTTATGAGGCCATCTAGAATATGTTTTGGGGTGTATTTAAAGTTGTCACTTGTGCAGCAGATAAAATCTTTTTACTTAGCATGAAATATGTAAGCTGGCTGAAAGGCTGAGGTTTGTCATTGAACACTTGGTGGTTACGACGCTTTCATATCGTGAGGTGTTGTGCTGCTTTGCAAACACAACCCAAAAATAAGATTATTGTGATTAGAAACAAATAGGCAAATTGTGAACAATGATTTATGGAATGAATAGTCTCATTTCCAAATAAAACCAGAAAATATAAATGTCAAGTTTCTGCCGTTTAACATTTTTGGCTTTAAATCATTATATTTTATGAATATTTTACCGAGATACTATGAATATTTCTCAGCAATTTCTATTATTTATTTCCTAGACTTAAAGTATTATATCATTTGATACGCGGTGGCTTTTATCAGTCCGGTCATTTCTCTGATGAAAAACGGTTCAATTTCCGATTTTGCTTGCTGTTGCGATGACATGTACTTGAGAAATTAACTGTGGAAAATTTTTCTTTTTAGCATAATTAATGTGAAAGGCAGCTGGTTGCGAGAATTTCCCATTCTTATCTAGATACGTGTTTTAGTTTTAGTGTGGATGGTTCGAAATATCAGACATTATTATGTGGGGATGTATTAATAGTCGTACGATTTTTGACAATTTTAGTATCTTTCTTCTTTATATTGCTGAATTTTTACCTTGCTGATAGTCTCGTTCGTTCATTATTGGTCAATCGTACATAAACTGTTTGAACAGAAAAGGCGACGAATATAAACCCAAAGAGGTCTTGAGCTTTGAAAGCGGTCACTTTTGATCTTGATTGGCTCTGCCTTAAAACCACTTACTGATACTGAGACGTAACCTCCTGGGTAGAAGAGGCCATAGATGGTCATCTTCAGAGAGATCAGAGAGGTACTCATTAGAGTGTTAGACACAGTAGCATAACTTGCATTAGACTTGATGCTTAAAATACTACGGGTCAATGGCTCAAAATCTTTCTGGCTCACCAACTTGACACCTATCAACCTCACTCATTGGAGTTACAAATTAAATTTTAGAATTCATGATTTTCGTTCCCGACAAGTCTTGAAATCGAAGTAGAAGATCAAAATTTAGTCAAAGTGTCAAATGAGAAGGACATGACATTCATTTTTTTTTCACCTAGTGCCCGTAGATATTAGTAGATAAATACCAATGTCTTTAATATATAGAGATGAGTCTCAAAATAAGCATAAAATCTATAACTGGTAAAAACATCTTTGTGGATAAGTGGCTGATGCTTAAATAACTCTTTATCAAAACTGTTATGACAGTTCTGGTTTCAGTTGCAATGGGTTTTACAAAAATATTAACTCCTGTCAATTCAAACAAGGCGAATTCCTGCCCCCCTCCTCTTGATTAGTTCTCGATGTTACCTAAAGAAGTTTCTCACTATAGGTGGTGGAGTTAAGAGGAGAAAATTTTACATTTTGTTTGTACCATCAAATTTGGCATTAAAAAAAAAAAAAAAAAAAAAAAAAAAAAAAAAAAAAATCGGTTCTGTTTGTACAAAACACTATCTAGCTTGCTGTTTGAAAAAGATAGTGTATGACTATTTTTGTATTGAATTGGCATTGCTGCAATTTTGAGATCAACAGAAATATTAAAAGATATTTCTTATACAAACAGAATTGTTGTGATATTCCATGCTCACACATCATAGTGACTTTTGTATTTCCAAGAGATTTATCTTGACAACGTTAAATCAAGTCTCCTTAGTAGGGGGCCCTTTGTAAAGATATCTTTAAAAAACTAAGCCTTTGAAAATGTTCGAATCTCCCGTTTTATTCCCTTAACAATCAATCGTCCATGGGTAGAAAGAACTTGTACAACCTTTTTTTTTTTCCATCTTTAATTTCATCGTTATTGCTTCCTTGCCACAAACCTTCCGCTATAGATTTGTTCTTTTTTTCTTTTTTCTGTGTTATGGTAAGTTTATGCACTGGAGTGTTGTGACGAGGTCGCAGTTAGATATGGCAACCCTGTACGAAGAAAATCAAGTTTTACGGGATTTTTAAATTGTTCATAGTGCTTCTATATTTGCTACTAGAAAAAAATAAGTATGCCTGTTGCTACGTAGTTAATAGAATTATGCTTTTTAACGCTTTTTTGCTTTGTACTGACATAACTTGTTTTGGCCGCAGGGTGGCTGGAACCTCTATTAGATCGGATAGCACGAAATCGCACCAATGTTGTTACTCCAGTTATTGACGTCATCAATGACGACACGTTCCAGTACCAAAACGGTGGTGGAGTGGCAGTTGGTGGCTTTGATTGGAATTTACAGGTTTGAAATCATGCCTCATGTAAGGGGCTGGTAACTATAACATCAAAATAAACTTTTGACCTTTGATCTGTTTGACAAAATTTAACTTAAATTAGGTTGGCAGAAAGTTAATAACTGCGAAACTTGGTTTTGACGATCTTATTTACCAGTCCCTTTCATACTCGGAAATGGCTTATTTTTCGTCATGCTTTTCGTTGAAGTTTTTTTTATATCTCTATTGCACATACTTCTAAAATTACTTTTAAATTTGACATTTCCCGTAAGCACAGGGGGGCTATGGGACAACTCACCATGTGATTGCTTCAAATGACGCTTTTTCTGGAAAAACAAACCACTAATTGGAGAAAACTGAGACCCTCTACCCTAATGGACAAATCTATGAAAATCTGTCGAAAAAGACAGTTAACGCAACGTTTATCCCTTTAAATAACACTAACATCAATTTAAAAGGTTATTGCCAGTATTGTTATCCTGAAGTGGTGTAGGTAAATTAAATAGTAGATGTGAAAATAGTAGTTAATTTGTTTGTCAGAATAAGCAAAGAAAAGTGGCTTCGATTACACAGGTATGCGCAGAAACAATAAGCATCTGTTTCTAGAGACTACGAATATATCCTGCAAGTTTGTTACTGGCTGTAACTGTTTTAACCTTTCAGAGGCCTATCTGACACTGACCCAGTTTATTTTTAATTTTCTGAGGTTTTTGCAAATGATTACGTTTTGCTAAGTGAGTCATCTTTTTGCCCTAGAATGGCATTTAAGAGGCTACTTAAAGCAACTGCACTTAAATTCCTTTAAGAATATTTTTATGTTCAAGTATAGGGGGCTTCCCTTACGAGGAGGGAGTCGCTTTGCCAATTTAAAATAAAATCCCTTTTTATACGAGTGTCTTTGATTAATTCTTTTAATAGCATGGTTGAAAGGTAGAAATTTTGTTCTGATTTAATTTTATTATTCTGAAAGAAAAATCTAAATTATTTCCATTGAACAAAAGAAAGGGTATTTCTTTTAAAAGTACTAAGATTACTTATGCGTCACCATGTACAAGTTCGAACGTCTAAAATCATCTGAACATTTTTTCGGTTGGATGAATAGTGCCCTAAAATTAAGGCTGAATCCTCTTTTACAATTTTTGCAAGCGTTTCATGGTCGTGATCGAACTTACTTTTGAACGGTTCTTATGCAATATGGAAAATTAATTGAATTTCAGGGTCAATTACGTAAATACACGCATGTTTAGATATATATATATATATATATATATATATATATATATATATATATATATATATATATATGTGGTTTTCCAACCATATAATGTCGGAACACACGACGATTTAAGTTGACATTACCAGTGCTCGAAGTAAGCATTGAATTAAATCCAAACATGGTTTAAGTTAAAAAACAAAAATATTTTAGACTTGATTTTTGCTGTAACTAAGATGACGTTACTCCTGAGAGTTTTAGAGATATTTAACCAGTGTGGAGTTCCCTAAGGATAAAATTGACCCAAACACCCGCTCCCTTCCTTAAACTTTTTACAAATAATGGCCGATAAATTTATTTTTAGGATTTTCACTTCAAAGAATATTATGGGGTGAACGTTTTTGACAAGAATAATTTGGACTTCTAGGAAAAAATCTTTTAAATCGGTTAATAAATTAATAAACGAATAAATTTGACCCTGTCCCTGGCTAATGACTCGATTAATACCAATAGACAATAACATTAAGCTCTCAGTGGCTCAGTGAAAAGTTCAAATTTTGAGTTCTCGGAGTTGGCAAAAATAAATAAAGTTCAATTCCGGATAAGCTGTTCAATTGAACCGAGAAATAGGTTTAGCTATAATGATAAAAAAAAAAAAAATACTAGAATCCTAAGCACTTGTGTAAAACAAGCAGTCGGTGTCTTAAATGCACTTGTTCATTTAACTGCATATATACCTTATGGCTTCTCCATAATTCATGTACTTAAACCTGATAAAACTCAACCACCAAGCAGCTTAATTTCTGGCTGGAATTCATACATACCAGAGACTTGCTTTAATTTGATAATATACTCATTTATGAAAAAAAAATCGGGTGTAACTCTGGATAATTATGATGTTAAGTGCCGAGAAATGCCCGAGAATTAAAGTCTTAGTTCCCTGGTGAGCGAGCCAAAATTAGCTTTTTCTCTTTTCTGTTATCTGAGAAGTAAGTGGGCCTTAGGACTTGAAAGGGTACAAACAATCCTTCATATTTTTTAGATTATATCTTAAAGCATTGGCCAAGATTTTTTTCTCTTCGTATTATGCGTTTTCTAATTTTTAGAAATTGGAAAATCTTCTTTTACAGACACACAATATGCTAGGACACATTATATATAACAATTTTCCTTCCCAATAGATTTTAAATTGAAGAAAAAGATAGTTTAAGAATTTTTTGTTCTCAAGTCAAGAATGAAACAAGATTTTTTTAGTACCCACGATTTTTGGTTTTTGAGATGAGAGGTTTTTGGTTTTTGGTTTTTAAGATTTGTTGGTGTTAGAGACTGACTTTTTTCTTTAAGATTAAAAATTACGACTTATTTCAAAAAGACATAGTTAATAAAATATCTATTACATAAATATGTCTCTTAAAAAATCTGATCAGTGTGATTAAATCTGCATCAGGGATGTAATAAATATGACAGTATAAATTTTCTTGTAAGGCTAAAGTTTTTACCAATCTAACTTCAATATAAATTAAACAAAAACACTAGCCCAGCAGTGAAGAAACTCAACAGGTCCTTGGATATAATAACTAAATAAACAAAAATCACAAACTAAAAGAAATAAGGAAAACAAAGTGATTTGCCATGTTGGATCAAACTATCAAAATTCCCAATAAAACACCGTTGTCAGATTATCTGGGAAAATATATAAAATGATCTAGCGGACAAACCACTATCAAAGATGAAAACCTCTAACATGGATAAGCAAACATCAAGTTAAACCAACTTTTAATATAAATCGAGTGATTTTATTACAAATTCAATATGTATTAAAAAATGTAGATAACCGAATTCTGCGAAAAAAGTAAAAAACTTGAACAAAGCTATAACCAATGGAGAAAGTATCTGCCAGCATAATTGGAAAGAGCGGAAGGCTATGAGGCTCGTATATCTTCTTTGGAGAGCAAAAAAAAATGATAATTATCCAAAGATGTATTATTTCAATATAAATAACAAATATCGTTATAAATAGAATAATCGTCTAAGATTAAGTCAGAAAGATTTTTGTACATACCATAGGGCTATATCTTTCCCCATTAAAAGGGGAGAGGAGGAAAAACATCCAAATATAATTGTTTTTATTTTAGGAAATGTTTCTTGAAATTCTTTAAAACCTTGTAAATCTGAGTTTAGCAAATGTGTGAGGCTTAAACCCCTTTGTTGAACTTCATTTATGCTGAAGTCAGTTCATAGAAATTCACTAGCCATTGGAGGAAAGAGTAGAGGTGGATACTTTCATAGGGATTCTAGAGTATACTTTAGGCTCTAGATCTATTCCTGAATGTATTTTTCATCTAAATCAGCTTCTATCTAAGATAATAAAAAGACCATAACTCAAAATTGACATAATTTAATGAAATTCAACGTTTCTAAATATTATATCGATCTGGAAGAAAGAATGCTTTAGAAACGCATTCTTTATGAAAGTTTTAATGGAGCGAAACTTGTCATAGAATATAATCCAGAAATCAGTCTGTGCCTTTTCAATTTTGACAGAATCTTAAACTAAAACCCCATTATCTATGGTATGTGGTAGACCCTGACGCCGAGCCGGTTTTCTTTTCGGCAGTTAATAGCTGATTTTAGGGAAAACGGCGGTGTGTGGCGCGCCGAGGAAAAAATTTCGGCATGCCACTGGCTGATGCCGATTTTTTTTTTTATTAGGAAGAAGTTCCAAATCTGTTAAAAACACCCCGAGTGACATACCGTTCAAATCTGAATAAACCGACGAATGTGTTACATCCCTTTAGAATCCTGAGGGCACGTACTACATAATTATTCACGTAAATTCGAGGAAAACACGAAACAAGTAACAACACTCAAAAATCTGTAGGATCATGAGTCTTTTTTCAGACTTCAGAATCTCTTGCTGTTCAATAAACCGTAGCGTTTACTTCCCACCGTGTCTGTTTTCGTCATGCCTATCGTTGTACTCAATTAAACCCAGTAATCACAGTATCATACATTTCAACCACACAGTCACAATACTGAAGCGGCTTCTGTTCTTCGTATGCAGAATAACATAGAACAATCTTGCAAATACCTTATGGCATTTAGACTAAACCCAGTTTGGAGGCCTTAACTAGGATGAATTTGAACAATGGAAGCCATGATGTATGACAAAAGCAAGTAGATGCTGCTTTCTATCTCAATTCTAGCAGGGAGAGCGTCACTTTGGAGGGTGGCAGCATCCTTAACTTTTTGAGATTTGGACCAAAAGTCCAAAATTATAGTCCAAGAGTCCGAAGTTTCAATCAGATTACGATACCAATTCCAAGATTCGATAGAGGATACCCAAAATTCAGTAGTACAGTTTATAAATTTTGCGAAGGAAGTCTCGTAGTAAGATGTCTAGTTATTAAACATAGTTAAGGCCGAATCAAAATCTAAAATCGTTCCGCAAATTAGAAAAAAGTTGAGGATTTGGTGTAATTTCGCACGAGATTTTAATCTTGTTCCTCTCTTCAAATCCAAGTGAATTTTTCGGAATGGATATGGTAAAATGCAAAATTTGTTAAATTTGCATTTTCGGAGTTTTGCCAAATCGGCTCAATAGTGGAATTTGTCTCTGATCTAACATAAGTTATTCGCTTACCGTTACTTTTTTTTGCCTTGATTTGATATTATTTTATTTTTCATCTTTTTTCGTTATATTTGAACAGTGAGCAATAAAAAAAAAAATAATAACCAAAATATGGCCTTGGTTGCAAATGTTCAAGAATATACTTTCAACTCACGGCTTCATAGAAATATTTTTAACTTCTAATTGTTGATCTGAGCTAAAGTTTTCATCTGCATTTTAAAACAAAAATAGATATTAAAGGTATTATCCCACAATTTTCACTATGCAAGATTCAAAACAAATCAAAGCTGTTTTGACTTTTTCAATAATATCATAGACCCAAGCAGTTCAAATCTTTTGTTAATACATGACATTGTAATTTCGTTTTCTGAAGAGAAAAAAAATTACGGCAAAGGACATTTTACAATCCTTTAAATTCAAAATATTTTGCCAATTCGCGGCATGCTTAGTCACTTGAAAGACGGAAATTGATAATCCTTAATCTCAAGATTAAAAAAAAATTGCAATGAAATACGCTGGAAACTAGACCACAGGGAGGGAATGCCAAATTACTGGTTATGACGTGAGACAGATCCTAAAAGGGAATAGTTTTAATAGATGTATAAAAGAAAAAAAAAAGATCTGTAAAGGGCAAAACCTTTATTGCTGTGAGCCACTTCAAATAAATTATCAAACTATGCTGCAAGAAATCAAGAGGACTGCTGCAAGTGACAGAATCCGCTCTTTAAGAAAATCTTGTGAAATTTCAGGGGGGCCAGATCCCACTGCTATATACGCCACTGCTTACTTTATCTGTAAGCTCTTATTCCAATTTTCTAGTTGGAAATCAACGTTGATAGACTTTTACAAAGTTACGTAGTGCACTAGCTTACTTAGCACATCGAAATAAACAGATCACCGCAAAAACATAAGGGTAAATATCGACAGACCAGCGGCACGCCAAGGGCAGCGGTGGCATGTGCCGCTGGAATTTTTCTCCCCGGCAGCACGACTTTCATCGACGGCGTGTCGCCAATAAATCGGTGTGGCATCGGGGTCTAGTATGTCGGTCTCTTTTTGACACATCTTTCTATCAAAGCCAATAAGATGGCGACCAAGTAAATATTCGAGCATGATTTTTTTTATCTATCGTGGCTAAGTGCAAATACCAATATATCTATAATTAGCTGTTCTCCTCAGGTATACAATATGACAGTGTTTTGTTAATAAAAGTTCCAACGAACGCGAACTTACCTCTGCAGCACCCACAGCTACCCTCTTTATTTGCATAACAGATCGGTGAATGCGAAGTAAAATATGGAAACGAAGTAAGAAGAATGCGGCTATGGTTTTGACCATAGCTAAGTGGATTGGTGCGCTGGATATAGGATTCTTTGTCCGAGAGGGCGAGAGTTCGAATCCTAGCGTGTCCAATTATTTCGTGTGGAACTAGAGTCAGTGCCGTGACTCTGTAAGCTCAGCCAGAGTCCACCCAGCTCTAAATGGGTACACAGAGAAATCTGGAGAAGGTAAAGAGGAAGGGTGTCCGAAAGCCCAGGATGGTTGGCCCCCAACCCCCCTTTGCACTTCCTGGCTGAAGGGCCAAGAAACGGAGACCAGCACCGCCGGTAGGGACTGTAAAGTCCAATGCCGTAATATTTACCTTTACCTAATGACCATAGCTGAAATAACTTAGTGAACAAAGGTATTTTAACCTTCTGACAGGACATTTGGTTTGGAACTGTCGAGGCTAATAGAATATTCTGTTTTTGTGCTACTACTTCTACTAACAATTCACTGTAGCACCAAGAAGCCTGAGGCCAACACAGCTACGCACGCCTCTCGTCCATTCCAATTTATTTAAAGCCTCCCTCTTTACACCCCCTCCAAGAAGTCCTAATTTCCCTTTAAATCTTTCCTCAAGGTATTCCATCTGGGGACCATCGGATGCTTGTTTGGCCCTAGATGGTTGGCCAAAAAGAACCATTTTCGGCAAACTATCACCCTTCATCTGCACAACATGTTCTAGACATCTCAGGGATAATCAGAAAATTCGTGGTAACGAACTGTAAGTAGGGAGCGACTCGGCCCAATAGTGATCGAAACTCTAAAAAAACGGAATTTTCGTAACAGTTGATATATAAAAAGAATTAACTTTTTATGGTGATTCCAAATATATGAAGTTCATTAAGTTTAATATTACCTATCAAAAGCTACGAGCCTGAGGAAATTTGCCTGCTTTTCGGTTAAGGGGAAGAACATCCCCAAGAAGTCAAGCAATCTTAATGAAAATCAATCCGTCAGATTCAGAATATCAGAAAACTCTACTGTAGAGGTTTCAAGCTCCTATCTATAAGAATGTGGAATTTCATAATTTTTCAGAAGAAAGATCGCCAATACCATTTTTTTGTTTACCCAGGGCTGATTGTATTGAAACCAATGATCCTAGAAGATCGGGAGAGGGCTTATTCGAATGGAAATGAAAAGCTATTGTGCCAAAAAGATTGGAAGGTAACTAGCCCACATGTTCTTTTCCTCCCAAAGACACCCAATCAAAATTTTCAAATAGCCATTTGATTCAGCATAGTTGAAACGTCCAATGACTATATCCTTGGGGGGAGCCAGCGTTCCCCCCGGGAAATCCCCTGCAGAAAATCCCCCCGTGGAAAATCTTCATCCCCGCGGAAGTGTCTCCCCCCTATGGAAAATTCCCCCATACGCAAAATTGAGTAGCCAAAGAAAAAGAACAAAATAAGTACCAGAAAATATTGATTAGATGTCCTAAGGGGTAACCAAAGGACCAGATATCAAAAATAGTTTAGGAAAGGGGCTGGTTGGTCTCAATCCTGAACAATATAGTCCATACAAGGCAAATTGTTAATGTGGAAATTTGTCTTAATGCTATATTTAACTCAGTTGATTCAAATGATTTTTCATGAAATTATGTTTGGTGATTTATCATTGCGTATCAGGTACTATAAAGAAGGGGCGGTGAGTTATTGTGTAGGCTGTGGGGAACCAGACTCTAAAAGAGCACATTTCAATGCCCAAATCGACTACTTCTTCATGAGCCTTCAGGTATATATAGGAGAGGGATAGGAGTTAATCTATCATCCCCTTTCATTTAGACTAAGTCTTGATAAGGATGCTGCGGGGAGATGCCTCTCTTTTTATTACACAGAATGTTTCGTATATTTATCTTAAAGCTTTATTTAACTAAACTGATTTTCATCATATTTCTTAAAAATTATGTGAAATGATGTGTAAGTACATATCAGCTATATGAAGGAGTGGTGAGGAGCAGGTGTCTCAAAGTAGTGCGTTTTAATACCCAAATGTTCTAACTCTCATTGAACCTTCATATAAATATAGAATGAGTTTTAGAGAAAGAGGATAGTTGATGAGAAAGATTTTTCCAAATTATGTTTTTTTTCTAATTTTCTTGATAGTTTCGCCTTTAAAGATGAAGTCCAGTGATATGAACTATAGGGTGCCCAAGTATCCTCTTCATAGGGGCACAGGGATTACTTCTAAATACTAATCCTTTGAATCTGTACATTTTAAATGCTACGTGAAACTAAAAGAAGTGTTATTTCCAAGAATACTACTGTACAAGAAGTTACAAGAATCTGGAATGCAGGAAATGTAAACCTAGTTTCCTCTACTAATTTTTCATTTGTTAATAATGATAGTTAGCAGTTTAGCCCTCCCGGGATAAAAGAAAAATCCTGCATATAAGTGTAAAAACATGTTTAAAATAATGAATATTTAATTTCTTCTTTCTGCTTTCATTCTTTTTTTTTAATTGTTTTTTTCATAGAAAAAAATGGGAATCTCTGAAAGTCTTTTGGAAAACATACATCATAACTGGTTGTTGTTGTGCTGTGTTTGGTTACTTTTTGTTGTTTTTTTCTCTGTGTTAAAGAATGCTTGATTATTATTACTGTTATTCAGTTGAACACTGCAGTGTAAAAATATTTTGAGATATGGAAAGCATTGATGTAGCTCGAAATTACCAGGTTTCAACATGTTTCTGTTGTTTTTTTTATTATCCATTATAACAAGAGGGAGAACCGGAAAAACTTTTGGGGTTGAAACACCGATATTGTTAATAACGTTTAAGGAGAAAAAAATGAATTGGCAGACATTCCGCTGAAAGAAAAAAGAGCTAATGTTGGACCAGGCAAATGCTCATTTAAAAGGATACATAACTGTAGTCTCGTGGTCTTGCTCTCTCTTCTTCTCGATTCCTTTCTGCAACCCCTACTTCTTCTCTCAACCCATTCCTCTCTCCCTCCGTCTCTGTCTTTCCTCTCTTTCTCTTACGAATTATTCCCCAGATTTATTTCAATTTAGAATACTTAATTCAGGTTGTTAAAGCTGTAATAAAAAGTATGGGGAGTGGTTCTAGTATCATTTTCCTAAATTGTTAATCTCCGAGGCATTTGCCCAATGTCGGATCGGGAATAGTTTTTGAATGGATATGCTTTGATTTAGCTCTGTGGTATATTCCTCTTTGTGTATCCCTCAAAGAGAAGTCGAGACCAAGGGACTGTGTACTGGGTCCCTTCTTGTACAGGGGAAGTACAGCGTAGAACCGTAGGTAATAGATTTGAAGGCACAGACGGCAGTATTGGATGTGCATGTTTTAGGATCAGAGATGCTATTCAACATATACCAACAACAGATAGCGTGTAACCCCCTATGCTTCACGTATTACTTTATTATTACATTACTGTAGTCTAATTCTAATGTATTACTTTTAACGAAGGGTTACCTTTTTCTTTCTTTTTTTTTTGCATAAAAAAAGGCTTGTAATGACTGGTAATTGTCAAGTTTTGACACTATTTTTATTTTCAGATTGTTTACTACTCTTGCTTTTGCATGTTTTTCACTCTAGTTAGGTTTCCTGCCTTTTGTCATGGTTGTCATTGAAAAGATGTGATTGTTTTAACTGTTGCTATTTATGGTTCTGTTGCTGTCATAAAAAAGCTGTTTGTTCTTTATCCTTCCTGTAACTGACTAATGCTAGGACGTAACTGACTAATGATAGTGCATAATAATAATACACAACTGACTAAGGATAGTACATTTGGCTGCGGTAGTTCAAAAGGTGTCATAATTAAGCCATGCATAGCCTATATTGCGCGCAACTAGTCAATTTGACTGCATATTCTACGTCAAGTGAGCGATACCATACAACATTCGAAATAAATCGTTGGTTAATTTTAATATCACAAATGCTATGAATGGCCTTTTAGGAATTCAAAGATAAAAGTTTATAATTTCTGCACTACTATAAGCATTGAATATACGTATTAAAGTAAATTCAACTAAATAGGCACAGATTCATTTTTGAAAGATTTTAGCAACCAAGCGGAGGCTTCCTAAATGCGCTTTTATTTTATTTTCTGAAAGAAGCGAAAAACCGAGAAAATAGCTTAAGCCCTTTCAGAGTACATGTCATATTTTAAGGGCAACAATCAGAGAATATATAGCTCCCATTCGTTTCTAAGTTCTAATATAGAATAAGCAGGCTCTATGTTCTTTTTATTGTATTATTTGCTTACTCTTATGCCTATCTTCCGTATACTGCTTGCCTAGCATTTCTTTTCTTGCTCAGTTTTTTCCTTTCTAGTTTTGCGGCGATATTTTACTTATTTATTTACTTATGATTTGTTTTGAATAGTTAATTTTAATGTTAGTTACAGCCAACAATTACACCCCATCAATGTCTCCGCTGTGGGCGTATCGTTTTGTTCCAATGTTGTATTGCATTGAGCTGAAATTCGTTCATTCATAGTGAGATAGGACAGGATAATAATACAAGACATTCCTTTGGACGGGATTAGGGTCACAGTTGGCTTAATTTGGTTGATTTCTCTTGTTCCCTAACCATCATCAATAAATACAGAAAAAATATTGGATAATCTCTGTGTTTTAAGGCACGTTAAGACAAAAAAGGTCTTTTTTGTTGAAGAAAGGCCCCTTATTATAGTTTAGTCTGTGCAATCTCTCACTGGTCATTCCGATTCAATTGACCAGTGAAGATGGTAAAAATAGTGGGGCCAATGGGGATTAATCCAAATGATGGGGCTTAATTGAAAGTCGATCACATAGAAACTCCAGTTTATTTACACCTTTCCTTTGAAAATATGCTCGAATAAGCGTAATAACTATTATTAATATTCATTTTGTTTTTCTCCTTATATTTCCTAAGATCTTCTTTTGAGTTGTAATTTCAAATTAGGACTTTTGTTTCGAACTAAAGGAGAAATCTTATTCTAAATAGGAAAATTCGAAAAATGTAAAGTCGAATTTATTTTATTTTTTTAACTGCGCTTCCTTCACGAAAAGCCCCTGTAATGAGTTTCCCTCATAAAACCTATTGATTGACGAGGACCATTAGATATTAATCTTACCATCAATTTCATTACGGCTCATTTTTTGTTGATCTTTTGGTTGCTTAGAAAGATTTTTAGGCTAAAAACATGGGCTAATAACGTAAAAAAGTGTGTTGCTTGTTTGATCAAGTGTGGCGTGTGCAGCTGAAACTGTTGCATTTCTGTGAATAGGAGAAGAAGGTACGAGAAATCCTTTCTGCCGTGAGGCGGATTTTAACGAACTGTGGGAAAATTAGGCTTTTCATGTTACCCGACCATCCTTTGCCTAAAAGGCCCCAAACATTTTGGGGACTTTTATTTTACTGCCTAAGGTTATTATTGTGTTTCAAAGTTGCTCAAAAACACTAAAATCAGAATTTTTATTGTTGTCGTGTAATTTAATGTTATACTAGAAACTTTGGAAACCTGAAATGAAATTTAGTTCTTTTTAGTACTTTTATTAAACTAGCTCGGAAAGAATCTTACACAGTTAAACTTCAATATTTTTAGAAGTCTCTAATGTCAAAGTTTTGAAAAAATAAGAAACAACACAAACAAATCTTTAAAATTAATTCCACAAAAACTTTGGACAATGGAAAGCATTTCTTTAGCAGAATCACAGTAATAAATAGTTTAGTTAATCTTCAATATTATAAGAAAAAGTGTAAATCGCCTTCTTTCCCTTTTATTGTTTTTCTACTTCATATTTTTGAAGATAAATAAGATATAATTTCAACCTATGTAACAGAAGTTGCAAAGTATTAAGTTTGGAATTCTTACAATTTTATTCAAATTTTCACCAAACACGGTTCTAAATTACTCCTAATTGGACACCATAAAAAGAATTGTATGTCTGTTCTTTCTGTGGCTTCGTGCTTCTTAGTCAAAAGAAAAATACAAATGTTATTTCAACATTTACAAGGAGACATCTAGGGCCGTCACGTATGGGACCCTCCCCCCAATCTTTTGGTCACTCTGTAAAAAAAGTCGGTAAAATCGTGTAGCGAAGCGCCATGATATTTCCGACATCGCTAAAATTCTTTGTTCGGTTAAATAAAGATTACGAAAATAATGACATGTCATATACAGAAAGTTCGAAATTGGTTGGTAAATGCAGCAATTTTACCAACTCCTGCCGTGAGCTTACAGATATGCCAAAATTATCCATTTGGTTAAATAAAGAGCATTAAAATAGTGAAATGATATGTACTGTTATCTGAATCTCAGTCGGTAAATGCAGCGGTTTTTACCGACTCGTGCCGTGATTTTACGTATTGTATACGAAACAGACATTATGTTAATTATTGACAAATAAACAGTCGGTAAAAATGACCAGTCAGTCGATAAAATCCCTTGCTCCCTACCCCAATCATTTTGGCTAGTAACGACCCTGAAGACATCAAACAAATCAAGCGAACTGATATATAAGGTATTAGAACTACGATTCAAATCTGTCTCAGGAGATGAATCATTAGGATTCCTAAAGTTGTCTGTCGATTCACAAAAAAAAATTCTTCTCCGCTTATTGCTTTTTTATGACAATATTTGGGATTCTGAGTAAGTCTTGCCCTCTATGTCCATCGAAAGACATGCCGTTTTCAACTCTTATACTGTAAAAAAAATTGACTGGTTTTGTTTATTCTTTCATTTAACTTATACATAAGTTTTTATCAGTGGAAAGGCCACGTTGCCTGGCTGTCACAGAAAAGTTTTTTGTTCGGTATCCTTTCTATAACTGACTAATGATAGTACATAACAAAGAAATGAAGTATCAGTTCACATTAGTGATTCAAAGGAGATTTCACTCCGTATCTCTGCTCATCGAGTAGACAGAGGTGTTCTCCAGGCAACCAGAAGATATTTAGAATTATTTACTTTTGCTTGTGTAGTCGTCTCTCTCCACCTTTTGTAATTGTCTTTGTAAAGCTCTGTAGCTTACATCCATTTTTATGGTCGATTCCATTTTTATAACCACAGGAAGACCGTAAGGATATAACAATAGGATACTCAAGTTAATTTAAGTTTCTCGACGCATTGATTATGAAAAGCATACAATTATCAAAAGTATTAATCTGTAAATACTTGTAATCTAGTTTAATTGGCATCAAATTCCTGATCGAGAGAAGAAAAGAAGAGAGCACAATGCGGACCCTGTGTACAGTCCAACAATGGCAGGTGGACTATTTTCTATTGATAAGTCTTTCTTTGAAGAACTTGGAACCTATGACGAAGGTTTTGATATCTGGGGCGGTGAAAACTTGGAATTATCATTTAAGGTAAATAGTAATTAGATGTTAAATCTTATTTTTTTTATCTATCTGACATACTTTGTGTAGAACTTGGCTAGCTAATTTTTTTTTTTTTTTATCCTTTAACGATAATAAGTTAGGCTGGCAGAAAATGTGTTTAATCCTAGAGCTTATGACTGCTCATGCCAATGAACCGATAGTTCTAAAAGAAACTAAAAAAAATCGTAATTAGAGAAATTCTCATATACTAAAGCACTCAACATCACAATTGACAGGGGAATAAAGACATTTGATGCGCTATTTACGTGCTAGAGTAAGCTGGAGAAAAAAGAGCTATAATATAAATCAAAGAGCTATAATGAGCAGAGCAATGTCTGGGCACTAAAACACTTAAAGTTGTGATCAACAAGCCTGAAAGATAATTCCCGACCATTGACGGTTGATTTGCGCGCTAAAGTAATAAAAATAAGTAATGAAAATTATGTATTTATAGTAATTGATTGTTTAAATTATTATATAATTTAAGTGTTCCTATAAAGTGCTTTGACCTCCCTAAACTAGCTGGTTGTTCCTATGTTTAAGATGTTTTATTGTTATTTTTGTTTAGACGTGGATGTGTGGTGGTACGCTTGAAATTATACCTTGCTCCCATGTTGGTCACATCTTTCGGAAGAGATCCCCCTATAAGTGGAGAAGTGGTGTGAACGTTTTGAAGCGAAACAATGTTCGACTGGCTGAAGTTTGGCTAGATGAATATGCCCAGTATTACTACCAGAGAATTGGAAACGATAAGGTACAATCATTTCCTTTATAATTGTCTCTTTAAGGATTTTAGTTTTTGTTACTTTTCTTCTTTAAGTGGAATAAACTATTTTATAAACCAGAACTTTTAAAAGAAGAAAAAGCGGAAGATTGTTCTTGTCACTCAAAATGAATTGAACAGTTCCTGAAAAATTCCATATTTAGTTTTCTTTATGCTGGCTTCTTTAAAAATTTCTAGGGAGTATCTGTTCTAAAATTCAAAAGTTTCAACATTTGAGTTTAAGAATTGCTAACAGCTTTCACAGAAAAAGAGGGGCGATAGAGGAACATTTGAAAGATTTGGACCTGAACAACTATTGGAAATTTTTTTCTAACATTTTTAGTAGGTATTTGTAAGACCATTTTTCTCTTTGTAAAAATTTTGCCTTTACACAGTGAATTATATGTTGAATTTAAAAATTTTAGAATAAGAACAAGTACCAATGTGGTGGTATAAAACAAGTTGTTTTTTTAACGTTTTAATGTTCCAAGTTGCAGTTTTCATTTTCATTGAAAGATTTAAATTATTGTGGCCTCAAGAAATCATATATAACTTTAGTTGAAAAATAAAACCATGCCTGACAAAAGCCAAATAAAAAAATTTTCTGCTAATTTCAAGACGAACTAAAATGAAAAAAAACATAAATTAGTCTAATAAATAAGAAAAGATAATCTGCCAGTGTCTACGATTTTGCTTTTGATGTTTTACATTTTTACAACTATTTTGACACTTCTAAATGTCTGGCCCACAAAAGGGAACATTACGACAACAGCGAAACTGACTTTCATTATGTAATTACACGCAAAGAAAAAAAAAATATATATTCGACATTTTTGTTAATCTTATATTTCCTGACATATAATGAATAACTTTTTATATTATTTCCATAAATGATTTCTTCTTTTCTAGAATATTTATATGTTACCGCGAATGTCCGAAATTGGTCAATGTCGACATTTACCGGTGAATCTCCGGAATACCTTTTTCCCCTTGGATTTAGTCAGCGTTGCCAGTTAAACTTTTTCAGTTTTATGCAAGATTTGATGGTGACAGGTTAGGTTAGGATGGGTTAGGTTAGATCAGGTTTTTAACCCAATTTTGAGGTTTATAACCTAATTTAACCTAATCTAATCCAATTTAACAGTAACTTTTATCATCAGAGCTTGCATAAGACTGAAAAAGCTGATTCGCAAAGCTAATTGAATCCAAGCAGGGAAAAAGAAATTTCGGACATTGAGCGGTGAATGTCGACATTAACCAGATTTCGGACATTCCCGGTAACATATATACCAGGATGTTTATGGCTTAGCACGATAAATATGGGATGCGGTCTCAAGACAGCAAAGATAATGCTTTATACAAAGGGATAGCCAAAAGTTGTCTAAGAAACTTAATATTAAAAAAGGCATAAAATAACGAAAATAATTCTAAATAATAAAATAGATCAATTGGTATTTAATTATTATTCTTGGTTTTCCTTCATTTTTTATCAAGATTGTCTAAATCAGTGTTAATTGACTTTCTTGGAAATGAGATGATATAAAATTACCATGGATTTCGGATAAAGTCCGAGTTTTACCCTCACATTCTTTCTCCCCACAAGGACAAAGTGGAAACAAAATACCCTACTGGACTAATTTGAAAGAAGGCCAATAGACTTTTACTTTCAGACAATTTCATTTCGACTACAGGAAGATATCGCAATTCCTCTTTGCAGAGTTTTATTCGTCATCTGACAGGCTGATTTTACTGATTGACGTTTTACTTATATCTTGTGTCGACCTTGAATTAGTACTTGCTACTTAGGATTTTTGTTACTGTTGGGTATTTTTCTAGCCTTTTGAATGATCTAATTAATTTTTTAATGTTGACAGATTTATATATTCTTCTTCTACTTGATTATAGCAGAGTTCTCTTCCGAACCCCTTCCGCCTTTCCTTCTTCGGATCCACTTCTTCTCCTCCTCCTTGATTTCTAAACACGCCTCCTCTCTTCAGAATTTTTATTCAATACTGATAGAATCTTTAATTTATCTTTCATTGTCAGATCTTTCTCCAGCAATTGGAAAATATTATTGGGAAGCGTAAGAATAGTCATCTTGGGATGGTTTCTTTAATGATACCTTAACCTTTACTATTACCATAATTATCTTATGAAATAGACCAAATTATTGATAATTCCTAAAGCGGCATTGTCAAATTTTGTTGCAAATCTAATTTTTCCTCTGGACAAGATTCTTGCTCCTTATCATTCCTATGCATGAACAAATTTCTTAGTATGATACTTAGGTTCTATTATATTCAAGTAAATCCAAAATATCTATTCTACTTTCAGGGAGATTATGGAGATGTATCATCAAGGAAAGCCATCAGAAGAGATAGGCAATGCAAGACATTCAGATGGTTTTTGGATAAGGTGTATCCTGAATTATTCATTCCTGGCGATGCTGTAGCTTCTGGGGATGTAAGTTTACCGTTTTACATTACTACTTAAATTATTTAACTTATATTAATAAAATCATTACATTGTTCAGTTATTGCATAACTAGAGAAAGATCCTGTCTCATTACAGGCATTAGAAAAAAGATCATAGCTTTAAACTCATTTGTGAGAACCAGAAAAATAGTTTGTTCCCCTCCCCCAAATGCTTAATTATATATCCCCTTACGCCCTCCCCTCTATAAAAACACGTTTCTTACAGTTCAGCCCGATCCCCCAGCCATGAAACAACCCATGCCAGTGTGAGTTTCACCTGTATCTTTACTGCACCTACAAGTAATATTTTTTTGGCTACTATTGTCTCCATGTTCCCGTGTTTACGAATGGTTTTTAAAGTTCTGATAGGCTCGAATAGGACGTGATGAGTGGGATTTAATGAATATGCTGAGATAAAGCGAAATAATTATCGTTTAATTTTAGCTTCCTCTTCTTTAGACTTTTTCTTGTTTTTAGACTTTTTTGACCTGTACACGTTTTTGGTATGTTGTTTTCAAACAAAATTTTGCTCCTAATCGAAACCTGGAATTTAGCTTTATCCATCGACAGAATAAATTTTTTAGATTTGCTTTGATTTTCTTGTGTTGATAAACTTACTTTGAAAATTGATTGAAAATCTTATTTTTTAAGCTTGTTCGCATTATTTTCAAACAAAGACAATAAATATCATCATAATTGTGGCTCGTATATGAATAAATTTGAACCTAATGAATCGAACTATGTAAGTATCTTGTCCTTTGAGCATAAGTTACAGCTGCAGGCTTGTTGCAAAAGCGCTTCTTCTTTTATTATGTGTTCTTTTAGCTAGTTCTATGAGGTTTTCATAGTGCCTCCTAAGCACGTTTTGCCACCATTACAGGGAACTGTGAATAAAATATGTATATCTGGATTAGTAAAATTTCCCACTAAAATATGGATTTTTTACGCCAAATACGATTAATCTGTCTAAACTTGGGCTCTTTACCTGATTCGACCTTTTTGGAATAAGGGAGGGGGAGGGAGTGTATAAATTCCTGTCATCATGACACAGACTAAAATAAGTGGTTAGATCGCACTTGATAAGAACTACTAGGTATTGTTTTTCCACAGTTTGTTTCCTTTCGGTGTTGGGACCTGAACTTCCTGTTTGGGTAATTGGGATACAGAGCATAAATTCTTGTATTCCGGATGTCCACATAATAAATTTTAGGATTCTGACAAAAATTCATGGCGCATAAGAGCTAGTTTCCACAATTTACTTTTTAGGCCGGGAGCTGATCCGTAGGAAGCTGACTCCGTAGGTAGGATATCCCTAAATTTATGTCATCAGTACACATGCCTGAATAGGTTCTTGGATTTCAAGAGAGGTATTAAATACTTTCCCCTTGTGTTTTTTTTTGGGGGGGAGGGATGGTCCATTAACGATATGAGCATTTTGGAGGGGAAAGGGGGATTGCAGCTTCTAAACTCTAGTCATTAGGCCATCCACAAAAAGGGGTTGTTAGATGGCAAATAAGTTGGTAAACTTTTAGTGGTTGACTACTTCTAAAAGAACCATGTTAAATAAACAAAATGTGTGCCATTAAATTCTTTATTATGTGCTCTTTCCTAATATCATTCTTGCTTTTCTCAAAATGTACCTCCCCCCCCCCCCACTCTATATGGTCCCAGATATAGCCGTAGGGGCGGATCTAGAGCAAAATCTTGTGGGAAGCCCATTGTAACAAGGGCGCCAATGAGCAAAATCGTGGGGGGGGGGCAATGTGACAAAGCTGCCAATAATTGACTAAATTGAAAATATATTCTAAAAAAAGAGTGAAAAAAAAAACAGGGAAAGAGGGCACCAGAACAAAAACCTAATCTAACCTGGATCCGCCAGTGTATAGCCCTAGGATATTTAAAAAATAAAAATAACACACTAAAACAATGGGATTGTTACTTTATAATATGCTGCATCTTACTATTAATCAGATTATCATGTTTCTTCAATTGTTATCCAGATTTTTAGGTCATTTTTAAATAATATTTTTGTCCAAACATATTTCCATTGAAATCATTTAAGCCGAGTGTTTTCACGGGTCATGACTGTAGCAAACCCGTTTTAACAAAGAAAACATGACAAATCACAAGATGACAAACAACGAACAAATTTATTATTCAGGAATATACCCGGGCCGATCGGGGGGGGGGCGGGGTTTCATTGTGAGGAAGGCGACCATGATGTTGGGAAAGAGCAAAAAATAAGGCATTTAATAGTACTAATTTTATAACATGTTTCCTTTAGAAGTGGGTCAACCACTAGAATTTTACCAATAAGATTAGTCAGAAGTAACAATAGTCGTTCTAGTTATGGCTTATTGGAGTTTGGGGCCGAAGTAGCTAAAGGGGAAGGCTGATGATACCAGAAGTGAACGTCAGAACCTAACCAAATTTTGTCTAAATTTAGAACTAGGCTCATATCTGTGTCTTGCTATGATCTTTAACAGATCTGGCATCTGTGGGGTGGGGAAGGAGGAGATTAGAATTTTTAAATCCCCTCTCACCAGCTTAATTATTTTTCATCTGGTGAAATACAACCAAACTTAACCAACATCTACAGTTATGGTTTTTGAAGTTCAGTCTCTGATAAGGAGGGGCTATATTCTTATCATCTGAATTGATTTCAGTGGCGTATTGAATCTCAATTATTTTGGCAAGAGAACGGATGGGTTTTACTCGCGTTCTTAAGAGGGTTTGAATCCGATTAATTACTATCCATAGGATTAGTTGGGAGGACCAAGTGCCCTTTGAGCTTTAAGATCTTGTTTTATATTTTGATTAAGGTGCATCTTCGCATTCATTAACAAACTTCTTTATGGACGGTTTTTCACCGAAGTAAATCGTCCAATTCCATCAGAACAGAGAATTGGTGGAAACGTAAATTAGTAAAAACAATCTTTAATGTGTCCGTTTTAGCACTTCGCAATGCATATCAGGCTTGTTTTCAGAGTTTTTTTTTTTTTTTTTTTTTTTTTTTTTTTTTTTTTTTTTTTTTTTACAACAACTGTGGAACGGAGCATATGAAGTTTGTCCTTGGAAAATAGTCATTTGTATTACCCTGCATATTCACATAGGGCATTGTATCACAAAAGTGCTACAACTATTCACAACGCCTTGATACCATAAGTCTAGTTCATGCTTGATGACTAGTGCCAGACAGGAAAATAATTAAAAATCGAAGAGTTTGGTATTTTATCATAGATGGCCCTCTGGTTTAGGAACCATAAAATAGACATAATATTACTACAAATATAATATTTAGGGCAAATTTAATGCAATTTTTATGCAACCTTTAGTTAAAGTTAAATGTGATTAGTTCAGATCAGACATAGTCCGAGCTAGCCTGAACCAAGGATGTCTTAAGTCCTAACTACGGAAGTGCTGCCAAACCAAGGAGGTCCTAAGTGCGTAGTAGTATTTATTTTAGCCTATAAGGACATTACCCAGATATTAAGGTCTGAAGAGGAACAATTAACTAATTCAAGAGATCGCTTGAAATCATTTGGTGAAAAAGGGATTGTTATCAGCTTAGTAGTCATATTCTACCACTTTTTTGCGTAATTCCTCATACATTTATCATTTAGATGATTTAAATTTTCTGTGACTCTTAAACAAATTCCCTAATTAGATCAAATATGAAATTTTTTTAGTAATTTTCCTTTTGCTGTTTAAGATTCATAGTATGGCAAGCAATTATTGTGTGGACTCGCCAGCTGGGTCCAAGGATATGCACAAAGCCGTTGGCACTTGGCCATGTCATAATCAAGGAGGTAACCAGGTAATGTTCCACATATTAAGTTATTAATTGAATTTGATCGACAGGTATGCAAGATCCAGGTATCTAGGGGGAGGGATCATGATATTCTTCTGGTATTGGTATTAAAAAGGACTATAGAAGACACGTATGGTCACCATCTAGAAGAGTTTAGAGGTATGGTAATACATAGCCATCGTATGAAGGGCTTCCTGTTGGGGGAGGACGCCCTTTTCCACGGGAATGGCAATTTTTTTTTTTTTTATTGGAAGGTTTTTAGTAGTATATGTTGACTTGAAGTGTGTCCGGTTCGGCTGCCATTTAATAAAAAAAAGAGTAGGTGACGTCTAAAATTAAACTTTGATGTATTTTGAATTTAAAATGTGTCGTCACTGAGAGGAGAGGAGGTAGGTTTTGATTAAGAAAAAAAAAAAAAAAGATTAAAAAGGAAGGTGCAAATATGGGACTTTTCAGGAATTCCAACATATTTCTATCAACATTTTTCTGGGGTGGTGGTGGGTGGTTGGTTTTGTATCGTTCAACATACTCTCTTTCAATGTGCAATTGTAATTAATATAATTATTGATCGTAAAAGTCTTTAATTTCTTCAGGAAAATGTATGAGTTTTTCGTCCTAAAATTTAAAGTTTCAGTAGGTTTGATAACTATGTTTCAGTAGTTGGTTGACTGTACGATTGAACTTTATTTAACGAATCTGTATTAGTACGATTTTTTCCCGTCTGGTCTTTGGAGAAAAAAAAACGGCCAAATAACCTCGCCAATACTGGTAAAACGAGGATCAAGCCTCCCTTTTTTATCCATATTGAGTAGTAGACGCTCAACTCTAATTTAGGATCATTGCTGTCCTCTTAAAATTTCGAACAGGTTACTTGGTGCCAACTAGAAATGTTTCAATCGTTTCATTGCAATTTTGATTACTTTGTCAATGTATATATTGGATTAATCATGCTCGCTATCGCATGTCTTCTAATCACAGATTTTGTTGTGCATCATTTTTGTTTATGGTATGTAGTGATTCTTGCAGTCGCTTGTCTTATGTTGCTATACGAAGCGTTTCTTGTATACAATGTTATCTGTAAATTCTAATCTTCTATCTCTAGATGTCTTCTTGAAGATTTCTAGGGAACCAAGAAGAAGACCATACAGAGCGCATTTTATAGATATGTCAAGTTTCTTTTGATGTTCTGCCATCGTGGCACAATACTGGATGTACATCTCTTACTAGGTTGCCAGCTACCGCTGCAAAGCTGATCAGTGGATTGTAAGATTACGAACTCTTATCAAGTTGTAAATAGAAGAATTTTGAAATTCAGAGCTTTTGTCATCAAAGCAAAAAACATACGGGTTGGTGGGAATTTGCACTTTACTGAAAAAATGCAAATGAATGTGCATTGTCAGTTTAATATACATATACTGATATTTAGTAATCAAAATGTTAAAATTATTTGATTTATTAAAGTTATAAAAGTAAAAACATTTATATTTTTTTCAGTAAAGTGCAAATTTTGTTCTGGTCTTGGGAAGGCATAGGATTTGCGCCCAACTTATGTTAATTTCTGCGCGTTTTGAGTTTGACTCGGTTATTTATTTTAATTTCTGCTCGTTTTGGGTTTCATTTATATATCGATGCTGATTTGTGGTAGTTTCGAGCTTGGTAGATTATTTGATTTTATTTTTGTTCATTTTTGGTTTAATGAGGTTCTTTACTTTTCTTTGAAACACGTATTTTGTGGAAAAAGTTTTTTAAATTAGATTTTGCTTGTTTTATATTGAGGTAGTCTTTTCAGGGAAAAAGAAAATAATACTTTAAATCTTTCGTTTTTTAAAGACTTTATAGTTTGGTCTGCTATTTGTATGCTGGAGAAAAATTTTCAGCAATTTTTAACAACATACACCATTTAAAAAATCTGGACACAAATATTAGCCTACTGTTTAACTTAGTTTCATACCGCCTCTATTTGACCTGAAATGGAAAACTTGATACCATTCGCAAAAAAAAAGTCTGTTTACTTTCTTTGATAGCTTTGATACACTTACACTATTTTGATTTGGTTAAATTTAAGACCAGAAGTAGCCTCAAAAGTTTGAACATAATACCCTCAGTCGTTCTTGGGATACTGCTGAGATGCCTTATTGGGAATTATGATTATCACAGTGCATTTTGATTTAATCTTGAGGTAACATTTAGTTTTTAAACATAATAGGCAAATAGGAGGGTGGAAGTGGAAGGGGGATTATTTGCCCTCCAATCACTTTCGACTATTAAAAAGGGCATCAGCCTTTTCCCTGTTCAATGGAATGAGCCCCTTTCGAAGTTCCCACGACAACTCCTTCGATACGAAGTGCCCTGGTCTAAACAACAACAAAAAATATTACTAATCACTTTCGACTATTAAAAAGGGCACGAATTTCAAATTGAATGAGCCCTTTTCTGAAGTTTCTACGACGTCTTCTGTAAAAACCTTACATGTCCCCAGGGCATAACTTAAAACCCTTGCCCTGAGTGCTTTGGCGGAGTATCCTCCTCAAAAACATATTTTCTATCTGTAAATCAACTACGCTGAACAAAAGGGATTTCACAAAATTTTGTTGGTTGGGGTGTGGGGTATTGAGGGGGGTGGGGGGGGGGGCTAGTTGCCCTCCAATCACTTTCGATTATTAAAAAGGAGACTATCCCTTTGAATTTCCAATCGAATGAGCCTTTTTTGAAGTTGCTACGACAACGCATTCTATAGAAACCTTATATGCCCCCTGGGCATAACTTAAAACCCTTGCCCTGAGGGTTGTGGGGGAGTGTCCTCCTCAAAAACATATTTTCTATATGGAAATCAACCACGCTGAACCAAACGGATATCTCAAAATTTTGATTGGATGTCTTTGGGGGAATGATGGGCGTGGGGGGGCTAGTTGCCCTCCCGTCACTTTTGACTATTAAAAACCGCACTAGCCCGTTGAATTTCCAATCAAATGAGCCTTTCTTGAAGTTTCTACGAGAACGCCTTCTATAAAAACCTTATATGCCCCCAGGGCAAAGCTTAAAACCCTTGCCCTGGGGGTTTTAGGGGATTGTCCTCCTCAAAAACATGATTTTTATCTGGAAATCACCTAACCTGAAAAAAATAGCTATCCGAAAATTCTGATTGAATGGGTATTGGGGAATGATGGGCGCGGGGGGGGGGGCTAGTTGCCCTCCAATCACTTTCGAATATTAAAATGGGCACTAGTCGTTCGAATTTCCAATCGAATGAGCCTTTTTTGAAGTTTCTCCGACAACGCCTTCTATAAAAAAAACCTTATATGCCCCCAGGGCATAAATTAAAACCCTTGCCCTGAGGGTTGTGGGGGTGTCCTCCTCAAAAAGATATTTTCTATCTGGAACTCAAGTACACTGAACCAAATTCGAATTTCGAAAATGCTAGTGAATATGTTTGAAGAAGTGATAGGCATGGGGGGCTAGTTGCCCTCCAATCCCTGTAAAATAATGAAAGGGCTAATTTCCCTAAGAATTTAAAATTAAATGATCCCGTTTTTAAGTTTCTTCTACAACGCCTTCTATAAAAAACCTTATATGCCCTCAGGGCATAACTTAAAACCCTTGCCCAGAGGGCTGTGGGGGGGTGTCCTCCACAAAAAGATATTTTCTATCTGGAAATCCACTACGCTGAACAAAATGGTTATCTCTCAATTTTTAATGGATGTATTAGAGGGAATGATGGGCGTGGGGGGGGGGTTAGTGGCCCTCCAATCACTTTCGACTATTAAAAAGGGCACTAGCCACTCCGATTTGCAAGAGAGAGAGAGACGAATGAGCCCTTTTCGAACTTTTTACGACAACTCCTTCGATACGAAGTGCCCGGGTAGGGAGAAAAAAAAAACCT